>NW_024962263.1:33619955-34040955 GCF_019238085.1 Lagopus leucura
GGCTTAGCCTGATGCATCTGCCTGGATGCTCCAATCAGCCAAGCGCCAAGGAAGATGAAAAGTGCGTGTGAATGTTGCACTGCCATCTTGCAGTGCTGCTTGTAGCACAAAAAGCAGAACTTCATTCAGAAAATTCATTCAGAAATGCTAAGAAAGTACTGTACCAAGACTTCCTTTCCTGTTAAGAAGATGATGCGTGTACGTACCTTTTGTGGGTGCTCTTGAAGCCTGACTAAAGAATTTGCATATCATTCATTAAGTTGTTTGCACCTGGGCCAGGCTCTGATCCCCACTGCAAGGAATTTTACACCCATTTTATTGTATTTCCCCTGCACAGCCTTTAATTGCTCCCCCAAACTGTAGAGGATTTCATTCTTTCCATTTTTTTTCCCCTCTCTCACACTTCAATCCCATCTTCTCTGGAAACATTTGTATATGCTGGCAGCTTTTTATAGCAATGTCTCTTCTAAATACATTTTAATCCACAAGATTTTTGTTCAGAATCACTGTGATACCAGTACGTTTTGAGATATGTACCTTTTCTGTGTGTGATAGTACATTTATTTTTACCCATCCATGAGTGATTGGCGGAAAATTACACTTCTATGGGTGCAGACATTTTTGGCAAAAAAGATGAGAAACATTCTTATTCTCAAAGATTTTTCTTCATTGTTATGCTGGACAACAGATTACACAGAAATTATTCCTGATAATTTACAGAATTACTTTAACTACCTATTTTTAAATATTGCAGCTCATGAAGTTTTCATCAAAGCTGCTCTCCCATGATAACACTGCTTGCATAAGAAAGCTAATGCTGCACTCTTAGGTGTATTCTCATCTTTTTTTCTTACTCTTTTTTTGTAGGTTTAAATAAAAGTTGTAAAGTGGGGATTTTTTTTTTCTGTAGGTGTTTAATAAATGTTTCCATCAAGTAAATGCACTTGGTGGTTTATAATGGCCATCTATCTTTATGTATATATTGTAGAAGATTTTCTAGCAGAAAGCCTTCAATCTTTAAGTATCTTTGCTTAAGGCATGTACTCTATTTTCCTTCAAAGAGCCCTTTCAGAGGGGAAAGGATACTTGCCATTGAAAGCAGAGGAAACAGCAGTGATCAAATTCTGTAACTTAATCCAGTAGTGCAAGCAAAGGTAGCCACGACATCCACCCTCAAAGCATTGCTTTAAACAAATCTCCAAGAACAGCCAACCAGTGCTGATTTTCACTAGAAGAGTGGATAAGTCTGGTGCACCATTGCCACTTACTGCAATGAGCAGAGTTCCTCACTGTAACCTATAACAAATACTTCATTCAAGATCACTACCTTTAATGTTAAAAAGTCTCAAAGGACTGCCATATTCTTCTAGTTTTCCTGGCATGCACGGGATATATTTAAGCACTGATTTTCCGTTCTTTCAGAACCTGTCTGATGGTTCCTGGTTGCTAAGACACTGGTAATATAATCTGGCCAAATTTAGAAGATTCTAAGAAAAATGCTTGTAATTGTAGCAGCTCAAAACTTTGGCTGTTACTACTCTAGTACTAACCTTGGTAATGCTTTTTCAAAATAAATATTTTAAGCAGGCCTTGTGGCAGAGTGCGTCATTCTGATTAATTTATGCAACAATGTGACAGTTGTTTTAATGCATAGCAATCAGAAAACTTTCCAGATCTATAAAACATCAGCAGATTTAAGCTTCCAATAAACACCAATGTCTATTTTTACATCTCAACTTCCATTTAACAGAAGGGAAATAAGTCAGTTTGCAGCTGCTGAATACCAAATAAAGAGCTTCTGTTCTACTTACAGTGTGGGAGGTGTATCTCGCCACATTGTTTTTCATCTGGACTATTTCAATCATGAAAAGAAAATCAATCATTTTTATCAGAGAACTACCCAGACATCAACAATTTACCTCTTGCTACAGTACTGACACAAAACCATCTTAAAATCAATGATTTAACCAAGCACTGGGTCATGAATGAAGGAGTCACGAATAAAGTAGTATCACATTAACATCAAAGGCAGGATGTTTAGAGCTTTCTGCATTCTGGCCATTGCCTTGTCTTTACATACCTGCTCCAGTCTTTTTCTGAGCGAAGCTAGGTCATCATCATCCACAGGAGCAGGGCTCCTTTCACAGCTGGATCAGGCTACTCAGAGCTTTCTCCTACTCTTTTGAAGGAGTTCCCAGTCTTCCCAGGCAAATTGTTCCAGTTTATAACCTCTCCTAACACAAAGAAATTTTATTTTAAATCCAGGTGGATTTCCAACGGCTGGTGTTCCTAGTCCCATTAGTGTGCATCTCTGAGAAAAATCTCTACAAGCACACAGGAGGCTGAGTAGGCATCATTTATGTCCCCCATTGGCCTTCTTTCCTTCATCCTGAAAAGATTCAGCTCTGCCAATCTCTCTTTGCAAGCTATATGCTCCAGCCCTCAGACCATTTGATGGTCCACTCCTACAGGTTGTCGACATCTCTCCTTCAATGAAAGGGTACAGAACTGCCTATACTTAAAACACTGCTTTACGAGTGTAAAATTCATGGGGGAAAAAAAAAATAAATCATTTTTCTTGGCCTGCCATCCATGCTTGTAATAGAGTAGCCTAGTATGCAGTTGGTCTTGACAAGAGCATCTGGCTCCACAAGGAAGCTGCAAAATTTAAGATACTTATGCAGAAGTTTTTAAAATATAACTAAATTTCCTGAGGTTTTTTTTTTTTTTTTTTTTTTTTTTTTTTTTTTTAAATACACCATACTGTGAAGGCAGCCTTAAAACTGTCAGAAGGACTCCCTGGAGCCACATTTTCATATAAGAGGTGGGAGCCTGTCAGGCTCTACACAAAGCAGCCCCTGGGACAGGAACAAAATGAAGCTACATACAGTCAGAACTGCAGAGGAGGTTGTCTGCAAACAGACATGGAGAGGAGCAGCTTCCAAAGAAAGAGATTGGATAAAATTTAAGAACGATAGATACCTCCCACTGTGTGACTTGACCTATCAGGTTAGTAATAGGGGAAAATTACTCCTCATAATTTTTTAAATGGGAAGGCATTACCTTTTTGTCCAGATTAGAGCATTATAAAATATTTCTGCTGCACAATATAAGTGAACATACCCATTAATAAATCTGTGAAGATATGCTAACGCCGGCTTACATTAAGGAGAGCATTGCCAGCAGAAAATTAAATATAATTAATGGGAACACATCAATAGACCAGGGCCAGAGGGAAAAGGGACATTCTCTCCATTGATCATTTTGTGGATTAACTGCTGACACGCTCTAAGGACGTGTCAACTGTTACTGTCTTTATAGAAGTGATTTCATGCAAGATAAATTCCATGTAACTGTGAGTATGCATTGCAAGAAATAATTATTCTGATCACATATACCAAATTAATCAGTATAATTTTGAAGGCTAAAAGAGAGCTTAAAATGTGATATGCAACAAAGGCTTGTTGAAGTCTTCCAGTATGAGAAATAATAATAGATAAGTAGGTATATAGATAGCTGATTTACCAGTATTAAAATACTCAGTTTCCAAAGGCCAGGACAAGTCACACTGAGAAGGTGAACAACATCTGTAGCATCTGGAGATCCAATTTCAGAACAGCAATACCATGGAGACATTCAAAATTATTTTTCAGATCTTGTTCACTGTGTACCTCTACTTAGTTTGCCATTATGTGAACAAGTGCTTCAGCACTATGAGTGTAGCTACCTTCTGGCTTTCACAAACTTACAGAGACCTGCAGATTTTCTTTTTTATTTTCGTTTATTTTTCCCCCCCACAAAGTACAGTTGTCTAAATGAAAACCATCCCTTTTCTAGGCAAAAGAAAAAAGGACCTGCTTGTTGGTGATAGTTCACCTGAAACAAAGCATCTTGCACCAGTCCTCTAAAATCTTTTGTACTCTTCACCACTGCTGTAACCAACACTTACAAATACTGCACCAATACTTTTCTCACACTCCAATGAGAACTCTCAAAAGCTTGCAAAACAGCCCAAACGAGCAAACTTACTCTTTCAACCAGCAGCACAACTATCCTTCCATCCTTCTCCATATTGTAACAAATGCTCAATTGAAACCAATGCAAATAATGGAGAGAGGAGACAAAAAAATGAAGATGATGATGATCACCGGTGTCTGTCATGCAAAGCAGCCATATCCCATAGCTTATTCTGATGCTTAGATGTTGAAGCATGTTTGAGGATAGAAAGAAAGCAAAAAAGAAATAAGACTTCAAATCACAGATGAAACTGCAAGAAGAATTTGCACAGAAGTTAACAACTGTGAACCAAGAGCTGCTGTACTGCTTTTGAAAATAAAAATAAGAAAAGTTGATGCTTTAGTCCTGCTGTCCATATTCATTTTTGATACATAGAATGGCTCATAATATTACTACACAAATTAGTATCGTAGAGAAAAAGGATAAATATCAAAATAAATCTCAAAAAGGCATAGATGGCACATGTAATGCTTCTAGATGAGCTTTTATTACTATTCTCAGATGGTTTCCCTTAGCACCCCAGCCTACAAACAGCGTATAACTAACAGCCAAGGTCAGGGTAGCTGCTGGACACCACTGCTAAACATTAAATAATTTTAGGGTAAAATGCTGTGTAAATGGAGACAATTCAACAGTGATCATTACTTTTTCTACCTGCTGAAAAATGGGGAAGAAGTGAGCTTCTGACCTGTACAAGACATGAACTCCATCTAGAAAAAAAAAACTTTATAGATACTACTTCAGTCTGCCTTATGGTTCTAGGTTCCAATATCCATTACATAAAACTATAATTAAAGTACATCAAGTAAAATTCAGCAGAGTACAATGAAGAATTGCTCCATAGAATCTCTTTTCAATGAGATGTAATTGAATATATGGTCTTTATTTCTTTCATATCACCCACGTCTTTGTGCTGCACATATTGGCACCATTCAAGTCATAGAGATTTGGATCAAAACCAGGTTTCATTGATTGTTATGCTCACATCCTTTCTCATCCTCTGACTGCACAGACATAGCATGTGATGAAGTCACATTACTTAGGGCATCACTACAATGTGCTCAGATGACAATGTAAGAAAATAGAGTGGAAAAAGATAGAAAAATCCCACCATAGAAGGAGAATGCATATAGTGTCCAAGTTGCAGGACACTGATACTTGGAAAAGGCATACTAACAAGACACTCATGAACTTGGTGTCACTGAGTTCCTTCATTCATCTCTGTCCTATTATCTCAAATGGTCCTTCTTTAAGGGTGAATACCACACCAATTACATTCTGAATTACTGCCTTCTGAAGTGAAAAATGCTCAGGGTTCATGCCATTTATGAAACACTCTATGCAGTATACTTTGTGAAATGGCTTCTGATCACACAATGTCAGGTGCCAAAGGTGCTGTATTAAACTACTTCTGCTGTGAAAGACAGCTTCCAGTGAACAGAATGAAGACAGGACTGCATTTTTACCAGTGACAGAGCACTAATAGAAAGTATCTAAAAGGGGTCACAAAGGAAAGTTGGAGGGGGACTCTATATCAAGGAATGATAGAATGAGGAGAAATGGCATTAAAGTAAAGGAGAAAAAAAATTAGATGTTAGGAGGAAACTCTTTCCACAGAAGACAGTGAAGCAATGGCACGGCTGCGCAGAGAAGCTGTGGTGCTCCATCTCTGGAGGTGCTCAAGGCCAGGTTGGATGGGGCCCCGAGCAGCTGAGCTGGTGGGAGGGGTCTCTGCTGATGGCAAGGCAGATTGAACTAGATGGTCTTTAACAACTCCTTCAGCCCAAACCATTCTGTGAGTGCAATTTAATGATGACCTGTTGTGTGATAGCAATGATTGCAAAATAAGTTCTTCCCATGGGCTTCAAGATAGGGTGTTACTGACACCCTGATTTTTGGGAAACCAAAAATGAGATTTTTGCATTTATGAAATCAGAAAAATCTACATTAGATCCATCTGTTATGTTGCAGTGTTTTGATTCTGCAAATACATCCCTGTGAAAATACAGGGAAAGTATTTAAATATTTTTGCCCACTTACCTAGCATCCACTAATATCTAAATTGTATAAATATCAAATATTTCCTACCTAAGAAAAATTAGTCTTAAGTTCATATTTTTTCTTTTCCTTAACATCACTTTACTAAAAAAACCACTTCATTTAAAGTAGGACTCACATACATAGAGTCACATAGGGAAAAAAAATCAAGGGCAGACTTTAGCCTGTCCATACAACAGCTGTTTTCCCAGCAAACATAGATAGCAAACTATATAGCAAACAGTTACGATCAAAGTATACCCTCCACTGTGTATAATTTCCCAGGCAAAAAAGTCATAAGGCTCTACTAAAACAGACCATTTTGACCAGATGAGCATCAATTGTTGATATGATTGTTCAGTTGAGTACTTTTTCAGTTGAGTAAGCTTCTGGTGTATTCATGTAGTAACATCACTTTCAGCACTGGTATTTATGATCTGCTTATTGCGCTCCAGACAAAATATCCTCATCACTGAGTAGTTAGCATACAGAGGATTCTAAACTTAGGACTTAGTCAGATGACTCTCATCACTATTTCAGTACAGTGAAATCATTAATGGTAAAACTTGCATGATGAAATATGAATGTCCCTAGAAGGGCTGGTACTCTCAGCTATTCCAGTACTGTTGCATCAGTACCCTGCAGCTTAAAGGAAGCAAAAACGCCGACTTTAAAGTTAATTAAGAAAAAGTTTTGTTTACTCATCAGAATCACCCAAACATCAACATGTTAGAATGTATACTAAAATGTAGAATACATTCTGGATCCCCACTCCATCAGTATAATTTCAATGTATTGTCTCATTATTTCCCAAGCCTTCCACTTGGGAAATAAGTTTTGCTGTATGGTTTCCACATGCAAATTTTACTTAAGAACAGATATTATTCTTCTGAAATGGAGTTGTAAACAAACAAATCCCCTCACGCTTATCTAAGATGAGAGTATTTACCTGGAGAAACAAACAGAACACACTCTTCACTTCAGCTCTTCTAGTCACTTTCCCATTTAAAAACACAGAATCTTTAAGGTTAGAAAAGACCACTAAGATCACCTAACCCAATCACCATCCCATCCCCACTGTATAATCAATGAATACACAGATGTTATAATTATGAAATAAACCAGAGAGTTTGGCTAGGCAGGTTATTACACCAAGAAAAAGGATAAATAGAGTGCTTACCCTTATCCCAGTCTTAGGAAACTCCGAAGAAGTTTCTTCTGGAGATCTTCTTCTCTTCTAGAGATTCTTCCCCCCTGGCAGTCAGCTCTTAAATGGGTCTAGGAGAGGTGGAGCCAGGCTCCATCCCTTCCAGCAGCACAGCTGAATTGCCTTCACCTGTGCTCCCAGGGCTGACTCATTGCTTGCCTCAGGTGATCAATCAGAGGTTCAGGCTGTGATTCAGCAGTTCCCATACATCCACCATGGTGGTTAAATGACTGCTGATGTTTTGGATGCTGTTACAGAATCACAGAATCAGTGGGGCTGGAAAAGATCTCTAAGATCGTCTAGTCCAACCATCCACCTACCACCAATATTGCCCACTAAACCATGTCCCTCAGTGCCACATCCACACAGTTCTTGAACGCTTCCAGTGCATTTTTAATGTGCTGGTGATTATTATGCATCCTTTAATTTTAGAAAGAACTCTTTTGAATTCAGAATGAATTCTTTCCTAAATAAAAGCATGAATATCAGACTAGCAAAGTCTAGGAACTATGAAACACTGAGATTCCTAGAAAGTCCCTGGACCTAGCATTAACTAGTACTGCCTGTGTAGTAGACCGAGTTAGATATTAAGAAGAAAAGGGAGGGGAGAGTCTATTTAGATAAATTCCTAGATATTCAAGTGGAAGTGTAAAAACTGTCAGTGAATGTATGTTTTTAAACACGATATGAAAAGCAACAAGGGTGTGTAAAGTAATTTTAAAAAGTTATATTTATAAATTTAAAAAAAAACCCAAAACATTATTTTCCATTTGAACTGAAAAACTACCAATTCAAATGGAATTTTCAACAGTTATCCTTTTTCTCAAAGATCTTTTTTTCACCCCCATAAATTAGCTAATTATCCACATTTTTTCTGTCCAACTTTAAGATGCAATGTCAGCTCAAATAACAAATGTGTAGACAACATGTTCTTAGAGCATTCTAAAATTAAATAAGAAATGTGATCCAAAATACAAAACATATATGAAAGAAAAAATTGCTCTCAGGGCAGTGTTTCATGTAAAGGATTTCACGGTCAAACTACTCCATTTCCTTGACCAGTAAACGTAGCTTGACTTTATATATGCACTGTCATTTCTCAACAGGATAAAAAATAGCAAAATAAATCAAACAGCCATATATTTTTTTTTTACGTTTTTCAATGCTACTCAGCTCCAATTTTCAGCAAATATGTTGTTCAGAGCTATTACACTGCAGACCTGATGTTTTGGAAAAAAGTGCTTTGTGATTCTTCTAAGCAGCAACAGGCAGAAGGCAAGAAAATTAACTGACTGATTTTCGAGCTGATGGATGAGATGGCAAAACCAACAAAATGAGCATGCATACCACCTAAAGCGGTTTTCAATTTTGCATCGTGAGAGGGAGATAGAGACTCTGACCCAAATAAATTATAGAAATAACTTCATTTTAAGACAACAAATATGCCTGAACAAAAAAATATCAGTCACTTACAGGCTGCTTCAGCCCAGTTCCGTGACTAATGGGCAGGGAGACCCACAGACAGAGCATAGTTGCCTGGGGAACCAAGCCAAGAAGGTTGCTGTGTGATGGAACAGAAAAGGGTCTTTCAGAAAGCCCTTTACAATTTTTCTGTTTTTCTGCATCCACTCTGCTGCAGCTCCAGGTAGAGGAAACCACAGCTCTGGCAATGAACATCAGCAACAGTGATGCTCCCAGAGGCACATCCAGAGTTACCAGCCTTTGCCTCAAAGGATTCCAGCAGATGCCTCCAACCTCCCTATATCACACAGAGAATGGGACAGCTGTCATTGAAGGGGCAATGTGATTAATTACCAATACATTTTTCATATGCCTTCTGAGATACGCATTGTTCCTATGAAAATGATAGAGTGACAGCAGGTACCAGCAGCATTTTACTCCTTATTTTAAATATTCTTTCATAAAAAATAATTTGAAACTACAGCTAGTTAGAAACAAAATCAATGCTCTTTGATCTTCACTAAAATTTAGGATATACTTCTCCCTACATTCCCATCACGTTCTATGTTTGGTTTGAAATGTGTGAAGCATAGTTGGAAGACTTTGGTGCTAAAAATAATTTTGTTCTGATAGATTTTGTTCTAAAACATGAAGAGTAAGCAGAAGAAAACCAAGTTCTTGTTTTAAATATTGCTGAGTGTTACGAGCATGAAGTAATATCTAAGAATCTGACAGTTATGAAAAAAAGTAAAGATAATGGTGACTGCACTTAAGACCACAGCTGCTCTCTGATTAATCACTCAGTAGCTGAAAGGTGAAGTGGATAGAGTATGAGCAAGGCAAAAGATTCTAAAATACTCCAACATGGAAGGCAACCTGATAACCTGGTGACATAACTCTGTTCCTGTTGTTTTATATCTTTCTCTAATTATAACCAGTAATGATTTATGCAATGTGAACTTGTTTGTTACTTTAGTATGTGAATCTATGTATCTGTAAGTGAAGGATGTGCTAAGTGATTGAATACATTGAAATAATAATAAAACTAAAGAGTGTGCTGCAAAACTAAAATCTGTGGTGCCTGACAGATCTACCATTGCACCATAATGAAGAGCCATTCTCATGGTTTAAATCTACTCTGTAGTAGGTTCATGAGTTTGGTAGCAGAGATTTCCATATATGCTGTCCAACCTACATTTTATTGTATGAAATCAGCATTTAAAAAGCAGTTTTGAGCATTAAAGTGGTGCACAAGGAGCATGCATAATTAGCTGATTATGAACATGTATCCAGTTCTGATGATGGGAATTCATATTTGATATGAATATGCCTATATCCAGGCAGCACAATCTGGGAAGTTAGGCCAAATTTGTGTGTTGTAAAACCTATTTCATAACTGCAGATCTCTGACCTGCCTTGAGAGTGTTATTCAGCCTAATACTCTTTGTGCCTTTGAATTTGAACTGGTGGTCTTGCAGTGCTGTGCTTGATTCCAGGGCATTTTTCAGAGCATGGTGCCAGTTTGCTAACTGAGAAAGAGAAGAATTGTTGTTGAAGGAGGACATCTAGTGATGTGGTCTGTACTTACATATTTAGCTGTTTGTGCAGCCAGTTTGCTACCAAGTTACAGAACTACAGAATTACAGTAGTGAGGGTGCAACTCGGTTTGCTATGTAGTAGTCTTAGGGTTTTGATAGAAGACAAAGTGCTAAGTCCTCTACTTTGGTCACAACAAGCCCAGACAGTGATACAGACTTGGGGCGGAGTGGCTAGAAGGCTGTGCAGAAGAGAAGGACTTGGGAGTGTTGGTCAACACTCAGATGAACATGAGCCAGCAGTGTGTCCAGGTAACCAAGAAGGCCAACGGGATCCTGGCTTGAACCAGAAATAGTGCAGCCAGCAGGAGCAGGGAAGTCATTAGCTGTACTCAACACTGGTGAGGTTACACCTTGAGTACTTCATTCAGTTTGAGGCCCCTCACTACAAGAAGCGCAGCCCTGGAGTGTGTTCAGAGAAGGGCAGCAAAGTTGTGAAAGGTCTGGAGAACAAGTCTTATGGGGAATGGCTGAGGGAGTTGGGACTGGTCAGCCTGGAGAAGAGGAGACTCAGAGGAGACCTTACTGCCCTCTCCAACGACCTGAAAGAAGGTGGTTGTGAGATGGGAACTGATCTCTTCTCCCAGATAACAGTGATAGGACAAGAGGAAATGGCCTCAAGTTGAGCCAGAGGAGGTTCAGCTTGGATATTAGAAAGCATTCAGTCTCAGAAGGAATGGTGAGGCAATGGTAGGCTGGGCTGCCCAGCAAGATTGGTCATTCATCAGAATGTCTCATCATCATCAGAATCAGAATGTCTGACATGGGAAGAGCAAAGCAGTCCTCAAAGCATTACTTTTTGACTCAGTCTCCCTCATTAGTACAGTAATCTTAATTATTGCAAACTCCTTTTTAATACTGCTGCTCCCTCTGCTGCAACACCATTACAGAGTGCATCTCACACCCTCTGCCCTTTCCTGCAGTAGCTATGAATGACTCTGAATGTGCTGACCCAGCACTGGTAAGAAGATCTGAGGGAAAGCAAGTCCTGATGGGTCTGAGCTGGTTAGATGGTATGAGACAGCACAGATCATATCTGTTATGACAACACGGTAGTTAGCCATTAACTTTATGAACCAGTTTACATTGCGTACATTTACCACAATGATGGAACAAATTCATTTTTTAATGACCACATATGGAAAATGAAAACTTTGGAGGGTTTGAGTAGTAAAATAAATAAATAAAAAGTAGATTGCTTCTCAGCATACCATTTATCTAATAGTTTTATGGCTTTTAGTTATGTCTTCATATTCAGAAATCTCTCTATTTCCACTGATAGCAAAATTTTAACTAAAATAAGAATATTTGTACTTTATTTTAAAAAAATTAAGAAATATATATTTGGTGGAAATGAAGCTGCGTAACAAAGAAGTCCCTCTCATCTCTCTACAGAGAACAAAGCGTTTGAAGAAATTCTTAAGGAAATTGACTGAATTCTATATTATTGCTATTTTAGCTCTTCCTCAGTTACTAATTCTAGGCATTCTGCATATAGAGGAAGTGACCTCTTGCTTCATTTTAGCTAATACAGTCCTCTGAAATTGGCAACAGCAGGAATAGTGAGTAACCTATTAAAAAATAAATGCTGAGCACCTTCCGTTCTTTTACCATTAATTATTCTTAAAATCAATTTGTTATCAAAATGTAAATTCCACTTCCCATACATGTCAACACTTTCTTTCAAGGAGAGAGGCGGTTTCTTTGTCATGCAGAAATTTTCATTCCGAAGTTTGCTAAACAAAGTTGGCACTGACACTGCTGCATACATTACAGTGAACCGTCTGACCTCAATATTTTCAACCTGACAGATTTATTTCTTCATAAATAATGAAAAAAAATTCCTTATTAGAGTAAAAATATATAGCTTCTTTATATTTCCTGATTGTGAAAATTACCAGGTGCCAAGCTGTGAACATGAGATTGAAGACCCTTGAGGGTGACCTTAAGAACCACAAAGGCAGAGAATGGTGATACAGCGGTACAGGCAGTTTCATTGCAGCTGCTCACTGCTAGAAAAATGAGAAATGTGTTTTCTATTACTGAATATAATGAATTCTCTTTCTGTCCTGACAAAAATTGTCAAACTTCATTAATGAGAAGAAAGATGTGGTACAAAAAGAGTAATATGAGTATACATATTTAAAATGAGGAAATATTGGATATTGCTAGAGGAGGATTATTTCTCTGAATCAAGCATTGAACAAGCCTTTCTAACTATTTCAAAATTAGCATACTAAGCTATGTAATGTAATATCTATATATTCAGAGTAATTTGCTATCATTTATGTTAGATGCCAGGAAGAAATTCTTTGCTCAGAGGGCAGTGAGGCACTGGCACAGCTGCCCAGAGAAGCGGTGGTGCCCCATCCCTGGATGAGCTCAAGGCCAGGTTGGATGGGGCCCTGGGCAGCTGAGCTGGTGGGGGGCAGCCCTGCACATGGCAGGGGGTGGAGCTGGGTGGGCTTTGGGGATCCTTCCAACCCAAAACATTCTGTGATTCTATAAAAGAACTCCATTGTATGTGTCAAGGACGGAGCTTTACCTGTGAATCCAATAAAACAAGAAAACCACTTTTACTAAGAATTAGGTTCAAACACCTAGCTGAATCAAAACATAAAATACTTTTATTTACACTCATTACACATTTAATACTCATTTATTAATAGGATGACATATACTTTTGCTTCTCTATGCAGTTACATTAAATTTGATGTGTCAGTTTGATTTTGAGTAAAGCAGCGGCTTTCAATTTTTTTTTTATATATTTTATATATTATACCAGTAAATTTGCTGGTAGTAAGAATTGCACAGACTTCTCTTGATAATCACTATAAAATTCTCATTAATATCTTTTCATTTGGATTATGACAACAGCAAAACTGGAGAAACCACCATCATACACAAACTTTGATACATCTCCCAGCCTTTAAGTCAGACATATGCTAGTTAGACTAATTAAGGAAGAAAGCGAAGGTTAATGGAATCATCTTGGACACTACAAATGGATATTCCACAGGGCTCTTCTAACTCAGTTGCTATTCTGAGCAATATTGAGTGCTTATATGTGTCTTACACTCAAGATGAGCTCCCCTATACTCCAAATGCTCTTCTGGCATGAGACCCAATTTACATTTTCTAGTGCTAGTATGAATAAACTGTCCCTGAACTCTCCAAAATGTAGCATCAGTATTCATTAGTATTTAGACATTTGTAATGGTTAGACTTCTGCAACTGTGGAAATTAAGTACATGCCATAATGTTTTACGGTCCTCGTTGGCAAGTGGAAAGTGATGGATTTCCTCTGTACACAACTGAAAGGATGCTGGAAGTCATTGAACAGCAGAGAGGTGTCTGGGAGGTCATCCATATGGACCCAGTTTTTGGCCACATACAAATGCACACAGAAATCTTCTGGCTTAAAATAGGCAAAGGAGTTGTGCAAGTGATTTATCCCTCAGAAATATTGTTCAGGCACTTTTTCCCCTGCTGCGTGTTTAGAACACTGCTCTGTCTGACTTATGCAGATTATTCTCTTTTCTGCTTACTTAGCCATTCTGAATTTGAGAGAGATGCTAGAGAATTTATAGTTTAAAATTTTGTAAATTAAAGCAGAAACCTGTGGGGGAAGATGTAACCGTGAGCAAGTCAGCAAAGAGTTTATCAGACTCCTTGATAGACCCTATCAGTGTGAAACCTTGGGAGTCTGGAGTGGAAGACAGAGAGCAAATGGTATCTGTTTGCATCTAAGGGTAAACAGGAGGTTCTGTTTGTATCCATTGTTAATCTTATCACACTTAAGAAACCCTTCATCCTTTATCACTGTGTTTTGGGAGAAGCTAGACCAATCAACTGATTAGAGGGAGAGGAATTCCTGGCTTGCAAGTGAATGGTATATAAGATGTATGTTGAACACAATAAAGAAAACGATTCTGAGAACTACACTGATGCTACAAGAAACTGTGAGAGCTCTGTAACTCGACTGAGCGACGACAGAAACGATGCATCTTCTTAAGAAATAATAAATAGGAAATCCAATTTTCAGTTCTGGGCAGTAAGGTTATTTCATCTTCCCAGAGTTTGCAGGAGCCCACTGTTGCTCATGCTCAAAATTGACATCAGAATGATGCTCTTTTAAGCAGAAGTTTAGGCTAAATAAGTATCTAAATAAATATACATGAAGTCAGGGTATGTGTGCTGGGTATTTGTCACACACTGACAGTTTTGTTGGAGATATCATACAAACAGATGCACCTGCACAGGCCAGAGGAAGGCAGGATGCCTAGAAAATACATCTCAATATTTTTAAAATATAGAGAGCTCAACATACTTATGTTATGCACTGTAGTCCTACAAACATATCTATGGCAAAATCATATCTAAACAATCCTATAGACTCTGTGTCTTCCACTGAGAAACAGAAGCACAGTGAGAAATGATGTTTTTGTGTGATAAATATGAGAGAAGGTACTGGGACAGCCTGCATTGTTTTTCATGTTTCCTAGCAACACACCATTACTTAGATAACACTGATTGAAGACAGACCGTCTCCATAGAGTAATGGAAGCTCTGTTCTGCAAAATATTGTTCACTTCCAGTAAAATTAGTGCTTAACATAAAAATGAATTGACAATTTATTATTATTATTATTATTTTTGGGGGGGGTCAAAGGTATCATGCCAAGCCAACCCAGTTCAACATAGTTAGAAATAGAGAAAGTAATACAAATGCAGTTATTTAAATGTTAAATAAAAATTCTACCAAATGAGATGCCGAAAGAAAAAATGCAGAGTACAAGCTTTATTTTCCTGTGGACAGTCATAGCAGTAAAACTTTTTCTCATCAAGTATGACATAATCCCATGATACAGCAAAAAACCAAAACCTTATATATTGTAGATGTAAATCACATATTGAATAAAATATCTTGGTTCGAACTGCCAGGTTGTATCTCATCCTGGTTGGTATGATAAAGTGAAGAAACAAACATTTTAAGATAATAGAATCTTACAAACTGTTAAATGTTCCACAGATCTTCTTCCAGCTTTAGAAAAAAATATTTGTTATTGTAGACTGTAATACACTCACAGAGTATCCTTCACTGACCAGTTAGCATAAACTCACCCCAGATGACCCTCAGCCACTAAAATATCTTTTCTCCACTACCTAACCTAAGCAGGACAGACTTAGAATCGTTGAATCATTCAGGTTGGAAAAGACCACTAAAAGCATCTGGGCCAACCATCAGCCCACCCCCTCCATGCCCACTGACCACGTCCCTCAGTGCCACATCCAGACGGCTCCTGAACACCTCCAGGGATGGTGACCCCCCCACCTCGCTGGGCAGCCTGTGCCGCTGCCTCACCGCTCTTTATGAGAAGGGATTCTTCCTAATATCCAACCTGAACATCCCTTGGCACAACTTGTGGCCATTCCCTCTTGTCCTTCCTCAAGGACTTCTTTGAGACATGTTTTTTTTTTCTGTTGACCCAACAGCACATGTCCCTAGCTGAGCCAAGAGTATAAAATAGATTTTACAAGTGAGAGGCAGCAAGTGAGCAGATGTAAAGCAGTTTCTTGCAGGGACAGTCAGCCTTAGGAGGAACAAGATTGATGGCTGGTATTAACAGCAAAGAGAAACCCAGGGCAGGGAGCCAGCTATTATACAACTTGCACAACATGTGCTTGCTAGCCCTGTC
The DNA here is from genome assembly GCF_019238085.1 of Lagopus leucura. NCBI lineage: Eukaryota > Metazoa > Chordata > Aves > Galliformes > Phasianidae > Lagopus > Lagopus leucura. Next base: position 33,635,971 of record NW_024962263.1, read on the forward strand.
CTAAAAGCCACATGAGATCTCATATATCTTGCTGTACTGTGCTTCAATGGCTTCAGTTTTTCTTTTCGCACATACAGCCAGCAGGTAGAGTTTTTAACAGGTAATATTTTGTCTTTGTTTGCTTGCATTGTCCTGCAGAAAAAGCCCAGAAGGCAATCATAATTTCTGGCTAGGAAACATGCAACCAGGGTAGAGAGAGTAGGGAGGAACTGTTAAAACAAATAAAAACATCCCAGGTTTATACATACCAAAGGCTTATATTTCAGACAGTAGGCAGAAGTGTCATGTTCCTTCAATACCAGTTATTGCATATTAATACACATGAAACAGCATAATTTAGTTGGTGACTCAGGCAGACCTTAAGGTTGATAGGAGCTGCTGTTTGTTTTAAAAAGGAGAGAGATGCTGCCTGGAAAGCATGAAGAGATTTAACTTTATTTTCTATGGTCCTAGAAGATAATCTGTCCTCAGGAAGCCTGGCTATTTTCTTTTGACTTGCCTCTTAGTAATGAACTGTGCTCATGTTCTTGTTGTCAGCCGCAACAAAAACAGTCACAGCTTACATAGTGAGTACTGAATTCATACAACAAACTTTTCTGTTCACAATGCTCTACAGGATAAACAAGAACATGGAACGCATTCTTACTTCTAGAGTTATACACATATGTATTTACTGATTTATATGTTTGCATAATGCACAGTAGTGCTTCAGTAAGCCCTAATTACAAATCATTACAGATTATTACAAAGAAAACCTTGCACAAGTCCACTGCATTTACTCTGAGAAACTTCTCAGCAGTAGAATGCAACAAGTACTTGTAACCATCTTCCTCACAGCTTGAATTATAGCAGTGTAACTTTACTGTGCTTGTAAAATAGTGGTAATCTCGTTTAAGGAGTCAAATAAGTCCTCAAAATATTTTGCTTATGATGTATCTAAAAACAAAAACCTTTTTTGCTTTTTAAGTGGTAGTATTTCATACTGTAGTACTGACATGCCTTTGTTTCATGTCCCTGAAGATGGCAGTAGTCCCACAGCTTTTCAGGGATTTATCGAAGCAGTTTTCTTTCAGTACTGCCAGTGATTTCTTGTAGGTTTTTTTTTTCCTCGTTTTTTTTTTTCTAAGCTTCCACTCTTAAAAAAATGTTTCAGATGAAACTAAATTGAAACTACAAGTGTTTGTATTAAAACACCATATCAATAGCTTTAAATGAAGACAAAAGTATTTATTACACAGCACTAGAAAGATATTAAAATCTGTCTCAGATTGGAGAGCAGAAATTTGTACAGTGGGCTGAAGCTTGAGCTAAGTTTTTAGGACAGTGGTAGCTGAAGTCAGTTTAATTGCAACCTAGAGACTTAACCATTGGAGCAAATGTTATTTGTGTCTGCTGTTATGTCAACTATGGTACATAGGAAAGCCTTTCTGTTTTCATGTTTATGTTCCTAGTCTCATGAGAAATCTTATTTTTGGCTTTTTTTTAGAGGTTAGAATCACAGAATTGCAGGATCAAGTTCAATCTCCACGCTAAAGCGGGTTTCCTACAACAGCTTGCACAGGCAGGGATCCACAGGAGTCTTCAATATCTCCATAGAAGGAAACTCCACAACCTCTCTAGAAAACCTGTTCCAGTGCTCTTTCACTCCTACCATAAATAAGTTCTTCCACATGTTTGTGTGGAAATTCTTACGTTCAAGTTTTAGGCCATTACTCCTTGTCCTAACACTACGCACCACTGAGAAGAGCCTGGCCACATTCATTTGCCTCTCAATTCCCTTTAGATATTTACAAACATTAATCAGATCCCTCCTCAGTTTTCTTCTCCTCAGGCTGAATAGTCCAGGTTACTCAGTCTTTCCTCATACAGAAGACGCTCCAGACAATCATCTTTGCAGCCCTCCACTGGACTCTCTCCAGAAGTTCCCTGTCTTTCTGGAAAGGGGAAGCCCAGAACGAGGCACAGTACTCCAGATGTGTCTTCACCTGGGCAGAGTAGAGGGGGAGGATCACTTCCCTCAACTTGTTGGCCACGCTCTTTTCAATGCACTCCAGGATACCATTGGTCTTCTTGGCCACAGGGGCACCCTGTTGGTTCATAGCCAACCTGTTACCCACCAGGACCCCCTGATCCTCCTCTCCGGAGCTCCTCTCCAGCAGGTCAGCCCCTAATCTGTACTAATTCATGTGGTTATTCCTCACCAGGTGTATGACTCTACATCTGTTCTTGTTAAACCTCACCAGGCTCCTCCCTTCCCAACTCTCCAGTCTGTCCAGGTCTTGTTGATTGTTTTTTCATTTCAATGTGGAATTATTAACACAATAAAAACATCAGTTTCTATTTTTGAAACAAGCTTGTCACACCAGAAATGCAGAGGAGATTGAAGGTGTGAATCTTTAGAACTTAAAAGCCAGGTGACAACCAAAAAGGTGTTATCTGTGTATCAGTGTAGGCAGCAGCACTGTAATTTGGAGAGAGCTGGAATGGCTTGAGGTTTACCATGATCACCAATCCTATACGAGAGAGCACAAGAACACAGATGAATTCTTTCCAACAGTAATTGGCCATTACACTTATGGTCTGGCTTACTGCAGAGGTTTCCAAGTAGCTGATGTATTCTCAAATTCAAAATACCATATCTGTTGTGTCAAAATGTTAACTATACCTGCCTGCATGTATTTTACTGGTATGATGTCCTTTCTTTATGTGAGACTCTCAACAGAACTTTACAGAAAAAAGATTTGGTTCTGCTCAGAATTCTGAAACTCTTACTTGATTTAGAGTAATACATTATTTTAATACCACCTTAAGTATTTCAGAATGCTGTTTTTCACTGAGGATCACTGAGTCTATACTTTTTTTTTTTCTAACATAGGAGGCATTTTAACCCACTTTACTGAGATTAATACATTTTTCCCCTGCTCACTATGGGAACTGTAGACCCCATTAGAGCTATTTTCAGGACCATAGAAGAATTGCAAAGCATCATTTGTGAAATTACCATAGTGAAATCTGGGCGAGTTCTTCCTTAACTGCTTTTCCTCCACTTCTGTTCTCTGAGCTCAGTTGATTTCCTGTCACAATGACTTGAGACTACTTCAAAGATGAGTGAAGAACAATCTAAAAAATAATAATCTCTCTTGACATTATTTCTAGGGGAAAAAAAGAAAAAAAATGTGTTCTGGACAATTCCAAATTCTTCTCTTGTACTTCAGCTGCCAGGAGCTGAATACATCTTCGTTACCTTTGGAAAAACTAATGAAAGGCCCAAATCCCCTTGAACATCTACAACAGTAATGAACTATGATGACGAAGATACAAAGCATTAGAGACTTCTTCAAAATGATGAGGAGCCTGGTATTCACCCAGTTTCTCAAGTATAAAAGCTTGAGACCCTTTAACTGTTAAAAATGGGCAAGAGTTGTCTGCTGGAAGATGAGTTTGTGCTCCCTGCTTGTGACATCCTGTAAATAACTGCAGTAATCACCAATTTTAAAGTAATCTCTAATCTTAAAAGATTTAGGACCAGAAGGCTGATTTAACTGGATCTTGGAGCCACCAGAATGGCAACTGAAGGAATCAGGCTTTAAGGCATTAAGCCTTAATGAATGTTTTGGCCCTCAGGAAGATTATAGAGAAAATCCTCCTGGAAGTCATGCTCAAGCATGAGAAGAGAATGAAATGGGAAACTTTCAGATTACATGCAGTAAAGATAGGAAGGGTCTGATCAACTTGATGATCTCCAGTGAAGATGTGGCTGGCTGTGGTGAGTAGAGGATAGTAGTGAATAGGTGATAGTGGTAGGCGATAGTAGTGATAGGTGATGTTTTCTCACCTCAACTACTCCAATATCCAGACAGGCTCCAAGGACTGCAGCTGGTGGTGTGAAGTCCAATCAGCAGCCAGTCCCCGTGACATCCCTCAGAGGCTAACACTCTCACACCTTTGTTAAGGATCTGGACAGCAGGATGCAGGGCAATCCTGGCATGTTCACAGACACCCAACTGCAGGCAGCAATGGGCAAGACAGAAAGGCTGTATATAGAGAGATCTCATGGGAAATTTCAATAACTGTCACAAGATTCTGCATATGGGGTAGACTAATTCTAAGCTTCAGAGCACTCTGGGGGCAGCTGGCTGGAAAACAAATTCACAGATGAGGTCCTGGCTGACAGAAAGTTGAACATCAGCCAAGTGTGCCCTTGCAAAGGGAAAGCCAGCTGCATCCTGGGCTGTGTCAGCAAGAGCATAGCCCTTGCTGCTTGCTGTCATGCTGCCAGACCTGGCTGTCACTTCTCTGGAGTTGTTCTTCCCCTCTGTCAGGCATTTGAGGCTACCTCTGGAGTACTGTCTCTACTTTAAGCTTCCCAGACTGACAGAAACACTGACAAACTAGGCTGTAGGTAGGTGCATTTAATATTTAGACCCTTATGTAATTTCATTTTTATCTAAAGTATACTGATTCTGAGCAGGTACAGCAGAGGTCACTTTGAAATCCCATGGGAATTAAGAGTTAACAGCTACCGTTCAATCTAGTGCTATAATAAGGAAATAATTCTCAGTTACAGCTGTCTTTAACCACCCTGTAATATGTAGAAACCCCAGTGTGTTCTAATGAATAGGTAAGGCTTACTCTTATCAAAAATTGCAGCACAGCCCAAAATACAGAAGCCTGGTCAATGTGGTAGCATGAGGACTGATAGTTCCCCCTCAAGAGCAGGAGTGCAGGGTTTGAAGGTGAAGACCTGCATAGTAACAGGAGCACAGGACAAGGGCAGGGAGAGGTGTGTGCTGAAAATGAGAAGTTCTCAGGCACAGCAGGTAGGAGGGCACCACATCATTCTTGAGGAATCATTCAGTGGCACAATCATAACTAAAAGCAGAATGTTTGTTACCCATGCTTGGGAAGGAATTACAGATATTTACAGTGATGTATATAGTTAAATACCTTAGTATATATCAAATCAAATTCCTCAAGTTTGCCTACAACAGTGCAGTGCTACGTTTTGGAAATGTGGCTATTTGGTTAAACGGTTCTGCTTGTACTACCAGGGTATGTGAAGCTGAGTGCTCACACTGGCCTTTTGAAATGCCCATGGGCAAGCTAAACTTCTCAGCTGACCAAGGTGGTTTCTTAGTGCTATTTGCTCAAATTAAGTGACTTATATTATGTTTCTCCAGTTCTTCCACCAAGGCATAACAGAAAACTAAGAGAACTATGGACACATAAAAATAAAGAAATTATTTGCACTGCTAATATTTTTTCAGTGCTGAATGGGACAGATTGAATGCTATCAAGTACAATCTCATGACATTCTGATGTCTTGGAAAAACAGGGTAGTAGGCCAGAAAGATGGCAGATCTCAGCAAAGCCTGGGACTTCACAAGGAACCATCAGATTTTTATTCCTACAGCAATTCTAAGGCAACACCAAAGATCTTTTTCTAAAAACCTGTTCCTTGACTTCATTTGAGCCCGTCTTGGAAATACTCTGGACACAAGCCTTCTACCATACTTTGAAAATTACCTGTAGCAGTTGAATGGAACTTAAAAAAGTGAAGCAAAATTTGAAAGTGGGGAACTTGTATACCTGAATGCCAGTCCTCGCTGACAGCCTATGAGAAAGAAGTCAAATAGCAATGGTTGCCATTATTAGTGTACAAAAAATGGATTCTTGCTGTGTTTTCTTTGTTGAAACCAAATCTTTTAGAGCAGAATACTTTTGATTACTTGGAGAAGGTTCCAGGCTAGCTAGGAGCAGGAAAGTTTTGTATAATGCGTGCCAAACAAAGGGTAAAAAACGGCCAAAAATCAATTTCTGCTATTTTGTCATGTTAGCATTTCTAGGTAAATTATTATAGTGGTGATATGACTAGCAATTTTGACAGCTTGAACTAGCTGGCACTGAACAAAGCAATCTAAATTCATTTTTGTGACTGAAACTAGAACTCCAGATTTGGACTGCATAGTATGTATATGTCTTACATTTCTTTGTATCAGCTTGATTTAGAAGACTTGGAGTGAATAAGAAACAACTAATTTAACATATTCAGCTTCTTCCTTTCCAATATAACTTCTCCTCGTGTTCCTTTGAGAACTCTGAATCTAAAAGCTATACTAAAAGTAAGAAACATTGAATATCAGTCTTCTTCCTTCCTAGTACTGCAGTCTTTCCCTTAAATGAGATGACATCAGTGATAATTGACAAAACATATTCAGAATAACACTACAGAATGTAAGGGAAGATCTTTTCCCCATTCACTTTTAACAAATCATGTTTAATCTACAGGTGAAGAAACCCAACTTCAAAAATACAAAACATGCTTTCTCATCTTGTCTTGGATGCATTCTATGACCTTGTAAAGTTAGCCTTCATAAAGCTGTGAACAAACAGAAAAAGCTAATAACAGCTGAATTTACACTTATCTTCTGGTTATAAGAATGTGTGGATTTTTTACATTTCTTGCATATGGGAGTTAAAAATTACAGTGGTTTTTGTTGTGTTTTTTTGTTTGTTTGTTTGTTTGTGTTTGTTTTTCATAAACAAGAATCTGCCAAGGTAATGCTTCCTTTTTGTACTTGGCTATGAAATATATACTCATAATAATGAAAGAAAAATTATATAGGAATATATCAGGTATAGAAATCAGAGTGAATTAGATCAGACACAAATCTAAAGTGACTGAAGGCTTTTCCAAATAGCTGCTCTAAACTGGGCATTTGCAGACTTGGTACATGGATGTTTGCACTAGAAGAACTCTTATTAAGGAAGGTACACAGAAGTGTTTCTGAAACTCCTCAGTACACGTCCTTCAAAATGATCTCCATTTTCTTTTTCTGAGAGCAATTTTCCCTGCACATGCTAAATTGCTACTGACAAATATTTCTCTCAAGCCACTTCATTTTTATTTTTGCTTTCACACTGCTCAAGAAAATGAAGGCCAATTCACATCATCCATGCTCTTCCAGGCAAATAATTTGTTCTTCATAATTAGCTACTTAATTAAAGCAGCAAACAATGTTTGAAGGTGAGGACAAAGGGGCAGTTATCTGGGGCTTCAAACAAAGCAATCTATCAAACGGCAGCTGGGACATAGGAAAGGATATTTAATAACTTTGATGCAGCCCTACCTTTTTTTTTTCTTCTTCTTTTTTTTTTTCTTTCTACTTTTGGCTTTATATCTCCTTAGCATTGCCTCTGTGGTTCAAGGAAAGCGGAGTGTGGGACTGGATTTGGCACAACAATGGATTTGGTTGAAATGGGGTATGTATGTGCAAGTGGCATCATGACAGTGATTTCATCATGAGAATGTACGTGACTGATGTTTCCAGTTCATGAGATTGTACTAGTTGTACAATAGATGCTAAAAGCAAAAAACATAAGTATGAACAGTCAACTGATGCCTGGAATTTGTCAAAATAACAAACAGGATGGACCCAAAAGAATACATCATAAAATGTCAAACAAGTCTATTGCAGTGAGATGCAGCTGTAAAGGAAATGCACACAGTTCAGGGCACAGGACCTCAAACCGAATTTTCATCTCATTCTAATCCTGACCTGCCTATGTGACTCTTTATAAATCTTTTCAGCTCCACTTCTCCCACTTGGCCTGCATTATCTACATAGGTTGTAAATTTTCTTTTAAGTGAAAGAGCCTATTAGAAGGAAGATGTGCTTTTCCTGTAAATTTTTATGGAAAGACAAGTAGCTGATGAAGCTGTCACTGGATGATGGAAATTAACTACTTTATGGTGACAAGCCACAGATAGGGTGAAGTGAGAACAGATCCAATTGAAGACCTGAAAGGGATGTTAAGCGTTTTATACCTGACATCATGCCTTTGATTTGATGAGGCTGCTTACAAGTTTCTATGTTCAACATGTGCTTCATTTTGGATCAGTTACGGGGCAGCGATTATCAAAACAAGAAAATGATGGAAGTGAGATATCTGTGGAACTTTGTATCCATCAAGGCTAACAGCATTCCGTTTTGCTTGTCATCAGCTCTGTTCTGTCTTCTAGCTTGCAAATTGTACAACATGGAATTCTCTACGTATAACATGAGTCCTCAGACACATTCTTTCACCTGCTCTTCTGTGACCATTGCTTTCTACTAAGCATCAAAATCTCATTTTACCCACATTTACAATTATTGAAACAAATCTTCCAGCACTTTCTCTGAATTTGGGTATTTCTACAATGTAAAGCTAACAGCTTCCACTGTACTGATCCCAAGTAAGCCTTTAGAGAGACTTAATTTGAAATATGCAAAGTAGAGCAAGTTCTTGGTACAAAAGGTTTATACAAGTGCAACAGATGAATAGAGTCTTGTGTTATATGAAAGTACCAATACAGACAGCAGTTCCACATGGACTGGAACAAGAATTACCTTCTATCACAGATTCAGGCAGAAGTAAATCAAGTCACAGAGCTCCTCGGTGTGTTGACTGATCACCTATGGGGTGCACACAGCATTTTCTGCACAAGTGCAGCCACAAGTAATGTTAATGTATTCTCTACTTCTTCCTCAGAAGATGTAAGCATTGCAGAACAGGGTGAATACCCTCTCTACAATGCATTCTCTCTACAAGAATGCAGGGATACATGAAGGAAGGGATCCTAGATTACCATTTCAAGAATGATAGTATTTTCACTAGTGAAGATCTGGTCTCTGTTACTCAGTTGGTAAGCAACATCAACCTAGGAAAAAAACTGGAGTTGAAAATAATTCACTTCTGCCAACACAAAGAACTACCCATAGATAAGGAAAAGCCAATTGGAAATGTAAATATGTGAACTGTTGTGTTCTTTATAAATAAAACCATTTAACTTCACAGTCTGTACAACCTTCAAGCTGAAAGCCTAAAGAATTAGACTAAGTCAGTAAAGATTCTGTGTTTCTATATTGCTCTTCGATACATTGCAACAGCAGGAATGTGGTAATACTTTACTCCAAGCAAGTAGAACTGATCACTGGGTGAGACATATCACCATCTGAGACATATTTAGGGTGCAGTTCTTAAGATATACTCTAGAGTATATCTTTCTTGTCTCCTCTGTACCAAGAGTGCTAGCTCTTCTGAGAAGAGTGACCACCACCTCTAGTTGGATAACAGATACGTATGTTCAGGCATAAGTGTACAAAGTACATTAACTTGGTTTAAAAAAGCTTTTACATATAGGTTAATAGACTTTTGTTTGAATAAATTCAAAAGAGACAGACATCAAACTGGTGAAGTTGTCATGACAACCAAACAGCTGTAGGAATGGCAGGTACAATTCCAGGAATATTCTCCAGCTCAAAAAGAATGTTAAATCCCACTTTTAGTCCTAAGGTCTCTGAAGCTTAAGAATTTCTAGTGTTGTACCTAACAACACATCAAGTGTAGCTGAGTTGTCACAAACTAGCCATAGCCACAGCTGTCAAAATTTATTTATTGCAGATAAAGATATTACACTGAAAGAGTTGCTAATGTTTGCTTCAACAAAAGTATATTTAAAGAAAATTAAATAAATTCAGAGGTTATCATAAATACTCTGTAACTAGATCCCACATCACATATAACTTCATGATACCTTTGGATCAGTTAGACTCAACAATTGTCCCCAACTCTCAAATCGGACTGAAAGCCTGATGCACACCTTCACTTTCTTTATACCAGCCCACAGCAAAATACTATGACGAGTCTGAGGTTCAAAGAAAAAAATCAGTGAGTCAGAGTGTATGAGTCTGTATCAGGGACTGCCAGGTTCTCCTCCCACCATCTCCTGAGCTGAGGCTGAGCTACCTATGTGCTGCAAATTCAGTCTTCCCTCCATTTGATTTCCATCAGATCAATCTCAAACTCATCAAAACTCAACATTTCTAGCCCTCTCTAAATCCTGTGATCAAGGCCCATTGGGCTGATACTACACTCAACTCAGGTGAGATCTCTAGTTCATTTTATGCCTTATGGCAAGAACCCTTTCTACAAACACCAGGTGATGACAGGTACTTTGGGTAGAGATCAGCTCCAAGCTCAGGTGTCTTCAGTCCTGGAGGACTAGGTGAGGCACTCAGCCTTACCTGATGGTCTGAAAGGAGGAGATTGGGCTTAAGCTCCACCTCTAGTGAACTATAATTTATTATTCCTTACAGAGAGCTCCAGTAAGGAAGGTTGTTTTTCTTAACATTCTCTTTCCTGACTCATCAACCTTACCTGAAATTCAACATAGTTGTCTTCAAAAGATTGTGTGTATAGAGGTTGTTCATCCAAGGGAAAAGAGATTATGTTTGTTGAGCCTCTCTGCATGAATTGAAGTTGAATTCTCATTTAGAAGTGGTGAAATAAGAAATGAATCTGTGGGTTTTATACTGCCATGACTATTTAAATGATATCCTGTGCACAGTTGTTGCTGCTGATGGGTAGAAGTTTCTTGACAGAGAAATTTTCTTGAAAATTAAGAGGCCAATGTTTTAGGAATTGGTTTAAGTTTTAAAGCAACTGTATGGGAACTGCTGAGTCACGGCCTGAACCTCTGATTGATCACCTGAGGTGAGCCATGAGTCAGCCAGAGGAGCACAGGTGAAGGCAATTCACCTGTGCTACCGGAAGGGGTGGAGCCTGGCTCCACCCCTCCTGGACCTATTTAAGAGCTGGCTACCAGAGGGGAAGGATCTCTTCTGGAGATCCTCCTCTTTGGTATCTTCTAGTGAGCTCAACCCAAGGGTAAGCTCTTCTACTTATTCTCTTTTGTGATCCTTGTTTGCCTTACTGTTTTGATTATATTGCAATTATAACATCTTGGTTATACAGCTTTGCCTTACTCTTTTGATTATATTGCAATTATAACATCTTGGTTATACAGCAACTTTTTTCAAACTACTTTTTTTCAGATGCAGTGTTTCAGGCTAGCCTAGGCTAATTCATGTATCATTGCTTGGATTTAGAATACTGTTGGCTTTCGTTGTGCTGGAAAGGCACCTGCTATCTTTCTACTTTAAGCATTTTTATGCATGCACTCTTCTCTGGTCTCTTTTTTGTTTGACTTTTGATGTAAAAATCGCTTAGAGAAATTGGATAATAGCCATATTGTTATACCTGTATTCTTAAATTATATCTAATATCATCTTTCTCAAGTATTCTGCACTTTATTAAAAGTGACATTTTCTCTCGAAAACTCTGGAGGCAGCATGCATTAAAATAAGAACAGTTCTAACCTGATTTTCAGAACTTGAACTGTTAACAGAAGAGGTAAGGGATGGTTTGGTGTTCTGTACATGTTAATAAGTTAATGTATGGAGAAGCATTTTATTATGAGAGTGAATATAAGTTTAGAATTTTTTTTTTCCACATTGTTCTTTGCAAATCATTGAAAGTTATTAGGTCATATGATTTTGTGATATTTTATCTTAGAAACTGTAATGCTATTGTTTAACTCAGTTGGAAATGTTGCCCTCAGTGTGATAGACCTCAGGCATTACATTAGTGTGAATTCGATACCAAAGCCAAAGGGCTACAAGTAACTGCATTGGTAAAAACAGGTTCAATATTCTATAAATAAATATTCAATAATTTGTTATGGGTTTAATTAAAAACTTTTCATTTGGTGTTTCATTATAACGTTTGTATTTTCTTCAACAAGGAAGATAAAGAATAAAATGCATATTAAATTAAGGACTGGATTAATTAAGGAGTAAATCAAGTGAATTTGATATCAGAAATGAAGTCTAAGTATTATGATGGAAATAAAACTGAAAGTGGATAAAACTCTGGTCTTATTCAAGAAAATGTCAAAGTTCCCTGTGTGTTTTAAAAACAGCAGGCTAAAATCTGCTTTCGCCAGCCAGGGGAAAAGGATGCAGAAAGTGTGATTTTAGATTTGTTATGGATTTATCGATGCTAAGCAGAGAGAATTTTGGCTTTGTAGCTTAATGCTATGAGGAAGAAAGCCAACATTTCCCATTTGTAATATCTTCTTGTTACATTCTCTTATTCAGTTACAGCAGTGTCTTTATAGGAGAAAGGAAAATTGGTAACAGATATTTAATGCATCATGAGTGACAAAGTATGGAATTGGAATTTGGAAAGAGAAATGTAATGAAATGTGTGTTTGTATTCCATGTGCCCAACCATGAAAAGAAAGAAAGAAAATGGCCCTAAAATAGTAAAGATGAGGTGCAGTTTGACTCCATTTATGACATGGGGGAAAATGATATGGAGATTCAGAAAGGGGTCACATAAAATAAAGGCAAATAGGGGTCTCCAGTACTCTATTTGTGTCAATGCCTTTTAGTGGTCCAGCTGAACATGCAATTTCTGCTTCAAATACTATGGAATATTTAATTTCAATCAATAGATCTGTGGTTATAAATCTAATTTTGTAAAAGCTCTAAGTGACTGGGGTGAGTGACATAGCAGGAAATATAGCTACTTTATGGGTACATTAACATCAGTGTGTCTGCCTTTATCTTTCTTCCTCTTCTTTGTGGAATGTGAATCTTTGTTGCACAATATTATTTTTTCTTTCTTTTTTTTTTCTTTTTTTTTTTTTCCTGGAAAAGCATTCATTCTTCCATTTCTGAGTCCCTCCTTATTCTTGCAATGACTGCAGTGATTATTTTGTAAATTGATCTAGAAATCCCTTGTCTTTATGATGGTGCAGAATAAATAACCTGATGTTATTAAAAAAAAAAAGTTTTCAAACAAATGCCAGAAGGTACAGCATCTATAGCAGCAGTTCTTGATATGCCATATGTTTTCCTTTATGCTGTCCTTGTTAAAATGAAATTATTGGGATGTCTGCAGATGCAGATATAAACCTATTCAACAGGTGGAAAGAACCAGACACTCCAAGTTGTCACATACATTTTTCAAGGTAATAGCCTTGCACCAGGGTTTTAAACTTACTGAGGAATGTGAGCTTGTAACAATGATACTGGTCAAGTCTTAAGTGCTGTGGTAAGAGAGAAAAGGACTGAGGACTCCTCATTGCAAAAAGATCAAAACATCTGATGTAGCTTGGACAATAAGCACTGTAAAAATTTTCTGCTATAATTGGGCATGATTTCAGCTATTTCAATAATTAGGTGTTTGTGTGTGTGTGTGTGTGTGTGTGTGTGCAGGGTCGGAGAAAGCCAAAAAGTAAGAGAAAGCAGAGATTACGTGGACCTTGAAGCTAGATCCTGATTCTGACAGATTCATCATTTTTTCCCAGGCCTACAAATAACTACATTTGTGTAGTGATGGTAAACGACCATTGGTGATATAGCACATCTTTTATCACATCCAATTTTTACTTGAGAGATTTTAGACAAGCTTTCAGAAGGTCTCGGAACTCTTTCAGAAAGCCATAAATCAGAGCTTGATGCCCTTGTGCATTTACTCAGCACGTGATCTGCGTGTGCATTCAATTACTCTGTTAGGAAAGGCTTGTAGAAAGTGATTTCTTTGGTTCACTTTAATCATACAGGTCAGAAGAAAAAGATTTTCAACATATCATGCTGTCTCCGGTCTGAAAATGTTTGTTTCTTCTGTTGCAGCCAAGAAAAGCAACTTGCATCCTCCCCACCTGCTCATAGAAGATCCCAATTGCCTTTTCACAGAATGGGTTGGAAGGGACCGCAAGGATCATCAAGTTCCAATCTCTCTGCCACAGGCAGGATTGCCATCTGCTAGATCAAGTTCTAGATCAGACTGCCCAGGGGCCGATCCGACCTGGCCTCATGGCAGCTATTTTTTTTTTTTTCAAACTATAATAATCTAATTATAAATAAATGTTTTTCCTATATCCTTATATCAATTCTTCCATACCAATGTGATGCTAACCTAAAGCCGTAGTAGTAGAAAAAGGTTTTGAATCGGGGTGAACAGCAGAGGGCAGTGTAAGCTCAACATTGCAATCCTGTAGTGCCTGAGAACATTGGAAAGCCAATGTAGTATTTTTGCATGCAAATGGCACAAGCAAGTTTAGCATGCACTCCTAACAGCAAATATGAGAGAATTTCCTGGAAAATGATTTGTTGGAAAAATAGTTATCTAAATTGTATTGCATTTTTTGGATTCTAAAGATGATGTGTTCCTTTGCTTGTGCTTTATTACGATACATTACAATACTTTAAGAGATAGGAACAGCTGATAGATTTTTACAAAATAAACAGAAATACTATGGTGAGAGTAGAAAGAAAACAAATACGACCTTGTTCTCATCTCTCCTTAGTTCATCTCAGGTTAATAAAACTTACAAGAGCTAGGAATAAATTCTATTCAGTGTTATATATATCTATATTTTATTCTAGTAGTAGTGAAGTTATTGTTTTCTTCAGCATTTCTGGAATTATACAAAGTCTTTTCAAGCCACAAGGTAAATACGAATCTTGGGTCATGAATGATAGCCTGACAATGGCATTCTCCAAGAAAGATAGTTCAAAATCTGTTTCCTCTTCTATACGAAATACAGACTTCTTCTCAAGTTCTAATGCTCATCTGAGGACTCACTAAAATATTTTCCCATTTGCAAGTGTCTGCTTGTATGAATCTCAAAGTCTTGTACTAGTTCCGCAGTAATCATTCATGCAGAACAGGAACAACTCAATCCACATTCAAACAGGTGCCTGCTGTATTTCTCAGTGTTGCTCCATAGCTCATTAGTTTTCCTTGACTTCCTGCTCCTTTCAGAGCTCTGCCATGTGGAGCCCATTCAACAAACCTTCCCTTCTGGTCTCCTGGTACTGTATCTTCAGTTCAGTCTGACCTTGACCTCTCCTCTTTCGTTACTGTTTGTTGTTTGAATGGATAGTTGTGCTGTTTTGCTGTGCTATATCTATGTGAATTAGATGTTCCCTTACAGTAAAACAAATTGCTTCTGGTGGTATATGTACAGGCAAATGGGTATGCACACGTGTAAATGTGTATAGAAACCTCACTCTTCTATCTCTACACCTCTGTGAATTCAGAAGATTAAAGCAATCTGATGGATGGCACTCATTCTTCTGAAGACACTTTCCAGTGATTACAATGTCTACTGGTGATGGCATCAGTAGACAAAGGAAGGCAAACTGATGTCAACTACCTGGACTCTTGCAGAGCCTTTGATATGTTCCCTTATCATATTTTTAGTTCAAAATTGGAAAGATATGGAGGGTGAATTGTTATTCCTAGCATTTGTTCTAAAAGAAAATTGTTTAGAATAGATAAGGGTTAATATGTACAAGTATTTTGAATTTATTTTCTAGATATTTAAAAGGCTCCACAATACAAGTGGACATTAACTTCCTGCTGCTATAGTAATTCATCTTCCATCCTGAATAACATGTTTAATCATGCCATAACAACAACAACCAGCAGCCTATTGACTAACAGTGCTTCAGCCTTCCTGCTGCTTAGGGACTGATTACTCTGGTGCATTCAGACAGGAATGGGAACATGTTTATATATTAACATACAGATGCTCTGGTTCCTCTGCTTTCTAAAGTTGTCACCTATCAGTTACTAAAATGCAGACAACACAGATGTTAAAATAACTCCATAATGAATACATAATGCAGTATATGATAATTGTTGTTGTTTTCAAAGCTGCTCATAACAGTGGACGTGGAATTAAGTTCTAAGATTTCAGAGGATTAGCTCCCTGGTTTCTAATAAAAGATAGAAGAGTTATTTAAGATACTTAAGGTACAAATTCAAAGTTAACATCTAATGACACCGTGATCCTGACATTGTAAGTGCTCTTTTTTCCCCGATAAAAGCTGTATTTTGTTTCTTTCCATAAAAATTAATTTCCATTTAAATTTATAAAAATTTAATAAGAATTAAAATTTAATGGAAAAATAATTTTTCCATAAAAATTAATTGTACACTGGTAAATGAATTGGAGATTTAGTGGATTAAAAACAGTGTTTTATCAGGATAGAGGAATGGCTGTTCTGCTAAGAGCAGGTGTCTGTTGTCTATTTCCCACAAAGACAGGCTATAAGTGTGGTAAAAACTTCTTAGTGTGAAGTCATAACCATAGAGTTAAAACAAACTGCCACTGCTATAATTCCCCTATAAGTAAAGGTGTAAAGGGCTCTGAAGCATAGTTAGAATTTGCATTGAAAGAAAGGCAGAATTTTGAAGCAATTCTGCCAATAAGTTAACCTGTAGCAATGGCATTAATGGACTGTCAATTTCTAAGAGAAAGGGTAGTGGAGCAGGAGCAGGGCGAGGGGTTCCTCTTTGTAGGAGGTTGCTCCAGTCATTCTGATAGGGGAGCACAGCAAAGTGGGAGTCCCACTTGGAAAACAGATACGGTCATATCAAACCTACTACATAAGAAGCAATGAAGTCTCTAAGTCCTTTCCCTCGTGGCACTGTTGAATGCCTGGCTGTCTATTACCATTGCAGTGAGCTGCATCCTGTATTGATCTGAGTGCAGCCAAGCATTGAACATATTCCTACAGTTCTATTCATCATCCACAAGTCTACAAGCAGGGTATACTCAGATACTTCAGGAATGCTGGAAGGCCTACGTGCTCCCTGGAGACCAAACACGATGCTATGCTCTCTGTAGGTGTAATAACAGATTATTAGATGAAGCACTGAAAATAAAGCATGAGAATAAAAAAAAATAGGCAAGGCATACTAAAAAGGCATTAGCCGTATCTGGGTTGATCAAATAGCTCACACCTCTGAACAGCCAGTAGGCAGCTGTTTTTATAGGCATATTTTTATAGCATGATTTCTCAGCCCTTGAGCACTTTTCAGGGTCAGCTGTGTGAGACAGGCCTTTCAGAGAGCTCTTACTGCACTTCAGTGGCCATTATTGTCCATTAGCAAGAGGAAAAAGCCCAAGAACTGTCAAGTTGTATCCAGCTATGCCTCAGCTTCTTACTTCATAACAAACCAGCAAAAAGTTGCAACTTGCTTGTTGCAGGGTTAAAGTAGACACCTTGTATTAGGAAAAAATGCAGCTTGCCCTTTATCAGTAACAATAAATACTTAAAAAACATGCACTTATTTTCATTTCTTTCTCTGTTCTGACAGGTATCTATCATTGCTAAGCAATACTCATGCCTCAAGTATCTGCAATGAAACAATGATTTTGAATGTGTTTTAGCCAAAATTCTTCCAAAGTACAAATGATTCATTCAAAGAGATCAATTTTTATTAAAGTTGAATTTAGGCCGTCTCAATCAGTATTTTAACTGTCAAACTATTCTGGTCTGAATAATGTAGTTTCATTTCCTTTGAGTATCTATGAAGCCAGGAAACATCATGATGGCATTAAAAAGCAGGAGATTCTGGAAAAATGCTTGTAAGAAAGTCAATTTATTATGAAAGCATCACTAATGCATCAAAATGGACCTCCATAGTTTGCCTCAAGATATTAATTATTTCATCATGTCAATTTGGTAACTTTGAATCTGTTGTGTAACCACAGTACTGCTATGCAGAAGATAGAGAAATGAATATATGTGCGAATGTATTTCAAGTGAGAAGTAAATCGAGATGACATTACTGCCATTCAGAAGCCACTGGAAGTAGGGCTAGTTGAATAGGTGATGGCAAGTATGGTAATGCCATGGAAAGATGGAATTCAAAAATTTTGCCATTGGAAAAGCAGAAGATGACCACTGCTGCATAGCAGTGCTGGATGAACCTATGGGCACTGTTTTAAATGTTGGGGCTGAATGAGAAAGGAAATGGCAGCCCCTGCTTGGCAGCAGTGAATGCAAAGAGTGCCATTCAGGGGAGGGAATGAAAGAATCACAACAAGAAATTCTGTAGTCACTATGTAAAAGCAGCACTGGTTCACTCCCTTAATGTCTTCAGTTGTTTTTCCCAGTGTGCCATTAGATTGATCGTATAGACTGACACTTCAAATATGATAGAGCATGCCCTAATTTGACTTAGCAGTACAGAAGTAACAAGCTTCAGCAGACAGAGAGGAGCAGAATAATAGTAGATAAGCAGAAATACGTTCTCTGAGGGGTTCCTGTGCTTTGAATACTTGTCGCTGTCACTGCTTCCTTCAAGCTTGTAAGCAACGAAGGGAGGTAAAACCAAATACTTCAGTTTACTCCTCTCTTGTCAAAATATAATGGAGTCTTTGCTGCTATGGCAAGAATCTTCTGGGAAGTCTAAATGTTGACCTGTGGGAGGCAGCACCAGAGAAAAGAATACAAAACCTGAGAGCACTTCAAGCTCAACGGAGACACTGTAACTGAACACTGTAGCTAACACTGAAGATCCAACGCAAGTGAAGAGCACATCCGAGTTTTTATTGGCCAGTTACAGGAATATAACCGTAGGAATTACAGGAATTTATCAGTTACAGCGTATAAACATATAATTTAATGCAGGGGGAATTTAAAGGTTTTTTATAGCAGCACGACAGGATCTAGGATCCTCACTGGCGGTTGATTTCTTCCATCTCTGTCAATCTCCTGCTAGCTGACTAGCAGGCTTGACAGTAGTAAAATCTGGCATGTAATTTATGCTTATATTCTGCAGAAGGGGCTGCTGTGAAGTACTCATATGTCTAGAACTGCCAGTGATTGGTTGTTGTCATCCAGGAGTAAATATGTCTAGGAACACACAAGACAATCCAAATGCTCTTCTTCATCTCACTGTTTTCATTGCTAACACAAATAAATAACTATTGTATTTATCAAAGGAAAAATAAAATTGTAAAATAGGAGGACCCTATTTAGTCAGCTCACTGCAGAACAAATTAAGATTCTTGTTGTGAATATTACTGACTTTAGGCATAAGCAAAGCACCACATCATAATCCTGTATACTCCTTGTGATACAGATGATTACCTTAGCTAATGCATGCTTGATAACAAAGGTATTTTAATCAAGCTTCCCTAGCTGAATATAGGAACTAAGGACCACTAATGGCTGAGCTGGGAAAAATGATGATTGAGTTTGACGGTAGAAGTAGTCAGGGTAAGATTCTGTGGCAGCAGAAGCAAATCCAATTGGCTGTGCAAGACAACCATGTGTAATATAAACAATGAGAGGTTTGAAAATGCTCAGGAAGATGCCACTCTCAGCAGCAATTTACAGTTCCTAGGTCAAAATTACCTGTTAAGGAAAAAGGCTGTCATTTTACCCCTCAGTGTGCAGTGTTGAGCATTTCTTGGGAAATAGTAACATGAAGACTGCTTATCTGATGACTTTGGAACCACACCACCAGTGTAGTAGCAGCCAAAATGATAACAGTTTTCAAACCCATTCTTGCACTTTGGATATTCTTGTTCCTATGTATTGGATATTCCTGTTGCAAATTAGTGCAATTCTGTAAGGGAAAGAAAAGGAGCAGTAGCTTTAAGGCACACATGAACTGCATGAAATCTCTTGTCACAGTGAGAGCAGCTGGCTCACAGAGGCAGCAGCGGGCTGCCAGCCATCTGACTGAGCTGCTCAGATGATCAGTGCCCCTGATGATGCTCAGCACTACATAGGAAGGATGCCAAACACAGCCAGCACTGTCTGCAGTACTGCTGCTGGTTGTGCCACATTTGTGTATTTGCTTTGGAAGATGAGGTAACATCACAGGGAAATATCCTTAGTGAGCTAACTTGACCTTTTGGTGTATTAGCAAATAAAGATTGATCTGATGTAAAAGTCTCATGATTTGCAGTTGTCTTATGCTCACTGATTCTGGTACAAGCACTTCTGCTGGCTGACATGGGACTGAGAGCATCCAATGATCTCCATGGCTCACTGCTGCTTTCAGCTCACTGGGATGCTCCAGTGAAATGTGACCTAGCTCTTGTGGCTGCTGCTGCTCATCCTCTGAGATCCCTGCTGCTTAGTGCAGTAGCACTTGTTAGCCTCTCCTGGGCCTCCCTCTGTAGATTATGTCAATGAGCTGAAGCAACCTCAGCCCCAGCTGCTTGGTGTTTATGATTTTGGAAGCAAATGAAGGGAAGGGTAAATTGTCACAGACATCAAACTTGGATCTTTCCCAGCTGATAAATGATGAAGACAAGCCATACAATTCCAGAGACTGATTCTCTCTTAGAATGGCAGGATAGCCCATGGCTAGCCCAAAGCATAGATGAGCCCATTTTACATAGCTGCTCCTGGTATGTACCTGAGCCAAGAAACTCAATCTGAGGTAAGTGCCAGAAGCGTTAGTTGTGCTGTCTGGGGCTGTAAGTAGCTACAGGGTAATCATTCATTTCCATTTATTTTTTTCATCCAGTTCTTTTTTTTTTTTTTTTTTAATGGAGTCAAAGAAATGCTCTCTAAAGGCCTGATTCTTTTCAACACACAAAAATTAGAAAATAAGTAGTAGCTGGTGGGAAATAAATCTTCTGAAGGTCCCTCTTTTCCCTTAGGGCCTCTGAAACTGTAGTGCTTTCTATGGACTTGTGAAAGCAAGTTCAAAAATGCTGATCTATCTTGTGATGACCATTTGCTTTAAACGTTCAACACTCTCTACTTGGACATCTCCACATTATGATAGTTCCAATCTTACTTCCTTTAAGTTTCCCTCACTGCGATTCAATATAAATGCTATCCTACATGGAAAAGCACAGAATGCAGCACTCATTCATTAGTATCTCCCTTTTCTGTCTCTGCAAATACCAATGCAATGCTCTTCTACACCTGAACTTTCCTGCACTGTTCCTGCACTATTTTATTCTCATAGGTCTTAAACACAATGTCTGCTTCAAGTTCTTGCAAAAGGAGGCCTAGACTTGATAAAAGAATACTACTGAGTACAAGTACCAAATTAAGTCAGAATGACTTCATTTTCACAAAGCATTTGTTTTAATTAAAAAAATAAATTTTAAAAAAATTGCATTAGGGCTTTTTCCATGTGCAGTATTTCTTGTTCCATACTGTCATTTATTTTTGATAAATAGAGAAACATGTTTGGGACGAAAGAAGTGTAACCCTGTAACTGATGCTGGTTTTGCAATAACCATTTCAGTGTGAAAAATGACAACTAGATTCCATATGTGTAGTTGATCAATTTTAAATTTGCATGCACCAGTCTTTAAAACTCTAAGAGTTAGCAAGAAATTTGCCCTCATGTATCTGTTATCCAGATTCACTCAGTTTTAAAAAAAGTCACAAGGATGAATAAGGAAGAGATATTTCACAATGTTTTGAATGAATAAACAAATAAATGCAATTCATTTCTATGCAAGAAGCTTGGGCTTTACACCACTGTCTGTTCCTATCATCACATAGAAATCAAGGTCTGTTGGTTGTCTGCCCCACCAAAAATCCTTTCACTCCCCAGTGGTTTCCGTTGTTCTGGTGTAATGAGCGAGGGCCTGAGCTTGGTGACAAAGGTAACTCTCCCAGGTGGCAGCTCAAAAGAAGGATGAGCTGATGGTCAGTGACCCAGCAAAGATGTTTCCCTGTTGCAGATTACTCTGTACAATGCTGAAATAATTCCTTAGCAGATGAAACAGTGGTGTAATATTCCTTAGCAGATGAAAAACACCCCTCAATGTGAACTTCAATTTTTTCGGTCCTGTCTGTGTGTCACATTCCAGGTATGAGCACGAGACACGTTTCAGCCAATTTAAGTAGGTCTAAAACCACATTGCTGCCAAATTGGACAATCTCCCCCCTGCCCTGGCCATGGATGGACATTCCCACATGATGGCATAATCTCATGAGTTTGAACAACTAATTAACCCAACTGAACACCAATCCTTTTTCTGTATGTATGGTTTGCAGTCAGTCACGGCACAACCAATCCAGCTTCTTTAACTGACAGAAGAACAAGTGCTGGAATGCAGGCTGCAGTATGCATGGGAGCACCGGCATCCCCTGCCCCACATTCAGTGCCACTGTGTTCTTAGATCAGCTTGAAGGGACAGGGGAGCTCATCTGCTACCTCGAGTCTTTGCTTAGTTAAAGAGCTGCTATCTGATGTTTCACAACTGCAGCTGGCTTTTAAATGATGTAAAATCTTTAAATGACTTTAAATGACTTAAAATCTCATGTTTATTTCAACCTCCTCACTTTTATGGATTTCCAGTTCACTGAATACAATTTCATACCTTTTCTTCTTTCCATTTTGTCTCTTCTATACCTCAAATTCTTTCCACCTTGGATTTAGCCACTGAAATCACCTTAGGTTTACCCTAGAATAACTCAGGAGTATTTTATAGGCTGAGAATCAAAATTCTGTTCTCATGTTGTTCTGACTTTGCAGTGCAAATTATCCTGGAAAATGTAGTAGAAGACTACTGAAAACTGAAATTAAAGGAAGTTATTAGAAGAGTCTGCACTGAAAATATCACTATAATATGTGGAGAAAATGTGCAACTAAAATGAAAATAAAGAGCAAATTGATCCCATGGGTCAGTCTTTCAGCTGATGTGCCCTCACCACACATCACAACAAATGTCTTTCATAAGGAGATAATTTGATAGATCTTTGGAGGGCAAACCATGTTGCTGCTGCTGTAATGCCAGTAAATTCTCCCCCGGACTCCTCCTGACAAGTGTGCTGTTGGTCCCAACGCACTCCTGCTGTGAAGCATTTAGCCTTCTAGAGAGGGATCAACAGAGTCTGACTGGAAGGAAGGGGATGAGCTGTAGGAAGCTCTGTGTATAGCCGTTCTCAGACCCACTGAACTCCTCTGGATGCTCTCTTCCAGGAGATCATAAAGGTGCAGGGGAAAACTACCCTTGCCCCATCCCTGGAGCTGAGCTGGTGGGGGGCAGCATGGAGTGAGGCTGGGTGGGCTTTGAGGGCCCTTCCAACACAAGCCATTCTGTGATTCTGTGATTCAATGATTCTATGATTCTTATATAGAATTGCTTATGGAAATGGCAGGCAATTGCTTCTGAATGAATCTTGCAGGATGCATGCAGTGCTGTTGGTATAGGATTCAGGACAAGGAGAGCACTTTGCAGGCACTGAAGTGCTACATGAGCCGTGTGCTCCAAGGGACTTCTGGATGACTCCACAAGCATTTATTCTGATTGCTGGTGCGTGGTGAGTGTGTGACTGATATCAAGGGACTGGGCTTGCTCTACCTGCATCATTTTGCTTACCTACACCAGCAGATGTGAACAAAACAGGCAGCTGATGCTAGCCTTTTTAGTGCCCAGCTCTCATTAGCAAGGCAGCCTAACAGGTGCCCTTCCTTCCTGCTTTCCCACCAGCCAGTCCCTGCTCTAGCATAGCAGCACTTTCCTTTCTCTTGGCCACATGCTGTAGCTCTCTACAATTTTATATAAAATGTTTAGAGGCCAGGACTGCTTAATTTGGTCTCTAACCTTTTTATTTTTATTCCTGCCTATGTGTTTTTTCTTTGCTAGTCAAACTCCCGCAAGAAAGGCATTCAAAATGTGAAAGCACTAGGAAAGCTCTAATAGTACATGTTATTCTTCCTGTATGCAGTCTGGAAATGTTGTTAGCAACAAAGACCAGAAGGGAATTTCAAATTTGCCATTTGCCTTGCTACCTTTAAAAAATTTTTCTCCCCTCTGAAACCACCATACTGAAGCCAAAGCCAGATATCTGCTTGGTGACATTATAGGGTGCTCTTGTATTTAACAACACAAAACAAACCCCAGCTGTCTTTGGCTGCAGCTCAAAAGGCCAGATGCCCTGTTATCTCTTGGCTGGATGCAGGCATCTCTTGGGTCAAGTCAGAAACTGCTCTTGGTTCATACAAACACATCATAACTATGCAGTTATCACAGAGCCATGACAGATTTCGGTTTTCTGGTGTGCCTGTTGATTTCTCAAGCAAGGTCTATTATTTCCAGATACAGGAACTAGTGGAGCACTGAATATGTGACCACAGGTGGGTGGAGAAAGCAGCACCGTGTTTATTTTATGTGCATTTTGGCAAGTGTATCCATATTAATATCTTTTGCTAGCAGAGTTCAAAACTTCAGGAAATATTAAAAAAAAAATAAATCTCTTGTGTAGTTAGTAGCATCCATAATTATTGGTCTGCTTACCTTCCAGAATGAGCAGGCAATTCCACATTTACCTGCAAAGCCTTACAGCATCACAGCATACAGCTAATTGTGGAACATGTGGCAGTCAGCCACTCTTGCAGTTGCATGCCACATGGAGGAATAAAGAAGGTAAATAACCACAGGAAAGATGACTGCTGAATTTATGTCTTTCCAAACCAATGCATATAGAACCAGGAGAGTCCTGCCCTCTGCCATCAGCTCTGCATACGCACAGCTGCAGTCTGTGTCAGTGCTCACAGAGGTAAAAAGAGACCAGGCTCCACATTTCAGGGATAACATGTGACTACTTCTTGAATTCAAACAGCTTTTGTTAGCTGGGTTTTTCTTTGCTTCCTTAAGCATAATTATAATGGGGGAGGCATGGTGGTAATGAATTACGTTATAAAAAACACTGAGTTATCACTGAGGAATTTCACTGTTCCAGTGGTAAACAAATGTTATGGATTCATACCTTGTGTAATTTGTGTATAATAAAACTGATCAGTGCTTTCTGCAAAAGTTAATAAGTTGTCTCTTTCATTTTTTCATTAATAATGAAGCAATTTATACAGGCTTGAGCTTGGAAATACTATTTAATTACTTCTATTATAGTGACATATTATTCATCAGAAAATCTTATTTGAAATCAAGTTATAAAGTTTTAGCTCTTTTTTTGTCACTGCAAAGGAGAGAGCTGGCTATAGGAGTCATTTGTAACCCCAATGGGGCAAGTTTACTGCTTTTTAGCCATCATGTTCTTGCTGTGGAGATTGGCTTTCAGTCTTTTGCTTTTATTTTCAGTCCAAGAAATTACATACCTTATCTGGTAGGGATTCACAGCCACAGACTTTTGCAAATATTCCTCTGAGAATTAAATGTTTCCCCACTGCCTTGTCACTTTCTTTTAAATTAGCTCATTAAACACTAAAGGATTATTCACAGTAGATAAAGAAACAGCGTAAGGCACTGCTGAATGTTTACCATCTTGCTCTGTCTACATCTCAGCAATATAATGTTTGCAGGGGGTTTTGTGCTTAGTTCAAGTAAATCAGAAAACAAACGTCTTCAAGGTGGCAAACTGGATCATCGTAGAATCACAGAATGGTTTGGGTTGGAAAGGACCTCAAAGCCCACCCACCCAGCACTACCCCATGGCATGGGCAGGGCTGCCCCCCACCAGCTCAGCTGCCCAGGGCCCCATCTAACCTGGCCTTGAGCACCTCCAGGGATGGGGCACCACAGCTTCTCTGGGCAGCTGTGCCAGCGCCTCACCGTGCTCTGATTAGAGTTTCTTCCTAACATCTAACCTAAATTTCTCCTCTTTTAGTTTAAAGCCATTCCCCCTTGTCCTGTCACTATCTGCCTCACAGTCAGTCCCTTTCCTGCTTGAAAGCTCCCTTCAGGTACTGGAAGGCTGCAGTGAAGTCTCCCTGGAGCCTTCTCTTCTGCAAGTGAAACAAGCGCAGCTCCCTCAATCTTTCTTCATGGAAAAGGAGCTCCAGCCCTCTGAGTATCTTCATGACCCTTTGCGGAGAAGAGACATCTGCTCTCAGAGAGGAGAGAAGAGGAAAAGCTTATCATCTTTAGTACTTACAATTGCTTTGAGGTAAATCATTGCCCATCATGACACATTCTGCTTTTTAAACATACTGAATATTAAATTTAAACATTCTCTCTTATTTCCCTGTTACAGCTGAGTTATTAAGGAAATGCCAAAGGCCAAGGGTCAAGAAGAAAAAGAGCAGTCATCTCTTATTAGTTGCTGAGATAAGCTCAAGTTTATTAATAAAATTTGTTTATCTTTGAAGAAGACACGTGTCAATTATCTTCAGTTTTCCTCACTAAGAAAGTGTAAATATTTAGACACTTTATAAGCAGTCAGGAAAGTTTTCAACCCTCCTTGTGAAAGCATCTACCATTTTCAAATACTCTTCTTAATACAGAGAAATATTTGCCAGTTAGATCTTAGCAGTCTTATTATTTATCACTTAGAAGTGTTGACATCCTGATACATTAAAGTTTTGCTTAACAAATTGGCATAATTAAAACATCTCAGTCAGGGGGCTTAATTTGAAATGTCTCTGAGAGATGGATTAATTGCATATTCTCAGACAGAAAGTCACACAGGAGGACTTACTCAGTACTGATCTATTCTGAAATTAGCACTATATTGAAAGCACCTTGCAAGTGCTTTATCGGGGATGGCAGGGTGGTATTTCTGCTTTGAAGTGTGTAACAATTCTACTTTGAAGCAGAGTGATGTGGAAAGGATGCAGATCCTTTTTAATAGCTGAAATATTAACACACGAATGTCATTATGCTATTACTAAGCAGAGATGTCATGGAAGTAATGGGCAAAGTATCTTTATACTTGTGAAAGCACATAGAGAATATTCTTTTGTCATGTCTCCTTTGCCAACGGTCAAATTCTGAAGTTTCTGCTTCCTACCTGCTCCCCCCCATCCCATCTGTCCTGCCTCCTGCAGGAACCTCTTCCTATCAGATGTACTGCTGCAACCTTTATATAGAACACTTTGCCTTTGCAATGATCCCCATTAAAATAATCAGTCCTCAAAAGGAAAAGTGTTATTTTAACATGGTCTTTTCATCAGTCTTTAGAAGAAAACCACCAGAATTGTTGTAAATGGAGGACAGCAAAAGACATTACAGGAACAGGCACTACAGGAACCTCTGAAATGTCTTTTATGGAGAAGAAAATGTATCATGTAGCTCTAACCGCTAGGTCATGTTAACTTAGCAGTTAGGAGCAGAACAACTTTCATGTGGTCTGTTTTCTCAGGGAATATCTCCAATGAAGCCAACATAGTTGAACTGGTGTGAAAATGGAGCAATTTAAAAATCAAGTGAGATTAGTTCCTAAATGAGATAATCAAGATCCTTCAGCTTAATTATCTTAGGCCATATGCACAGCCTTAGCCAATGTAAAATACAGCCACCCTGAGAATTGCCATGTAAGTGGATTCTGACCACGCACTTCCATGCTTCACTGCAAAAAGTCTCAGCCCACTGCTAGCAGAATATTTCAAGTTGGAAGGGACCCATAAAGATAATCAAGTCCAATCCCAAGATCATCCAGAATTCAAACCTTGTGTCTGAGAGCACTGTCCTAATGCTCCTCCAACTCCAGCAGCCTGGGGCCATGTCCACTGCCTTGGGGAGCCTGTTCCATGCCCACCACACTCTGGTGAAGAATCTTTTCCTGATATCCAGCC
The DNA here is from genome assembly GCF_019238085.1 of Lagopus leucura. Classification (NCBI taxonomy): domain Eukaryota; kingdom Metazoa; phylum Chordata; class Aves; order Galliformes; family Phasianidae; genus Lagopus; species Lagopus leucura. Next base: position 33,663,124 of record NW_024962263.1, read on the forward strand.
TTCAAGAGAATGCTGGGTTAGCTCTGCATGTGTTTATTCCCATGAGTAAATAAAATTGACTTAAGAAGTTATATGTTTCATGTTTCATTTTGTTGATCTGTTTTTGAGGAACCTTCTGGAAACAGACAGTTTTGCAAAAGCTTCTGTGGTTTTGGGCCATCAAAGGGACCTGCTCTCCCCACCGTCCCTATCCTCTGCTGTACTGCCTTCATGCTGGCTCCAATGCTCATCAGTCTGCAGAGAGACATTTCAGATCGTTAACCAAGCAGAAGACAATTCATTATTCTTTGTAGCTAGACTTACAGTGCACAGAGAAGGGAAATGAACAGAAATAACTTTCAGAGCTCAGACACAATACCCACGGTTCTGCCTTAGCCGCACCAGAAATCTGATTATAAGACATCATTATAGGTCTGCAGAGAGCCACCCACTGCTCAGATCTCAGCTGTTGATCAACTGTTTTGCACAACACATGTAGAAACAGTGAGCTGTTGTGAGTACATGATCTCTTCAAAATCAAAACTGTTCTAATTAAATACTTAACTTTTCAGCTTAACTGCAGACTTCCTCACTGATACTGGATTGTCTGTCAGAACACTAGAAAAATCGTAAAGCACAAGAGGCTAAGCCCCAAAGGCTCTCATGAGGAACACACTCACTTGGCAATGATTCCTCATCTATAATTACTATTGGGAGTTGTCATTTAATCTGGCCTAAATTCATTAGTACTATGTTGACTTTGTGTCACCCATGATAATTGATCGAGATATCGTGCAACACTAAGTCAAATGTCTTACAGAAACAATTCTGCTACACTTAACTTTGAGTAAATAAAGCTTATCAAGTAACCTTGCAAGTTCCTCAGGAAGTAACTCCACTAAGAGCTGTTCTAATCCAGGATCAATGTCATTGATAACAGACTAATCATTTTTTGTATTACCTTATTCAATCTTGTTGACTATTGGCATCATGTCAGTTTTTTGTCAGTTTGGGGAGATTCTTTGTCAGCTGTTGGATGAAGCCTTCCTGGAACCGCTGGTTTTAAAATCTGTTTTTATTTATCATCCTGTTCTAGGTGACAGTTTAGTTAGTACATATCCATCCTGTGCAGTTTAATGGGAATGCATCATCTGTGTTCTCTTTCCCAAATGCAAAACATAGACTCCAGTGAAAAGCTGGAAGGAAGTGTTGATCTGATCAAGAGTAACAAGACCCTACCAAAGGATCTGGACAGGCTGAATTGCTGGGCAGAGGCTGATGGGATGAATTTCAACAAAGCCAAGTGCTGGGTCCTGCACTTTGGCCACAATAACCCCACGTAATGCTTCAGGCTTGGGGCAGAGTGGCTGGAAGACTGTACAGAGGAAAAGAACCTGGGGGTGTTTGTAAACAGTCAGATGAACATAAGCCAGCAGTGTGCTCAGGTGGCCAAGGAGGTAAACAGCATCCTGGCTTGTATTGAAAATAGTGCAGCCAGCAGGAGCAAGGAGGAAATATCCCTCTGTACTCAGCACTGGTGAAGCTGCACCTCAGTGCTGTGTTCAGTTTTGGATCCCTCACTACAAGAAACACACTGAGGCCCTGGAGCATGATTGTATAATCATGCAAAATATTTATTTGAGTGCATATGTGTGTAGTTTTCCTTCCTCCAGACAAGCACTACAATTTAGTTTCTTCTCTTTTTGGGTGAGATATCCCCAAATTACCAATGAACTATTAAATGAGCAGCCAAGATAAAGCAGAAAAAATAACTGCAGGGATGACTGCCATCATAGTCTTCAGTCCCAGAAGATGTATATTGTGGAGCAAGATTATTCTGGCCACAACTGTGAGCAGAGCTGGAGCTAGAGGTTGTGCACTGTCAGATGGAGATCTGTGGGAAACTGGGCTTCCTTATTTCTTATAGTCATGCATGAAAACCACATAGCTTGCTCAAAAATTACTTCTTGTACTTGATTTGATCATAATTACTTGGCCATGGAAATCAAGGAGAATTTGTATGACCTCCTACCATGTTTACTAGGAAGCTGGTTATTTAAACACTAGCAGCTCGGTTATTAAGCTAAACCAGCATATGCACATTGTATTATAAGCCAGATGAATCACACACAAGAAGTGCTCTTCTCTCCACTGAATATTAAGAAAAAGTAGACAGTACACAGATAAGTGTCACAAAAAAATAAAGGACCCTACCACATGCTGTAGTCTGTACCTTACTTTAACAATGGTGTCAATGCAGGAATTAAGACATGGACTAGGGAAACAAAGGCCAGGACATTATAGACAACAGAGGACAAAACAATGGAAACCATTTAGAAACTGTCTTCCTACAGTGCCTTCCATAAGACTCCAGAGAGACCCTATTGCAGACTTCCAGTACTTGAAGCAGTAGTGATTAAGCAGGAAGGAGACCAACTATATACATCAGCAGATACAAATAGAACATGGGGGAATGGCTTTAAACAAAAAGGGGGGATTTAGGTTAGATTTTGGGAAGAAATTATCTACTTGGAGGGTGGTGAGGTGCTGGCACACCAGAAGCTGTGGTGCCCCATTCCTGGAAGTGCTCAAGGCCAGGTTGGATGAGGCCCTTGGCAGCTGAGCTGGAGGGGGGGCAGCCCTGCCCATTGCAGGAGGTGGGACTGGGTGGGCTTTGAGGTCCCTTCCAACCCAAACCATTCTGTGATTCTGTGAAAAAATATTCATTATATGTGTCACAGCTTAACGTATTTTATTCTCTACAAGAAAAAAAATAATAATAATATATATATATATATACATATATGGCTCAGAACATACAGGTTGTGAGATTTTACCCATTCTTGACAATAAATGAACACTATATACATAGTATGTAGTGTAGTAGTAGCACTCTTTTACGGATGTATGTAGCAGAGCAGTCATTTAGAACAGAGGATGCAGTAATAATGAGCCTACTGGATTATGCCCAAAAAACTCTCAGTATATCCTTCTGTAAACGCAAGAGGCTGAATACAATGGGTCATAATTATGTAAAATAGGCAGACTCTGGGAATTTTGTCTTCTAGAGCTGCTTCTGGGTTTCCTCTTGAGAAATGTAATGGGTAATAGCATTAAGAAGACTTATGGATATATTTCAGTTGATTAGCTTTTACAGCAACAGGAGTTCATTTGATGCCTATGTATTATATTTCAGTTGCTATACATCTTGCTGTGATTAGTGCATCTATACTACACAGAGACTAATATAGCTTGAAACAGCACATTGATCAGCAAACTGCATTTCCTATTACCTGCTTTGGTTATGGAAAGATTTAACTCATAAATTTAACTTGTAAGTCAAGTGTCTGACTAATATTTTTGTAAAGTATGTTCATTTTTTACATCAAAGAGGAAAGCAAAGTTTCAGAAAAAATAATTTGGAGCATCTGAAGTCTGTTTGACTTACGTCAATTGTTTAAACCCTTTTTTCAAGACTTCTTACCAAGTGATGGGCTTGTACTAGGGGATCTGAAAGTTTACATTCCTCATCCATTTAACACTGTACTGACTAGTGTAACTCTATATATTTATTAGTCAATATTTAATTTACACTGAAGGCAGTTGATGTTATCCCAACAGCACCTTAATATGCATGTCAGTGTAATTTGCATCTGCTTTTCAATCCCTTTTACACTGCTATAGAGGTGTAAAATAATCTGCATAATATACATGAAAATTAATGCTACCTAGACTCAGCTGTTTTGTAAGAAAGCAGTAAGTAACTAAGCAAGTAGTGTTATTTTAAAATTTCAAGTATTTTCATGAAAATAAAGAGAGATTCCTAATTTATTCCTCAGATTCTACAGCCCATTAATAACGCAGAAAGGATGAGCCTCCTGCCTCTCAGTTCCCCATTGAGTTGGCAATTCAAATGTGCTCCTGCAGAAGCCTCAGAGCATCAGTAAGTTCTTTATGGTTGCTTTTCTTCCAACTTTTTGCAATTTTATCACACTCCTTTCAAATCAGGGGACCAGAACAGTATTCTTCAAGCTGTGGCTAGACCACAGATTCAAGGAATAGCATCATACTGTTTGTTTTGTTATCTATTCTTTGCCTGAGTATGACTGTCATTTGACCCACATTTTTCACTCCTGTCAAACACTGAGGTGATCTTCATTTTTGCAATTATCATAAACTCAAATCCTTACTTGGAATAAAATAAATAGTCAGCAAAGTGAAGGACTTTCCTGCTGCCTTGCAAGAGAGGAGCTGGGAAGAGACAGAACTAGGGCAGCTAAGCCAAAATGGCCAAAGGAATACCCTATGCCATACGACTTTATGCTCAGAAATAACACCTGAGGATGTGGCTGGAGGGGCAGATGTTGCTTAAGTACAGGTGGGGCACTGGTTGGTGGGTGGTAATCAATTGCACTGTGCATTACTTCTTTCTTCTTCTTTTTCTTTCCTATTAAACTGTCTTTATTTCAAACTACAAATCTTAATATTTTTCTCCCCCAGTTTTCTTTTCCATCCCACCATTGCAGAAGTAAGCAAATGTCAGTGTGGTGCTTAGTTACCTGCTGGGTTCAGCCACAACAATCATGTTTACCAGATCTTTATAAAACTTAATTCTCAGCAGTTTCTCTAAATTTTCCTACATAGATACCAGGCTTTTAGGAATGTATTTATTTAGATGAACAGTAGAAGTTATTTTTGTAGTGTGCTTTGCAGATAGGCTACCTTCAGCCTGTGGGTACTCAAGCAGCTCCAAGCAAGAGGTGAGCCACCTGTGTTATCAGTTCATGTGCTTCATCCTTGAGTGCTCCCAGGTGAGATCAGTTTGGTCCAGGCAATTTGTTATCACTTATTTTGTTAAACTGATTAAAAATCGCTTCCAAGTCACTTTGAGATAAATCCTGTTAAAAGTTCACCACAAATAAAGGTCTCTGATATGGGAATGCATTAATCTTTTCTGCAGTGGACTAGTACAATTAACAGCTCGCATCTTTGCTCTCTCAGAAAAGAGCTGTAACAATATTTAGAATGTTTTCTTTTCTGGGCTTCTAATAACTGTGTGATATCTTTCTGGAAACAGCCAATAGGAATTAATTACTTAATCATATCTTTGATCTGTTATCTTTGTTAATGTTTTTGATACTTCTTTTATTCTATTCATAAAGGAATAGTTTTGTTTACTCCCTTTATTTTTTATTTTTTATTTTTTTTTAATTGATCTGTGAAAAGTAATGCCCTATTTAACAAATCCAAATTCAAGACCTTGCACCTCTGTCAAGGCAACCCTCACAACCTCACAACCAATACAAGTTGGGAGATGAAAGGATTGAGGTCAGTCCTGACAAAAAAGACCTGGTGGTACTGGTGGATGGGAAGCCAGACATGAGCCGGAAATGTGCCCTCGCAGCCTAGAAAGCCAACTGTATTCTGGGCTGCATCAAAAGAAGTGTGGCCAGCAGAGTTAGGGAGGTGATCCTGCCCTTCTACTCTGCACTGTGAGGTCTCACCCAGAGCATTGTGTCCAGATGTGGTGTCCTCAGAACAGGAGAGACAGGGACCTATTGGGGCACATCTAGAGGAAGGACACAAACATGATCCAAGGGATGTAACACCACCCCATAGAGAACGGAATGAGAGAGTTGGGTTGTTCAGCATGGAGAGGGGAAGGCTCTGGGGAGACCTGTGAGTGGCCTTTCAGTATCTAAAGGGAAGCTACAGGAAGGAAGAGGACAGACTCCTTTAGTAGGGTCTTTGGTGATAGAAAAAAAGGGAATGTATATATTCTTTCATGCTTAAAGAGGGGAGATTTAGTTTGAATATAAGGAAAAATCTTTTGCAGTGAGGGTGGTGAGGTACTGAAACAGGTTGCCCAGAGAGGTGGTGGATGCCCCGTCCCTGGAGAATTTCAAGGTATGATGCAATCAGGCCCTGGGCAACCTGATCTAGCTGTGCAAGTCCCTGTTCATTGTAGGGGAGCTGAGTAGATGATCTTTCAAGAGCCCTTCCAACTGTAAGGATTCTATGATTTATTTTTGCTAAGGGATATAGACAGTTGAAAACTCTCATGTATCTGTGGAAAATGTGGAAGACAAAGGGACATTTCAGTGGTCTGTGGGACAGGACAAGGGGAAATGGCCATAAACTGAAACATAGGAAGTTCCACATCAATAGGCCAAAGAAATTCTTTGTAGTAAGGGTGACAGAGAACTGGAACAGTCCAGATATGTTCTCCCATAGAAAACTTAGAGAAGAAAAGACCTGGGATGTTCACCACCATCTCATCAATACCCTGGAGAATTATTTGGTCACCCAGAGCATTCTTGCTACTGGCTTTTAGTGTATGGAAATATGTATATTCAAGCTATGTTTGAAACAGATAACTCTAGCACACAACCAGTATAGAAAGGGAAGAAAAATACGTTTTTCAGCAGGTAATAAAAATTGTGTAGTTGGTGTTTAATCTTCTGCCTTTTTCTGAGCAAATAGGATTTGCTTCGATTGACGCAAAAACTCTCTTTGCAAGCAGAAAGCTAGACTAACATTTCACATGCTCAGAAGATCTCTGATTTTTCCAGTTCTTTCAGTTGTTTTAATACAACATATTATTTCTCCTCACAGCTCTATCTTGTTTTCAGAACATTTATTGTATTCTGGTGAAATCAAGTAAACATCTCCAGTAGAACCTCGTGCTCAGAATAAAAGATATCATTACCAATTCTGAAGATAAACACTTTTTTTTCCTGATCAGTCAGTGAAATCCAGTTCCCTGACATGAATGGCAATTTCATTTGACTGCTACTGTGATTCTCCAATTTTTACTGCCTATTTTTCATATTTATAGCATCTTGTTTTCATGAAATCTCTTCATAGGGAAGATCCTGTCCTTGGCATTTGTGGCAATACACCAGGAAATTTGTGAGGCCTTGAAGCACTATCACATGTAAGTAAGTTGGTCCAAATAAGGAGCAAAAATACTAGTATTTTTTTTCTGAACTGCTGTATGCTGATGACTGAGAATTGTTTACCTGTTGGGGTACGTGCTTGTTTTTGAAACAGCCTTTTATATTTCAAAAGTTGTTACCTGTCTATTAACTCTCCTGCTTTCTTGAAATGTATTTCTTCAGAAGAATTAGAAGAGACTTTAAGAATTACAGTTGAAGAAACCTCAGGCTCTCACAGAAAGAAAGGGGAATTTAATTAGCTACCATAAGGCAGAAAAACAGAGTTGATCTGATACAAAAAGAGTCTATCTAACAATAGGCTTTTTTCTCTTAGGGACTTAAGACAAAAATAATAATGTAAAATATCAATGGAATTCTCGGGTCCACAGGAGGGCCACTAAGATGTTTGGAGTGCTAGAGCACCTCTCCTATGAAGAAGAGTTGAGGGAACTGGGCTTGTTTAGCTTGGAGAGAAGAAGGCTCTGGTGAGATCTTGTTGTGGCCTTCCAGTTCTTGAAGGGAGCATATCAACAGGAGGTACAACTGTTTACGTGGGTGGATAGGGGGAATGTGTAGGTTAGATATTAGGAGGAAGTTTTTTACACAGGAACACTGGAACAGGTTTCCAAGGAGGTTGTGGATGCCCCATCCCTGGAGGCATTCAAGGCCAGGCTGCATGTGACTGTGGGCAGCCTGGTCTGGTGGTTGGTGACCCTGAACATAGCAGGGGGGTTGAAACTAGATGATCTTTGAAGTCCTTTTCAACCCAGGCCATCCTATGATTATTCTTAATGCCTCTATACAGTACTCATCTGAAGCAAAGAAATATAATACATAAATTATTATGTGTTTCTTTTTTTCCTGATACTGACCAAATAAATAGAAGCAAAAGCAGTTACAAATATTATTTCAAATGTAATCATAAATGGTAATATTACTGCAATTTTGTGCAAGGCAACTGATTAAGTATGCTGTTCGATTAGTTATTTGAGAAACACTTTATAGCACCTGTGAGATGAAAGGAAGTCAGGAGGTGAACAATCAATTGATTAACTTAGTAAGTGAAAATTAAATGACACTTTTTAATGCCTCAGGACTAGTAAAATTGTTATTCCTATCTGTATGGGAACTGCTGAATCATGTCCTGAACCTGTGATTGATCACCTGAGGCGAGCAATGAGTCAGCCATGGGAGCACAGGTGAAGGCAATTCAGCTGTGCTGCCAGAAGGGATGGAGCCTGGCTCCACCTCCCCCATTTAAGAGCTGACTACCAGGGGGAAGGGTGTCTTCTGGAGATCACTCCTCATGGAGAATATTGCAGGCCTACAATATTAGTAAGCATTTTCTGTTTATTATCTTCATATTGTGATAATATTATTTAGCCTGGAACTCTGTATGCTAGTTGATTTTACACCTCTGTACACTTATTGGTTGTACACTATCTCATGGGATTTATATTTTCTATGTTTTAATTTTTTTTTTAGTTTCTAGACTTTGATTTGAGCTATGTCTCTTGTTACCACGGTACAAATACTTCTTGTAAGTATAAGTAATGGAAAACATTTCTTTGTTTTAATTTCTTTGTTTTATTTTCATTACTTTCCTATTGTTTGAGAGCAGAGTCACTTATTGCATTCAGAGAAAAGGAGTTTACAGTCTCTCTGACCAAGTTTGAAAAAGTTTGTCCTCCTAGTTGATTTACTACATGCGTCTTTTGAGATGTCATGAAAGGAGGAAACACGTAGGGGATATTTTCATATTACAAAGTAAATTTTGGGACACAAAAATGTGTTTCTAACTTTGTTAACTCAGATTAGAGACTTAAGGGATTATGAATGCTCTGATTCCAATCAAGCACAGGAAATGAAAGATTTGAGTGCATGCTTCCGAATTTTCCCTGCATTGCAGTGCTTACTGACATATACCAGCCTCAGGTTCATTTTCAAGTGATCTCTTTTGTCTGTTCCACAAAAATTGGGAATGGATGACTCACCTTTTTGGTAAGCTAGCATTTGGGGATAGGGTAATGGAGGGGAAAAAAAAGTAATGAAACACAATGATAGGCATGCAGTGTGGAAATACTAAAGACCTGACAGCAATTGAGAATCATCAGTAGGCATTTCTGTATCATTGCCAAAATACCATGCTGAACAAAAGAAGCTATGCATTCCTTGTAAATGAAAGTCCCTACAACTAAATCACTTATTTTTCTAATGTCTCATTTAAATAAATAATTTATAAGTTATATAAATGGCTTACTTCATGATGCTATTCCAAAATTTTAGTGTTTTCTTTTGGCTTTGGGTCTGATTTTTTTTTTTATCCAGTCTTTTTCATATACCTGCACGCATGTGTTGATGTACATACAGACACACAGATACTATTCTGAATTAAGCTTGTAGGTGATGTTTTATCTTGATCACTAAACTCGCTACAGAGTTCTAAGTATGCTGAAGTCATGCTATAGGACCAGGGAACAAAGGTAAGGAGTAGATCTCTTATTCTTCTTGCTCTCTAGCTCTGCTTTGTAATGTTCCTTCCAGCTTTCTCTTCAGAAACCCTTGAAGTAGGGAAGTATGGAGATACAGTTCACTGAAACAAGCAGTTACCCAGAGCGTGGTGGATGTGATGCTCTCTCCAGGACTATCCTAGCAGTCTGTGCACCTCCAAGCACTCTCAAGTACCTTGTAGCTGCAGCTCAAGCAGTGCGTAGCCTGCCACAACCATTTTAGCTACTGCGAAGTCCTCCAATGTCCTGAGATACTTCAAGCTCCAAGAAAGAAAAAAAGGAAAAATCTATAGAAAAATATTGGAGAACAACACACTAGAGGAGATGATACTATAAATTAACAAGGAACTTCTAGTATACTCTAATACACTTTATAGATTTAAATTGGGTGTAGAGGAGTGTTCTTCCTTTCTAAATAGAGGGGATGTTTAAACTGAGGTTGCTCGACTCTTGTTAATCACAGCACACTGTGTCTATGGGTAAGGCAGTGTTTGTGGTTACAGTGATGTACTAACCAAAGGTTTATTGCTGTAAAACAAATGTAAATGATTAAGTAATGGAACTGGTAGGCAGAGATGCTTTGCAGATCAAAATTTCTAAGTTTCTTCAAGTCCACTGGAAGCAGCATCAAACTGGGTTTATTTTAAACTCTACATAGTCAGCTACTACCACCCTTAGGTATCAGGTTTTTGCTCGCAGATACTAAAGACCTCTGTTTCAAGGAGCCTGATTCTTCCTGTACTGTGCTTTTGGATGCCAGATACCCATTGCCAATGGTATAGTGCCTACCACTCTCTGGACAGGGGAGAAGTCTCTATGCTATATGAAACAGAGAAGGAAGCTATCATGAGAGGGAGAGAGATGTCCTTGTAAGCTGCACTGATGAGGATTGAGACAGTGAGATCCACATTGGAATCATAGTAATATATCAGTAGAAAACCATCTTTCCTGTTGACGTTCTCAAATCTGTCAAAGATTTGATAGCTGTGAAAGACATCATCATTCTCCCTGCCAAGCTTTGTTAATATTAAATTTGCAGTTTTTCATAGTTAATGTTTGGCCCTCGTGATAATCCACAGCAAAATATCCATTAATAGCTAAGACTCAAAAATAATTGAATATGAACTTAGCATCTTAATATTCCACTTATTAAATATTAGTTTGACTTAGTGTTTATTGGAGGAAAAAAAAAAACCACAACAAACACCATACAAATGTTTCACCATTCTCTTAGTTCCATTCATTTCATGAAATGGCATACAGATGTGAAAATATTCTTGGCTAAAATTTATTTTTTCCCATTTTTTTTAATGGCTTCTGGGTGGGAAGATTTCGCTAAAAAGTCCTTATAGACTTTTCCTTTCAGGATACCAAGTCTTATGTAACTTCAAACCATGTATTGTCCCACTACTTGCTCAGCGCATAGATGAGGCTTATAGGAATTCATTACCATGAAAATGAATAGCAGAATTCTTCCCTTTGTGCTTCCACTGACTATTTTTTCCTAGTGCCATTCCAGTGATGCATCGCTCTCAGCAATCTCTGATATGATTTTGAAAAGAGCAAGAGCACATAAATTTTACGGGCATAAAATGCAAAATATTTTCTCTGACATTTCCATCATTTTTTTTAGCATTGATATGTCTTCATAACAGATCAGAATAATAAAACGCATATCAGTTCCACAGAAAGAAAAAGTTGTTATGATCAAAATAAGAGATTCACAGAACTGCTAAAGTATACTTCAAAATCTTGCTTGTCAGATTAAATGTCTGGCACTTTGGTTTTTTTTTTTTTTTTTGTTTTGTTTTTTTTTTTGCAAATAGCAAAATATTTTCTTTACTTGAAAAAAACCTTTCTATCTTCTTTCCTTAAAGGAACGTTATTTAACTTTTTGTTTGCTTAAATAATAGATATGAACTGTCCATTTATAGAACCATTGAATCTTTTGAGTTGGAAGGGACTTTTAAGGTTGCCTTGTCCAGTTCCCCTAGAGCTACATCAGGTTGCTCAGAGCCCTGTCCAGCTTGAGGTTGAGTGTCTTCAGGAATGGGGCATCCACCACCTCTCTGGGTAACACGTATCAATGCTTTGCTCCCCTTATTGTAAAAACATTTTTCCTTAAGTCCAACCTAGATATCTCCTCTTTTAGTTTGAAAGCATTTCCTCTTGTCATAGCACAAAAGACCCTCCTGAACAGCCTGTCCCCTTCCTTCTTACAGCCCCCCTTTAGATACTGAAAGGCTGCTCTCAGCTCTCCCCAGAGCCGAATCTTCTCCATGCTGAACAGCCCCAGCTCTCTCAGCCTGTCCTTGCAGGCTTGTCCTCGTGTTTGTGGTCCTCCTCTGGATGTGCTCCAACATACCAACATCTCTCCTATGCTGAGGACTCCACATCTGGATTCAGCACTCCAGATGAGGCCTCACCAGTATAGAGTAGAGGAGCAGGATCACCTCCCTAGCTCTGCCAATCATGGTAGGGCTGACCTCAATCCTTTCATCCCCCAGCTTGCATTGGCAGTGGGGATTGCCATGATCCAGGTGCAAGACCTTGCACTTGGATTTATTGAACCTCATGATGTTCGTGAGGGCCCACTGCTGGAGCCTGTCTAGGTCTGTCTGGATGGTATTCTGTCCCTCAGGTATGTCATCTGCAAGCTTTCTGAAGGTGTACTTGATCCTACAGTCATCATCATTGATGAAAATATTAAAGAGCATCAGCCCCAGTAATGACCCCCGTGGGACACCACTCTTCACCATTTCCATCCAAACTATTGACCACGACTCTCTGGGTATGATTTCACAGCCAATTCCTCATCTGCCGAGCCGTCCATACATTTTCATAAATTACCAATTCTCTCCACACCTAGGTATTTCATAAATTGCCTAGTGACAGCAAAGCCATCTTCATTTCAACATCAAAGCGTTTTTTTTTTATGCATTTAAGACAATACACATAAACCGAAGAAAGAAAATCCCTCAGCCAAAAAATAACTATCTGCAAAAAAAAAGTTGGGGTAGTCCTTCAACCAAGAAATGACTATTTGCAAACAAATGGAATAGAAGATATTTAGAGTTAATGACCTGAAGGAACATATTTTTATACATCCATGTTTGTCTTCTTACTTTTTGATGTTCTTAAAATCATATCGCAGGTATTATTTTTCAGGCTTGTGTGAAAACTCAAATATAAAACTATTGAACTTTCAGAGTCTGTCACACAACTTTGCTTATTTTTGTCTGCCATGAATTGATTTCATATGGGAAAGTTTGCTGGAAGTGGAGATGAAAATGTCACTACAGGTTCGCTGCGGAAAGAAAAGCTTATTTTTCTTTGAACACTTTTTTTTTTTTTCTCCCAGATCTGCCTTGCTTCTGCACTAAGTAAGTTTACTAACTTTAATCCACCAACAAATGAACTTTATTCAACCAAAATATCTGTGTACTTTGTACAAAATGAATTTTCTTATGTAGGCTCAGGGCTACTGGATGTTGTCAAGGCAAATACTTCATGGCACCATACTTCCTTTTCTTGCTTTGGTAAGTTTTCAAGAATAGTAGAAAAATACGTAGTGTAATAGATAGAATTGAAACAGGTGTAAGAATGATATTTTCACAACATTTCTAATTTGAAAACCAAATTTTCCCTCCCTTTGATGTCTTCTGGCATTCTGACTGAGATAAATGTGTATATATATATATATATTTGGTGCAGATCTTTATACCTGCAAGAGTCCCAAGAGGAAATCATACTTCCTAAATTGTAAATACTGAAGACAAGATGGCAGTAGTACAGCTTTAAAAACAATGATTCTTTCTCTAAAACCATCATACAATATGGTGCAGAATAAAATATTTTGCCTCATTATCCTTTAGCAGTATTTACAGATGTTATATTTCTAAATGAAATGATTTTCTTTTTAAAGAATGAAGACAAAAAATGAAAATTCTCTCTCCAGACTAATGCACAGCTTACCATTAAGGGTAATGGCTTTTGATGAGGAGGAACCTCATACTGAAACAGATTCCTGGAATTACATAACCACTTGTACTAACGTTAAATCATTTCAAAGCAAAAACAAAAAGAACAGTACAGATCTATAAGAAGGATCCACAAAAAGAAGTCTGAAACAGCACTGAGACCATTTAATTTAGAGCTGAAAAACTGAAGGACACTCCAGAATTTTGCAGTTCAGTGAAAAGCTTATTAGTAAAAAAAAAAAAAAGAAAAAAAAAAAGAAAAAAAAAAAGAAAAAAAAAAGACTGTAATATTCATGTGTGGGGTGCAAAAAGAGGAAGCAATGCACTTAAATTTGGAGAAATGATATTTAGACTACAAAAAGTTTTAAAATGTTGAGAATCTTAGTAGCAATGTTGTCTGCAGAAACTATGAGATCAAAATAACAAGTTATTGAAATTCTGTATAACTTAGTGCTAGCAATAATGAGATGCATTATTAAATTCAAATGCTCTAATTTGATAAGTGTAAAGAAGGTGGATACTTAAAAAAAAAAAAAAAAATCAGAAAAAAAAGTTTTATCACCATGATTCAGTTTACTTCAATGAATCACATTTCCTCTCTCAATGTGAAACCAATTTAGGCTACAAGGCACATAAATCTACACATTGGTGAAGCTTTTGTAAAACAAAGTGTTCCTCTCCAAGCCCTTCTCCCCCATCCAGCTATACATAATTTCAGAGCAGCAGGCATGGTGTCAGGTGCTTGACAACACAAACTGGGCAGGCTAATGAGTTCTATGTAAGACATTTTTCAGTCTAACTGCCTAATTTGGAGAATACGTGCAGAAGGACATCATTAATCTGGGTTTGTTTGTACTGAGTTTTTTATAACCTAAAAGCATCACCTCTCTCTTCTAATCTCTCAACACACTGACCAACATTCGCTCTCACCAGAAATCATGAAAGCTCTTGTCTGAGCATTGCTAAGACATGGGGTGCTCAGCACACTTAGTAAGGGTGCAAAACGTGGAAGGAACCCATGAGGGCACTAAATTGTAGATGGATATACCCTCATAGAGATGATTATTTCTAGAGGAAACAGTCCTTCCAGTCCTGAGTGCCATCTGATCGACACTGGGTAATTTGAGCTCTTCACAACTCACACTGATTGATGCTAAACTTCTTAACCAGGACTTTTTCCCATGACTTCAAGTGTATGTATTTGAAGCCAACACAGACCTTAGGTAAAGTAAAACAAATGCTGTTATTGACTCCTGGAGATCTTCAAGCGGAGAAAGCTTGGCAGAGATGGACGAGGTCACAAAGACGTTCTCAAACCTCCTATCATTTTCAGAACCAAAAGTAAGAATTTCTGTAGATAATCAAAATTCTCCTTTACTCGAAGATGTGAGAAACGTGGCATTGGTAGAATAAAACAAACTGTTCTAAAGCTCAAATATTTTTTGTTATTAACAATGTATTTGGGTATTTTTCAGTAAATACAGAAATAACAATCAGATAAAAAAAAAATCTTATCTAAAAATCAGAAGGTAAATTGCAATATCAGTTGGGAAAGAACAGCTTTGTTAAAGCTTCATTGAGAAGGTAAGCTGCATGACTCACTTCTTAAATCACTGGGTTTTATTATGCTGTGCGTGGTGAGAAACCAACAAGCAATTCCAACTTGTATTATTTTAAAGCAAGTGGTTCAGACAGTATGTATACTAATCCTGCAGATTTCTTTATTTGAAAATCCTTAGTTGCTCAGTGAAGAGAGGAGACATTTAGACACTGGTTGGAAAGACATCACTGAGCAAATAATGTTTCATTTTTATGAAATTATGAGTCTTCTTCATTCAAAATACTGAAAACAAACCTAGTTTTCTAGGAACCTATTATTCTCAGGTGGTAAGATGATATACCAGGAAAATTATACGTTCGATCATCAGATAAAGAGGAAACAGAACAAGTGAGATGAGCCATATTGCCTCACGTACTCTGAAATTTTGATAGAATTGAACTATGGAATGAATGACTTACTACAGAAATTTCCATTTTTGGCAATGTCAAAGCTACCCTAATGGAGCTGTGGAGAGTTTTAAATATACATCTATCTTCCAAAAATGAAAATAAGAACATTATTTACCAGCATCTATTTCTCTTTGTGCTGCGAACATTGCTTCTGTCACAATGAAATAGGGATGTTTGCATGTTTATCTGTAACAAGATAAATCAGGAGGGAAATATATTTGCTGACAGAATACATCGCAGAAATGTTTTCTAAAATATATTTTTTTCTGTTTTATGTTTTTGGTTTGTGCATGCTTCCAATCAGAGCATGAATCTCATGAGACAGAGCCTAGATGCTGCACAGAGTATGTTAAATGTGGTCTACAGTAAAGCAACAAAATAGACTTAACTAAAATGTGAAAAGTTATCAAAGGAAAACGTGGATACAGTTAAGATTGTAGAGACCCTCCAAATGGCAAAATAATTGACTTACAAGTATTGATTATCTGCACTTGCAGCTGCTACCTATATTGATGCAGGAAAGTTTAATCCGTGACTTATTTAAAGTTTGGCAGCTGTGGGGAACGAAAAGCGGTTATGCGAGTTTCTAGGAATGTCACAGTGCTGGTTTAGTGGTGTCTTCTTGGCCTTTTTTAAACAAAAGCAAAAGCCATTGTGTTTCAGATGCTGTTGCATCACCCATAGACCATGCCTCACATTTGGACACTGTCTCTAGCATTCACTTTCGTAGATGGCATTGCTGTTTTTATCTTCTAAATCTGATCGCCTCTTAGTTTTTCAAGTAAGCATCATATTTTCAGAGCTATTTGTCATCTGTAAGAGTAAATAGTTCCTCTGTTCTTTCTAATTTCAAGTACAGAAAAATGTTGGGTTTTTTTTCTTTGATTAATCTTTGTACATTTGTAACATTGTGTCAGTTACAATTACTTCAGCATGTTGAAATCTCAAGATCTTTGCTCTGAAGTCATCCTTTCAAATCCCTTGAGTTACTTAACAATTTCTTAAACGTGCTAGCATAATGATCAGAAATTATGTTTTTTGAGCATTTCATAACACTGGACGCACAAAGAAGACATTTGGCATGCAATCAGATGCGCTCATAAGCAGTTCTGCTTCACAACAGTGATACACAACACAGCTATGCACGTGGCCTGAGCTATCCTGCAGCAGCATTCACAATTACATCCAGCTCACAAAGATACAATTTTGATTCTCCTCCCTCCTCCAAAGCCCCTGCAAATTATGTAGCATGCTCATATCAATTCCCAGATTATACATTTCTTCTGTTTGTATAATATGCAGTACACAAGGCTTTGCACTGGTGATTTCAGCACATTCTTCATCTTGGAGTTTTCAGTTTTGGGAAAACTGATTTTAGAACATCCTATTAAGTTTTGCAGAATTAAATCAAGCAAGGAATGAGTTTTTGAAAGTATTTTCAGGTGGGAGATGAACCATTTAAATGGGATTTGGTTACAAATACATAGCAAAAAGCATGTTTCCCCAATGGTGTTTTTATGACCTATGTTGTTTGAAGGAAATATCCATGCAATACATTAAAAAAAAAAAAATAATAACCTCTTTGTTGGCATATGGAGTGCTGATAAACATTGTGTTTCACATCAGCACTGATCTTTCTCATAAACTAATTAATTTTTTCCTAATAGATCTTTTGACATGCAATTATGGTAAGAAAAAAAAAAAAAGCTGTAAAGATAGTGTTATTTTCCTTTTTAAAAATAAGTAATTACTTACTTCTGAATATATGTATGCTCTTATAATTTTCACAGTAAATTAAAGCACAGAAATGGGTTATAAAGCAAAGACTTTAAAATATCATCTATTCAATAAGAATTGCCAGAGAGGTAAAAGAGCCTTTTTATATAACAAAAAGGAAACTGTTTCTCTATTTTATATTTGGACATAGATATGATTAGATAGTTCTGAAGGAGAAGTAGAGATTAAAACTCTAAGCATGTTTTACCCAGTGCCAACCAAGTATGCATTGAAAGAGCAGAAATCTCAAGGGAGCAGCTTTACTTTTATGAGATTTTTTTTCCTAATCAGTGTAACAGGATGTCACAGTCTCAGCTAATTTTTGTCAAGCACTACCACTTGAGCACATCATCTAGAAATATCTGCCTGGATATGGTAGCAGCATGAATCTGAACAAAATCATTATATCCAGATCAGACTTGAAGACAAATGCAATATTAAAGCAAAACTTAATCCAGAACTAAACTGAGCATCTTTCTCTTTGCTTGCTATTTACTATTCCTCAAAAACAAAAGCTTGTTCATTTTTGTCTTTCTTACACAACTAAGAACCATTCAGTTTATGTCCTTAAATGGACACTTTTCATTTTTTCCTATCAGACCACATAAAGGTGGAGGCTGGAAGATTGTACAAATTTATTATTTTTAAAAATAGCATTTTTCCTTTTTTCTTTTTAAACTTTCTTCACTGGGCCCCTTTTTTTTTTTTTTTTTTTTTTTTTTTTTTTTTCTTCCCATTAACAGTGTGGTGTCATTATGCTGACTTTTTATGAGACCCATTATGGCCTCTTTTACAGTCCATGTTTGACAGTATTACCATGGCTTTCTATAACACATATGAACTAAGCTGTTGCACTGAACAAATTAAAGCAAAATTTAATTTCCAGTAAGAAACACGCTGTATATTTTTCACTTTTTAGAAAATTCCCATTTAAGTTAATGATAAAATTAAATTGATTAAATGTGTGACAGCTCAATTTCCCAATGAACATAATTAAAGTTCAGACTTCACATCTTTCTACCACATTTTAAAACATCGTTTATGAAAAGTAATTTTTTTTCTGGATTCAGTTGAACAACCCTGAACACCAATGTTCCATTATTAAATTCATCAATTAGTTTGCCCACTCAGTGACTTAAATTTGAGCAGAGATGATGGAGCATATGTGAGAAGCAGTAAGGGTTCTGCACCACAGGGCAGTGGGCATGGCCACAAGCTGCTGTTCAACACAAGGAGTGTTTGGACACTGCTCTCAGCCATAGGGTCTGATTAATGGTGATCTGTGTGGAGCCAGGAGTTGGACTCGATCCTTGTGGGTCCCTTCCTATTTGAAATATGCTATGATTCCATGATTCCATTAAAAATCCTGGAATCCACAACTTGGGGATACAGAGAAATAACAATATCGAGATACACAATTTTTATGCTACCTTGTAGAGTTATGTGTTTTCTGAGTATTTATTTCAGGTGAAGAAGATTCAGAATTTCATAAAAACAGAACATGATTCTAAGACAGGTCAGGTACAGAGAGCAATAAATAAACTTTTCTGCCAAAATCAAGAAGACCCAAGAGAATGTCTCTATAGCCTAAGCCCTAGCAAAGGCAAATGTTTCTCTAAGGGCAAGCAGTAAAATAGAGGAAAAAAAGTCTGTTTTAAGAAAGCCATCCCAGACAATAAAAGCAGGTTGCTTCATGGTTTAACGCAAAGTGAAACTTCTAGGAGAGAACAAATACTCCCTGATGAATTGTGCCTAAATAAGTCTTAGAAGTAAGTTCAAAGGATCATGCATGTAAATCAATGTAGCTCCATTCAAGCTGTAAGACAATAGTTCAACTATTGTTCAGACTGCTAACACAGTACGGGGAAATGAATTATATCTGAACATTTGCTATTTGTTTGAGGTAATATTCTAGCAACTGCAGAAAAGGGGCAGCTGACCCCTTTTTTTTGTGAGAGCTGGGGTCTCTATCTCCTGCTGCCTCTACCCTGTCCATGGCCCAATACAATAGGCCAGCTCCTGCCCCTGCAAGGCTGCAGCAGAGCGATCTTCAGCTCCTCACAGCCTCGCTCTGCCAAGCCATGGGCCCTAAACAGCCATGGACCCAACCCAGCTGGGCCCATGTCCAGGCTCAGTTTTGGCCCATCCTCACCCCCAAGAAGGTGCCACGTTGTGCCTTTTGCAGCCCTGCTCCTGATTGGACAGTGGAATAAGCGTGATCTAGGAGGCTGCCCCAATACAGCTGGCCACAGGGAGCCGTTGTCCCCACAGTGCCTTGATATATGCAATACAGTTTCTTAAATCTTTGTGAACCAGTACAGGATGGATTGTTGTGGAAGATCTAATGATCAGCTATGGATACAATGGAAGAGACAGCAGCAATGCAGTGCACCTCCTCTGTGAGTGCAACCTGCTGAACGTGTAATTGAGGTCTTCATTCATAAAACCTAAAAAGACAGTCACAGAGTCCTTCAAGACTCTTGGGGGAGAATTACAGCAGCCTGTTACTTGAAGAAGCACAGTTTGTATTTTAAATAAAATCAATATTGTAATAGGAATTAATTAACATACCAAAAGAATAAGAATTTGTGTGTACTCTGTTTAGCTAATTAAATGAGTTGAGATCATGATGCCTCTGAGAAAGAATGTCTATGTTGTAAATATGCCCTGTTGTAAAACTCAACACTCCTTAATAATTCATTTCAACGTTTTATGATGGTCATCAAGCTGAGAGGGGGATCTCTGAAATAAGAAACCTTGAGAATTACAAGACTGACTGAAATAAAGTGCTGAAACATGATTCTTAAAAACTTCTAATGGCGAGCAGCCCACTTGCTCACTAGGCAGAACTTTTGTGGTTGATAGAAACTTCAAGCTATCTTGATAGAAACCTTCCTTCTGTTTCTTAACTAAAGTGTTTTTCTGTATTTCAAAGCTATCACTTCTCATCATTCAGTTCAGTGCATAAGAAGTATCTCTCTTCCCTTTGTAGCAATTACCTTCA
This sequence comes from Lagopus leucura, assembly GCF_019238085.1. Taxonomy (NCBI): domain Eukaryota; kingdom Metazoa; phylum Chordata; class Aves; order Galliformes; family Phasianidae; genus Lagopus; species Lagopus leucura. Next base: position 33,683,321 of record NW_024962263.1, read on the forward strand.
GCAAACCATTTGTCCCAGTTTTGATACTATGAGATAAAGTGTCCACGATATAAGATACCACTAGACATTTGATAAAAGGCAGAAAAATGCCTACAGAAAAGTTAATACTCTAAAACTCTAGAGAGAACCCTTAAGAGTAAGGCTTGAATAAACTGTGAAAAAAAAATTATTTTACAAACTAGTTATGAAATATGATCTATTCTGTATGTTGAGTATGGCAACAGTTCTGAGGTTAAAATACTAAATAATATAATTGGAGGCTTATACGTCAGCTTGCATACAAGTAATGAGATGCAATTTGTACTGCTTAACATGTTTACAGATTTAATATTCTCTGATAGTGTGGGGTTTGAAGGCAAGAAATACATTAAGTAACACACACGTGAAATATATTTCTTCATCAGTGTTTTTGGTTTAGAACATCTGTTGTTATTGCTAGTGTAATTGTATGGACAATCAAACTGTACCAAAGCACAGTGATATAAAACTTCAGTTTATCTGACAAATATTAAATTAATTACCATTGTGTGCTGTTTTCAGGATGCTGTGCAATTGACTTCTATGTCTACCTGTTACTGTTGTATCCAGTTTTTTCTCAAAGATCTCTCTTGCAGACAATTTTTAGTCAGTTTTCATGTATTCTACTAAGATGCCAAATTACATAGTAGGATTTCTTTCCTGAAAATGTTTGCCATTTTAATTTCCCTTGCCTCGTGTTTCCCTCTTTTTGCTTCTGTTATTTTACGTATTATTAGATATTATTTCCTGACACAACTGCAAGTAAGGAAAGCACAGGAGCTGGACAAAATCATTCTCTGTTTAGCTAAATCAAAAGAATGTCTTAATGAAATAGTCTCTAATTTGTTAATTAATTGATTTATTTATGATGAAAATATTTACTATAAATTGAAAATTGAAAACGTAGTTCAGTTCAATGTATGGTAGGCATGAAATCAAGGAATTTAATCCTAACAGCGTAACTAGTAGTTTTGCCCTGAAATAAAAAGATACACACAATCAACAAGATTTACTTAAAATGCAAAATTGTCTCACGAGTCATCAAGCAAATGAAAAACATTTCATCCGAATCTCCCGATAAAATCTTTTTACCCTTTGTAGGGAATGTTTTTCTACTCTGACAACACTGAAATGCTAGCAAGCCTCCTTGTAAAGTGCTGTACATTCATGACTGTTTAATTGCAAGTAGTTATTTGAACAACTTAATAGTTTCAAATCCAAAGCCCCACATAAATTGCCACTTGAATTGCTGTCTGATAGTTAAAAAGACTGCAATTCTTCCTCAAGAGTCTTAATGTTGGCCTTTGTAATCTTTGCAAATTTCAAATAATTTGAAGCCTTGCTATCATCTGTTTTTAAGTTGTCAGTAACTGGTGTTACTGTGCAGTAACTGTGTATTACTTCTACTTAGGGCAAACTATGGTTTCTGCCATCCTCATTTATTTTCCATCAGTTTTAAGGATAGAGCTTGATCAAAAATCACTCCTCCTAATGATGAGTCATTTAGCTTCAGTCCACCTTAGCAATTGTTTTGCAGCATGATCAGCTTCTGAGTGTGTTTAAGGGAAACTTTTCTTCCTCTTCTTGTAGGAAATGGATACACCATTTATCTGGGCTGACAGAGCTTGCAAGCTCAGCTAAACAATTAAGGACTTGAAATTAGGGTACAGTATTAGTTACTAAAAGTTATCTATAGCCTTTGGTGACTTCACTGAGCAAGAGTAATGAAAAATAATGGCATCTGAAGAATGCTTTAATGACTGCGAGTCTCTCATGAAGTGGGAAAATGTTGGAAACCTTCCTCACATTAGTGTTGTCAAAACAAATATTTCAAATATTTTATTTGTACCTGAGAAAAAAATGTATGGACTACTGCTAATTCTTAAATGGTTTCCTGCATGGAGATGTTTGTGTCCTAATAGAATTGGTATATGCCCCAGTTTAGTTTTGCTGTTATTGTGAAATATACATATTTAAACTTGCAGACATGAAAATACATATAATTACTTAAGAGCAGTTTAACACTAAAATTAAAGTGGGTTTATAGATTTTTTTGTTTGTTTGTTTGTTTTTGCATTATTTATCAAAATAGCAGTTCAAAGCTTTGTTAGCAGGGAAGTACACAACAAGTTGCTGAAATACTATTTCTATGTTATTTTATGAATAAATAAAAAAAAATAACAGCCACTTACATTTCTAAAACTATCTGGGAATAAAAGAACACAACAAAATAGCAGCAACATACAGCTACTTTGAGTTTAAATTGTTATTTTCTCATGAGACATATTCAAGAAACTGTGAGTGATAAATATTTAAATTTCCTCCTACAGCAAACATAAGCACAATTGTGGCATCACTCTAGAAACACTTTTTAATAATCACCTCAGTATGGCATGGGAATGAATTAAAAAAAAATCATAAATCACAAAATCAAAAAAGCAATGATCCCCTGAAGCAACATATTTCCTGAATAGAGTAAGTAATTAATCAGTGTCATCATTTATATAGCTACTATTTGGCAAGTCGGATACGATAGAAAGTGATAACGGTAGGTAAGGTTGAGAAATCTTCAAATGAAAGCAGCAACAAAAGTGCCCTGATAAATTCTCACTTCAGCATAAAGGATTTGGGAATATACAATGGTAAAACCAAAATGCTTTTGTCATGTAAGTTTTCCTGATTGCAGCATGTCTTTGAATTATCAAAATGCTGCAGATCACTTACTGTGTCACCTTTCTTCAAGTGTTTAGTCTCAGATATTAAAGAAATCGTGACACTTAGAAAGATGCAATTCCATTTGTAGAACCCTACTTTGCAGACTTTGTACCCTAATTTGTTAACTAATCCATATAATTAAGATCCCCTTCCTTAATGAACTCTCTTGCTAACCATGCCCTTTATAGGTATATTTTTTGGTGTGTCAAGCTATGTATATAAAAGTGCTGTTACACATATAATTGTTATGACATTATATCATACTTAATAAAGAGATGACTTGAATTTTGAAACAAAACTTTAATTTCTTTGAATGGACCTATTATTCCATCATCTATAATCTTAACAGCTAAATCTACAACCCACAGATATATAACTAAACTATTTCTATATTTCATAGTAAAATTCATATTATTTATCACTATTGACTTGATGTGGATAATCTGATAATCCTTTACTTATAGCCATAAATGAATAATATCAATACCAGCACTTGCTGGTCATTTTCTCTGTAAAAAGTACAGGTTTAGCTTTGCTAGTGATACTGGCTATATAGGCATTTACTGAGTTACACTGATCTCAGCACTGAGCTACACAGAGATGAGACTTTAGAAAAGCAAAGGGTACAAGAGTTGGGATCTTATCTAACGCTTGTCAAAGGATGTCACATGTAATATCATTCTCAAAGAAAGATTCAGGGAAGACTTACGAAAGATTACAGTATCATTATATATCGTATATATTATATGCTATCATTATAGCATATTAAACTTACAAATACTTAAGTGCATGATGAATTATTGTAAGTGAAATAAATATTGCCTATTAACTATAAAAATTAGTCTAGTTTCATGCTCATGCAATGCAACAAGAAATAGATTGGAATATTGCAAGAGAATAAGCACACGGTAATGGAAATAGCCTGAAGAAACCATGATGAAAAAATCAAATCCCTGATAAGAACCTGTACTGAAGGGAAAATTAGCGTGTCGGTCTCCTTCAAACAGAAAGCATGTTCAAAGTTACAAATAATTATTGCCTTAGTATCTGAAATTTACTAGTCCGCTAAGCTTTAAAATAGAATGCCTTTGAATGTGATTTTCTGGGAAAGTTTTCTAACTGTTTAGAAAATACATCCTGCAATTCTTATCTAAAAAAAAAAAAACAAAAACAAAAAAACCCAGCCAAAACCAATTTTCCCTTTTTAAGTAATATGAAAGCTTATGGCCCTTCTGAAAGCATTTTAAAACTTCTTTTGACATGATTGATCAGGTTGGCTCAGAAGATGCATCTCAGATGATGTTAGATACTTCTATACATTATCTATGAGTCCAAAATTCAAACTTTATGGTCATTTATTTTCCCATAATTATAGCTAAGTTAATCAAATGCTATGTTGTGAACAAATAAATCAAAGCCAAGCCAGTGCTGAGGGCCTCTTAAAGGCATAATTGCTCTGCATGAAAACAGTTGTATCATACAGAGTGACATCCTCTAAAAGGACCAGAGGAGACATGCATTACACTTGATGGGATCACCGAACTCCTGATATTAGCCATATGCTCTGCCACTGAGATGAGGAGCCTATTAGTCTGTACGGAGGGCTGAATGGTCAGACACGCAAATGATTTACTGGCATGCCTTCAGATCTATAAATTTCCCTCAGAGATTCATCAGAATATCTCTATAATGGATTAACTTTTATAAATTAGAGAAACTGCCTTGTGGTTTTGTACCATCTCCAGACTGTCTTTGTATTACATTAAGTTGCTTCAGAGCAAGTAACAGAATAATGACCTGAAATCTCCTGAGGCACCAAGTAAGATCGTGAGGTACACGCAGATTCAATCTAGGCCATTGTCAAGGAAGACCGAGCCAACTTTTATCTATAATTAATTGCCCGTTATAAAATGTCCCTCAAAAAAATAAAGTTATGCTATCTTGAAAAGTCATGAACAGTGGTAATTGTTAAGGAACTTATGCATCAGAATAAAATATCTTACTTTGCTTCTGTCTGGGAAGATTCATCATAAGAACAGAAAAAGGCAGTGTAAAACTGTATTATTATATACTTTTTTTTTTTTTTTTCCTAAAAGGAATGTTTTTGTTGACGAGATTATCTGTTAATAAAATTTCTAATTACTGTTCTCATTACATTAAACATTTACTTCCTACCTGCTCAGTCTGGCTTTAATTACATAACTTAGTACACAGAAAGGGTTTGGGGGACATTAAGATTCGATTGCTTTCCCCCCTAGAATCTTATTTAGAAATCCTGCTCTCATTACTCACAAGACCAAACAACCCTAAAGCTGCCTGATATCTGTCAGCTTAATTGAAGTGAGCTTTATGAGGCTGTAGCTTTGTTATGAGTTCAGCCTGTACCGAGATCTACCCAGCTCCACTTCTCTGTTAGTTGTCTAATGAAGTTCTTTGCACAAGTTCTGCGTCACATGGGCTTGCTGATTCCTGGCTCACTGAAGAAGAATCAATACGTGACAGGGGGTGGGTTTTGCTGCTTCCAGTAATAGCTGATTATTCCTTTCAAAAGAGTTTTACATTTATTTCACTGGGAATTGACACTTGATATGGAAAGTTTATCTTTTGTCCACATTTATTTTGAATCTTTCCTATTCTCAGAACAAAACATTTGCAGTTTAACACTAGCAAGCTAAAGGATAAACCAATTGGAGAAAAACACTTAGGAAACATTAACTAAGAAAACAGAGGGGAAATAAAATAAAAAAGTGGCCAAAATAATATCCATAAAGCATACAATAAAACACAAAGTTTACTGTTACATATAACCCACGATAAATTATCTTGATTTTTCTGTAACTGTAAGCCACTTTCTATGTGATAAGAATAAATTCAGCAATTTCTACTGCACAGGAGGGTATCAGAAGAATGAGTTACTATTCCACACCCACGCATAATTTATTTTCAAATGATTCCTCAGAATTTAATTTGCCTCTGCTTACAGGGTATGGCATAGTTTTCTTGGTGCTCTAACATGCTCATGGTTCATGAGTCACACAGACTAAGACATGACATGAAGCAGATCTAAAAGATTAAATTTGAGCAATTAAATTAATGCAATATAATTACAACACTGACCTTAAAAATTTAGCTGATTAGTCATACTCTTTGACTTTCATGTTGAAGACAACATCCTACTATTAAAGTCCATCATATGTTAACTTTAATTATAAGCATAATTAATGATAGTCCTATTGCTCTAGATCAAGTTGATAGGAAATTAGTTGCACCAGCTGAGTGTGAATTGTATTTAAAGCTATGGCCAACTTAGTCATTCTTCTATTCTTATGATATTTTATATCATTATCATTGCTTTAAGCAGGGACCAAAATATTTTCTTTGTTAGCACAAGAATGAGCAACAAAGACAAAAGAGAAGCAGAAGCTGGGATATATCTGATGATAGAAGACATCATGAATTTATGAGAAACTGCAAAAATACTCCCAGTCTCTAGGGCAGCTTCACAGAATCACAGAATCATAAGGGTTGGAAAGGACCTCCAGAAATCATCGACTCCCCCCAGCTTCATTGAGGTATGCTCAGCAGTGCCCAGCCAAGAGCACACAAACTAATTTTTAGGCAGCAACACCAAAGACCTGCGTGAACTGTTGAGGATGTCCACAGTCCTAAATGTCCCACACATCCAGTTTCCTAGGAGCCTCCCTAGACATCCTCCAAACATTCATTTTTTGTCTGCATCCTCTTCTTCGTGCAGCCAAGCTGCTCAACAAATATTTTTCACGTATCTTAAGTACCAAAGCTGTCCCACCTGGGAGCCATCTCATATCCCTAAGACAGATCTCATATGCTCCTAACCCTTGACTCCTGAGGTACTGTTACTGCTATCTGATCAAAACTTAAAAGTCCCTCCACCCTCCTGAAAGGCTGGTAGCTGTAGAAGCACATAGAGCCAGCCTTTCATATCATTGGAGTCACAGCCCAGGAGAAAAACCTTGTTCCATCATCTTTCCCTGGCTGAGGATGTGGGGTAATGAGTTCTCACACAATATCAGAACATGGGTACAGGCCACCAATTCTTAGCACACTTTCCTGTGTAACCTGCCGTACAGAACCTGCTTTAGCAGGAGATTGTACTGGATGGTCTCCAGAGGTCCCTTCTAACCCCTGTGATTCTATGATACTTAAACTTCTTTCCATGGTCAGTGAAGCAACCCTCTACCAATCTCTGGAAAGGCAACCCTGCATTAGTTCAATATTATTCCTAAACTGTCTTTTACAATTCTGCCAAGATTTTTCTTAGCAGGAAGATTTCCCAGCCGAACCATCAGCACACACAGCTGTAGAAGATTAATGAATAATGAACAAATAATGAGTGGGCTGCTTTAAGGTCTGTTTTAAAGGGGATGATGAAGCAGCCTTGTCTTGGTTTTTGGCTTCACAGGATTTAGAGCAAAGTTACAAAATGGTAAGGTTAATGGAATATCCTCAGAGGATTATGGTGGTAGCCAATGTAGAAGAGCATCCATCACTTGACAGAATTCAGCTTCTCAGCAAACTTTTACCCATATTTGAATTTCCCTCTCGGAAGTGCTGATATGCACCCCTGGGCTTTTACTGTAAGTAGATGGGTATCTACATATGGGATTAGTTGCAGCTGCAGTTTTAAAGTTTTTTTTTTTTTTTTTTTTTTTTTATGGTATTCATCTTTGCAAGAAGATTTATAGACTATAATTATCTTTTTTGTTATACTATGGTATGGGAAAGAGTGAAGTATGTATATGAAAAATTATTTGTACACTGAATATTTTTGAAGATACGTTATCAGTGTAAGACCTAATAAATCTTGAGTTGAATTCAGAGAAGAGATTTCTATGGTAGTGAGCTACATCGCCATTTGTGCATATTTCATTTACCTAAAGTATGTTTTATAAATGGTGAGAAGTTTCTCAAATAGTAGAACTGCTTAACTTTCATTGGAAAAATGAACTATTTGCCCCATTTCTCATCTGTATTATCTGAGATTGCCAGAGAAGTTATCGAACAATAGCACTATAATTATCTTGTTATTAATAGCTATTAGCTATTAAATATAACTTGTTATTAAACAATTGTTATTGTTATTTAATACTTAATGTAAAACCATGATATTCAAAAAGCAAGAATAAGTGACCACAGTATATTTTTTATTTTCTAACTGGTTACATACACAACAGTCATAAAAAGACTTGCTTTACTGCATTGTTCAAATTATTTTAAAGCTTTAAAGATACTTTTTAATTTACTGACATGGGGTTCTGAGATAACTTTAGGAAAAAAGAGTTGGAATGGAAAATGATTGGAATACTGGCAAAAAAAAAAAAAAAAGTTCCTTTCCTAGTGATTTTTCTATTATTTTAATTCATTCATGAGGACTTTGCTTATGAAAATGTGGGGAAAATAAATATTGAGAAAATCTCTTTGACCTTTTGAAAGTCTTTTGAAAGTAAGCCTGTTGAAATATGGTACTTGCATTTAATGTCCATTGTTAAACAATGATATAAGTATCTTGTGTGCTTACACTATGATTATATATATATATGTGTATATATATATATGTATATGTATATTTATATTAAGTTAGTCTTATGGGACAACAGTAACTCCTCAAATGTCTGCCTCACATATAAATGCATTGCTTAAAATTCACTGAATATATTCCTGGGGTAAATAAACATTTCTCAATTTTGCCATATAACATAGGCATATATAACACATGCCAAATAACACATTTGCCATATAACATTCTTGGATAAGTTTACAAATTCCTTCTACTTACATTTCTCTATAAACTTCACTAGCTTGTGAAATATCTTCTATTAAAGTATTGATATTTGAAACAGACCATATGTCAATACAGTAATTTATCAGCTTCTCTTTTTATGTTGCTTTCTGTAGAAGGAACAGTAAATTGAAAATGGAAACAGAAACAATAGAGAGGGTTTTTTTGCATAGTCATTTGTATTTACCTTCATATATCTGATATCTAATTATATCATGTATTTGAACATTTCTTCACGTATTTCTCATGTTATGTACGATCTTCTCTCTGTAGGCTCCAAGGGTCAAAATGCTTAGAAAGTGTATCAGATTTGTGCTACATACTGGGAGAAATCCTCTTGATTCATACTACCGAATTAGTTGTTAGCTATTCTGTTCCATGAATGAGTGAATTTTGTTGTTAATTTGACCTCATCTTATGCTTATGTCTTCATTCCACCCAACAGTGTTATATATTTGTGTGTGTGTGTGTGTGTGTATATATATATATATATATATATATGTATGTGGATATACACATACACATATGTAAGTTCATTTATTTAGAGTGTATATACACTTTAAAACTATTATAAAATATTTACATAGCAGGGAAGCGAGTGCCTAGGATGGTATTTAGCTGCCTTCTAATAAAATTTATTCAAGAAAAATATATGTCCAAATTATTAAGTAACATTAAAGATATGGAAATCATTTGTAGTTCTCACACTGTTAATAACGTTTCTTCAGTAACGAGCATTTTGAAATGAGTCTGTTACATCACTGATAGTTGATTCAAGACTGAATTTTGCAAAGCTACTTTTTTTTTTTTTTTAATGTGGACACTTTTCTGAAACTAGACTTGCACAAAAGCAAAGCTGCTATTTCCAAGTGCAATGAAGTTAAAGGATAAAATCTCAAGTCTGACTTCTGCACATTAGCATTCAAAAGTGGAATGAGGTTTTGAAGAAAAGGAATAAACATTAGAAAAGGCCATGTGGATGTTAAAAATGAAATACCCAAAGACTTCTGGTTCAAAACAAAACTTGCTATCTTGTTGAGTTTGTAAATTCTTAGTAAATTACGATACCATGTCTCACTGAAAACAAGATTTTCTGCATAAATCCCACTGAAAGTAGCCTATTAAACAACTCAGAGTTCTATTGTGTGATTGTAATACTTCAATATCTAGAACACCTCTGGAAATCTGGACCTTGAAAGTCTACAGGATTTATTTGACTGGTCTAGAGTCACAAATTTAGGATCACCATAAGAAAATGGCATTATTCCCACTTATTTTCCAGTACCTGAAGAACTCCAGTTAGGAGTGAGGCAGCAAGATCATTCTTAAATGCTGCTGGTCATATTCATCAAGTCATTAAGTTTGCTTTTACTACCTAAGGAAGAGGAAAGACTGTGTAATATTGGGAGGCAAGTTGATGACTTTCTTAAGGAGAGAAATTTGATATCAGCTGGTTACTGAAAATCTGCCAGCTCTTTTAAAATAAAATTAAAAAAAAAAAAAAAAAGAGTTCCGTATAAGAGATAATGAGGCTGAAGTTCTCTGTCAGAGCTTTGCTTGAATCAAAAAGTTATCCTAGGATGAGGTTAGCTTGCTCATTTAAAAGTAAGTAAATAAATCTCAAAGCACCAGACAACTTCAGAGTTAATTGAATAAATCTTATTTAAAAATAGCAAAACTGAAAATGCCAGCAAAGGCAGGCTGTATTTCCTTTAATGAACCAAAACATTGGAACAGTGATGATTCCAGCTAAATTTAAAAATGAAGTCTTGTTTGTCTCTGTTTTCAAAATTTGGATTTATTACCATTGGTTCTCAGTCTACAGCCACAAGTGAAAATGAGAAATCCCTAAAAAATTGAATTACTTATTTAATTACTTGCCTTCAACTTATATCAATTAGGAGAAAACACTTTGAAAGAATTAAACTTCAGTCAATAAAATAGTTCCAAATGCAATTGGAGACAGGACAAATTAAAACATTGAATTAAGAGAAGTCTGAATTGCTTTCAGCTACCTGAAACATATTCGTATAACAGCAGGTGAATCACGCTATGGCTCCAAAAAAAAGAAAAGTGCCTATCAATAATATAGTAATAGTTAAGCTGTAATAAAATGGATTCCAGTAGATGCTCTACTGTCAACAAATATTTACAAGTTCGTGACACAGAAGAAGAAATCACACAATAAAACATTTTTAACCTGTCTGATCCCTTAAGCAACAAGGAAGAGAAAGTGGTGGTTTGGTTGTGTTTTTTTTTTTCTTTTGTGTGTGTGTGCCCTACATATTCATATACATTCATGTTTAAAGGAATCCTGTCTTTGCTTTTGACATTTGAGTAGGCAGTTAAGAGTGACATCTGGATACGTGAAGCCCTGCCACGCAATAAGTGCAGACCAAACACACAGCAGGCTGACTGGCTTCTGCTGGTGAGTAGGAGGATGAATAAAGTGAAAAGAAAAAGGCTGAAAATGTAAGTGGTCTGTGAATGCACCCAAGGAAGCAGAAAGCTGCTGCTGCCTCTCCTACAGCAACACCCAAGTAGCTCCTGCCTGAGAAACCATGACCAGGCCTTCAGAAATGTCAATGTAGACAAAAGAGGTTCTTTCTGCAGACAATTTCTTAGAGCTGAAAGGTTTGAAAAAGAGTGATAGTAGTTACTGTAGATTTTTTTCTCCTTTATAACTTTTCTCTTATGGAGCAGTACAAAAGAGATTCTCTTCCTAAGTGGAAGCTAGCAAATGCCCCTTTGTGTCACTATTTTGTTCCTGCCTCCTCTTAAATGGATAAAGTGACATCACCAATGTAGTTCTAAGAGTCATGTGAGATATCATCAATTCTAGTTCCCAATGACAATAAAGTGAATTTTTTGCTTTCGCAAAAAATGAGAAACAAAACAGACATAGAGCCAGCCTGTAATTCCTCAAGGCTGAAAGTAGCCCATACATTCTCTATTCTTTTTTAGTATACCTGAGTGCAGACCTGGGAACTTTTCATTGAAAAATTTTTTCTGCTGCAGTGCTTGCTCCATGCCTGTTATTACTAGCAGCAATTATGCCTTCCTAAAAGGTGTTTAGTAATGCAAGGCAGGGAGATAATTACAGGATTTTGGTTGTACTGAATCTGGTCCTCAAGAGACTCTGATGATACAGTCTTTGTCATTCTAGACAGAATTTCCTTACTCTGCTTTCTTCCTTGAGTAGTTTAGAGTATCAGCTAGCTTAGGAGAAAAAAATCTGGAGGTTGACTTTCAATTTTATTTAATGACTTCATTGTATATCTGTAGTCCAATTATGGACAGATGGGGAAATAATCATATAGCTTGATGTGCATGTAATTATATATTTTTGACTTTTTAAACACAGAAAATAATGCCAAATGCATATAGAGCTAACAATCTTGATTGTTTCTTTTGTAGCTCTTGCACCCAAATAATGGTATTATTATTTAGCAAAAGTGGAACTTCAACTTTATTGGGCTCTGAATGTAAACACAAAGTAGACAGAAATATTGCAGACCACAGACATAACCATACAGAGGCATTTACACTTGCACTTGCTTTAAAATGAAACCTGCAGTTTTTTCCATATCAATTCTTGATGCCCAAGACACGTTTCTAAGAGAGTGGCTTTTTTTTTTTTTCCTGGAAAATAGGTGGGAGAGAGACATAAATAGATGGATATGGAGCCTTCTTCAAGAAAAGCTGAAGAATGGGATTACTTGTTTCATGGAGCTTTTTAGTCAGGCATAATGTTACTGCTCTAGTGACATTCTATGTAATCATGGATGTCTTTTCACCTGTTCCGAAACTGGTGAAACACTTGAACACCTAGTTCAAATGAGAAAGTATGTGTTGTATTTTTCTGAAGTTGACATGATAAACATCACAGCAGGAATCCAAAATTGGATTAGCGTTCTCTTAGCATCCCAGTCAGGATCTAATCCCTAGAGGTTTTTCTATTGCCATTCCAACTTAAAGGTTATTCATTTTGAAATGATGTCACTTTCCAGAGAGATATGGATTGATAGTTAAAGATATACTGTCAAAAAAGGTGGATAGTGGTGTTCATCTAGTGGCACAAAGGAAATAAACCTAGCATTCCCAAACAGAAATGAAAAATAGAGTATGCATATCCCATACTGTGTGTCTCTATATCCCAATAAAATGTCATTTGAAATGAACACATCATTGACAGTGTCTAGAAAAATGTTCTGGTGAATTGAGTGAGCTAGCACTTTTCTTTGAAAAGCCTATGATAAAGGAATACTCACATGAGAGGTTATTGACCAAGCACTTTATGCAGATTATTTGTGTCCTTTGCCATCAAGATATAAAGTCTATTTTACAGTGAGCAGAATACATTTGACATTTTGTCCTTGTCAGAAAGATAAAACAAGGATTAGTTGTGGAATGATATAGTAGCTTGGAAGATAATGAGCAGGAAATAATTTTCAGCAAAAGATATTACAATTTACTGCTCCTGTACAAACCTTATCAGCTCAATTTCCATTTATCACAGCTTGTGCAAGATAACCATAATGACTTGACAATTATTTTTATGTGATGATGTTGGATCTATCTTGCTTTTGACTATATGAAATGACCTAATACATCCAATTTGATGAATCTTCTCTCGGGAAGTAACAAGCAGTGAAGTTCTGAGAATGTTTTTGTCACCTGTCGAAAGCCTTTCCTGTATGCCATGCAGAGCTCTTGCTTTCTTTCCAGAGGTGCTGAAGTACCTTAGCTAGCAGATGGTTCAGCTGTGTCTGAGCTGATGTGACATCTGATTTTAATCGTGCTTTGGGTGATTGCACTTGTGGACTTTCAGTAAACAGAAACGGATTATGTATTTACTGGGGAAAAGGTGTTTAACTGATGTTTCACAAGTTATGTAATTATAAAGTGAAGAGATGGTAATCTAAGTGAGATTCTCTCACTTAAAAAGAAAAAAACACAGTAATGATAACCTCTTTATCTTTCATGGAAGAGTTTTCTGAGAAAATGCTGTGAATGTTCCTGTGAAACAAGTCTAAAATGCAGGAACCAATCTAGCAGTGGGAATAGAGCTTGTTTGTACTAGGTGGTGCCCTATTGACCCTGGGCATGTTGTCTCACTGGAATATGTGATGTGCATCAAAATGATTGTCCTGCTTTCCATCTCAGAAGTAATTTGAGCATAGAGGCTTTCAGATGCATATGTCAAGAGTACTACAGTACATTACCTAAAAATACAGAAACAATGTTTTTTTACTTTTTTAGCAGGAGCTTTGTAACTGTCAAATGAGTGGGCAATCAATAGCAGATATGTGGGGTTATTTTCCCTTTGGTAATGTTGGCTTTAAAGACATTGATTTATTCTTGCTGGGGAGATATCTAGGAGTTTTGTCAGGAAAAACAATTTCAAATTAACATGAAGGAATACGGACCTTTTTTGATTAATTTTTTATGTGTGATTTTTGTTTTAATCGGTAGAAAAGGAATAGATACCTCTCTATATTCAGACCATTAACATTTTTTTTTTTTTTAACTTGGAGTTAAATATAGTGATCTGTTCAGTTGACACAAACTAGCAGCATTCAAAAAAGTCCATTTTCCTGATCAACATTCCAACTTCCTGAACTTTTCAGTTTGGATCTAAGGTATTATCAAGGTATTATCAGAGTACACAAATAACACAGTTCCTGAAATTCTAAGAATTGTTCTGAGTTTTCGCAGAAAATCAGATGCAATACCTGTGTATACATTGTTAAAGCTGCTGTTAGATTCTATGCAATGTTAATTTCTACTAACTACAGCATTCTTTTATTCTGTTTCACTCAGAGCTTATACTTTTCTCTCATTTCCCATATTCCTTCTCTTGTAAACTTGCTTGTCAATCTCCATATGATTGTGCTTGTTATTGTCTAGATTTCACTGTGATAAAATCTTTCCCCACATCAGTACCACTGGTGTTTTCATTCCTACAAATCCCTATTCTGTGATTTCTGAAAATTCCAGCTCTCTAGACTCTGGCACATGTGGAAAAACTCCAGTCTTTCATTTCTCAGCTGCCTCAAAGCAATTCAACAGAACTACCTTACCCTGTTGAAATGTTTCCCAGCCATTAAAGTCTTCAGAAGAGCAGAGGTTTGTCCTCTTGGCAGAAACCTGCAACACCGACTCATACTGTTACATTGCTATAGTTCCCATGCCTCACAGTGAGTGAGTCAAGAACTGCCACCTGCTTTAAAAGATGTGCAGTCACTGCTTTGTCTTGCACACCCTTAGGTTTTCATGGTGACAATGTTATCAGCAAATCAGCATTTGCCAGAATTATGTCTGACATATTATTTAGTTAATAATTTGGTCAGAACCCAACCTATGTTAAAGCTAAAATAACCCAGAGAGGTTTTGAGACTAAAGGAGTAGACTTTAAGCTCTCAGCAAGGTGCAAAGAACAGCAAATATATTAATTTTATGCTAATCTTGCTAAAGGCAAATTATTCCAATCTACAGAAGCAATTTCATGAGAAGATAATTGACAGGAACAGAGAAATCTGGACAAGCATCAAACACACGCAGAGTCTGAGACAGGAGACAGGTTTCCCAGTGGATACAAGGGTGAGTAAGCAGTCAGGCTGAACAAGCCTTGGAAAAAGGAATGCTTGTTTTTTGGTGTGTTTTTTGTTTTGTTTTGTCTTGTTTTTTCCATCTTTTTTTTTTTGCATCAAATAAAAGACATCAAGAGGGTCCTAATTCACCCGAAGGGTCTTAGAATCTTAGAATCTCCAAGGTTGGAAAAGACCTCCAAGACCAACTGTCCATCTACCACTGGTATTTCCCCACTAAACCACGTCTCTTAGTACAACATTTTAGTGTTTCTTGAACACCTCCAGGGACAATGACTCCACCATCTCCCTGGGCAGTCCATTCCTGTGCCTGACCACTCTTCTGAGAATAAATTTTCCCTAAATTCCAATCTGAATCTCTCCTGGAGCAACTTGAGGACATTCCCTCTAGCTCTATTGTTAGTTATGCGGCAGAAGAGGCTGACCCCCACCTTGCCACATGTTCTTGAGCATCCTCTCTTTTTTTTCCCAATTCATTAAAAAAAAATCTTCACTTACAAATTATTTACAGAAGTCTCCATCTTTCTATCACTGTGAATAATTTACATTGCCTACATTTGAAACAGCTCTTGGTAACTGTGGAAAATAAATCCATATTGCTGTCCTGAGATTGCATTTATACAGATAAATCTGTTGACTGTATGCAATCAAAAATCTATTTCTATGTTGATTACAGATTGCGTGATAAATTTTATACAATATTAAATTATACTGTACTAATGTTAGGATTGACTATCTCAAGATCTGTTTTACTGTACTAGCATTTATACTGATGTGTCCAGTATCCTTCCCAAATCATAAAGCCCATTAACAGAAAAAAAATACATTCATCAAATTATTTTTTCCTTTTTGAAGAAGTCATAATAATATTTTTTTCCAAGTATTTTGGTGTGTTAGCAGTATGAATACTGCTGCTACCAGAGTGTCATTAACAGAAAACACTGCCTGAAAGCTACTTTTCCAGGATCTCGATTTAGAACCATTATCTCATCTCATGTAGATGCGATCTGTCTTTATCCAGACAGAAGGTTACGTAGAGAAGGGGTGTGCTTAATGATCCTGGGCTTTTTCCACTTCGTTGTGTTTTCTCCATTAAATAAAGCAGTAGCATAAATATGCATTTCTCTTGAAGAAATACTGTAGTTGGGCTGGATTAGCTTACATGTTCCTTTGCTCTCGACTCAACAGGACTTTGAACTATTTCTCACAGATATTTACTGGAGAAAAGAAACTTCCAGATGGACTACAATTACTAGAATTGAGCAGATGATTTTATAACAGAATTAGAACTGATTTACCTCTGCAATTTCAAGCGCATTCTGAGAAATATTCTGATTTAATCTAGAGTGTTTCCTACATACTGATGAGAAGACAACTTACATCTTCAGAAAAGGGCCTTTCATTCAACTTAATGTTGATTGCATGGAAAATACAATGGAATATATGTAAATGACACAGCGATTGCATATAAACCAATCTGAATGAAGGTTATGCCTGTTTATTTGGAACCTGCTGTTCCTTTCCTCTGAACTTCGTACATCAGCAGTCTAGAGAGGGAGCAAATCTGATTTTTAGGTTACTGTATGTCTGTATTATAGCTTCAACCTAGAATCTCACAGGGGAATCAGGGAAACCTCAATGTGTTCTGATTTATATTCACTTGCAGATTTCCCTGACGAAAAATAGCTGGAGAGCAGCAGGACTGGGCTGAGCTTCAGCCTTTTCCCAGCACTCATACTGAGCTCCAGGCTGTGTTTGAGGCCACCTTGCTGGATGTGCTACACCGTAGGGGATTTGCAAAACTTCAGGCTGTTTTCAGGTTGAGGCTGCTGTCACCAGAGCTAGGGACAAATAAGATACCATAACCAATCAAAATACTGGACTGCCTTGTACAATATCCTGGGGCTAGTAACAGATGCTTCAGGGAAAAATATTAAAAATATCAGTGGTAGGTAAATGTGGAATAAAGTAGTGTTTGAGAAGTTTTTTCTCACCTAGTTGTGGAAAATGACACAACTTTTGTGATTATTTTATGTGATGTTTTGAGAAATTGCATGTGTGTAAGCACAGCTGATTAACCGCGATGTTAATATTTCCTTGCACATGCTATGCTGAGGGAGGCTAATAAGGGCAACCTGTAAGAGGATAATGGCACAGGAAAGGCTGCCATAGGGAACACCATGAGTTCTTAATGAAGCTGTCACTGAGAAATAAGCCCTCATCTGAGAAAATTCAGATGGCCACGCTCACTCTTCCTTGTTAGAACTGAGGATCAGCTTGTCTATTGAAAAATTATGATTTCAGTGGATTGGAAGAGAGCTTGATGGAGAACCTTGTCAGTGATTACAAGTGAATTTAACATGGAGCAAAATACCTGATACGTCACAAAAATTGAGATGTTTATTTGAGATTTATAGGAGCAGCTGGCTATGGAGATGTTTGTGATCTCCACAGTTTGGAGGGAGCTGCTGAAGCTTTCAGGTGGTATCGATATTGCAAAATGCTTGCAAGTTAAATGTAGCTATGATTCAGCCACAATCTCTTGTGTTTGTCTTTTGAGACTGCGACAGAAGCTCTGCGGAAGCAGTAGCATAATACAGCAAGTTTCTAATCTGGTTCAAATAAAGCAGAAAGGCTTTCTTTGATAGTAAGGCATGGTAAATGTCTAGAAGTAGATACATTAACAAAATGAAGATGATGTGTTTTCCTGGTTACTAAATGGCATATGTATGATGTTCCAATTTTACTGGTACAAACAAATTCAATGTTCAGGCTATTTGCAGCTATATATATATATATATATATATATATATATATATATATATAAACCTGTGTTGGTCAAAGCTGGAAGCAAGACCCCATTTCAAGCCTTAGAATGTAATACCTTCTCCATCTGTTTTCCTGTCAATGTATTTTCATCCTTCACAAAGTAAACCCATGACTAGTGCACACTAATTATAATAACATAAGTGATATCTTAAGTAAAAAACCTTCCGCAGAAATGGATTTCACAACATTGTTTTTGGCTTTCTGTGAGCAGAACTCTATCCTAGTATGGTCTTGCCTACTGGTTTCACATGGTTGTGGTGTAGGATGTATCATCACACCATGCCACCAGGTGCTTAACGTGCCTTGAACTCCACTAGCTGCCCTCTACAGACAGGGACTTTCTGTTTGCATTCGTGTTGCAGCTTGAACTGTTAACTGAATCTAGTTTGCATCTGATGACAGCAGAAGATGTGTTTAGTGCAGATGTGGGCGTATTGTCCACCCCCTCAGAGCTCTCCCCCAGCATGTCTGGGTAGCCATGAGACAAGGACCCAGATGAATGGGATTTCAACAGTACACAAACCTGAGGATCCAGATGCATACTTGATGTAACCCACGCTGAAATACTTGCTGCTGCTTCTCCCTTCTTGTCACTTCTTCTACCTAGAAGGGTAAAGAGGCTAGTCCCTGCCCACCTATTACTTGCTCAGTTACACACCTGTCTTTTCCTGGGGTGGCAGAGATGTATTATCTGGAGCAAGCAAGCAAGCAGCAAACATTTGTCTTTTGTCATGAGCATTAATGGCTGTGACTCTGAAAGTGAGATGCTTTTCAAGACCTTGTTCATGCAATCTCAGCCCACTTGCTTACTACTCTGCTGTTACACTCTAATTAACAATTCTGGAAAGGTTGGTTCTTTCCAGATCAGCTGCAAATTAAATTGTTTAACATATGCCTCAATCACATAACACAATACCTTGGAGAAATGGAAGCGCTGATTATTGACGCAGGGAAAAAAAGTACAATTGGCACTAGATGGTGTACTGTGAGTCAGCTCACAGCAAATCTGAATGGCTGAATTTGTGTCTAAAGATGATCACCCACCAAAACCCCAAATAAAACTGATGCAAATTGACTACAGGGATGTGAACTGTACCCACGGTAATTATATTACGAAGTACATCCTCAATTAGCTGTGGGTAGTTTGTTGTCAAACAGGGTTTGGGCTTTAATTGTATTTTTCTGGGCTTTATTTTATTTGAACAGAAATGCTTTATGTTCTTTGTGTCTGGTGTCCATTCAGTTCTCAGAGTAGGCTGGAGCGGGATTCACTATAAGAGGATATGCAGTTGCTGTGTGTCTTGAATATATTTATATATGTAAAATTACGCTAATAGATTATGAAAGATCAAGACAAACAAATGTTTCCTTTTGGGATATCAACACGACTTGACATCACGAACAGATTTTCAACATAATATGTTAAAAAGTGTTTTTTTTTATGCATGTTACTGCTATTCAATTATGTCAAAGCAGCCAAAAACCTCACTGAGAGGAAAACTATCTAATCAAGCCAAAGAGTATGCTCCTTATGAGTTTTCTCTGCTTTTCGCCTACCACCGTGGCAAGAATCCAAGATGCCTGAGAAACCTCTTACCCTGCACACATATGAATTTTCTTGAAGCTACAGAAGTTCCATTTGCATGTGCTATAGCTCTGCCTGTGCTAAGGTGGTGTCAAACCGACTGCCTCCAGCGATGCTACTGGTCAGTTCCCATGAAACCAAGCTTTCTGTCTGAATGAGATCCTTCCAAAGCCACATACAGAAACCAAGGACAAAATTTACCTGAATAAAGTGAGCTTTTCTATAGTTAGAGATTTTAATTTCTCCTTTGTCAGAGTCTCTCAACACATTATATTAACAGAAATCTCTGCTTATGCATGTTGATGTAAAGAACAGTGTCTGGTTCTTGATACAAATTTTCCAGTTTTTTAACCAATAAAAATCAAATCAGCAATAAACAACCTACTGAAGTTTTTTTTTGTTTTGTTTTTTTAAGTTACAAGACCTAAAAATAATTGTTTGGTGCTGAAAGAAGTTGTTGCATGTGCTTCATTATTCCCACAGTAACCTATTAGATGATAAAACAGACTGTTTTTGAAAAAGCTGTCTATAGTCCTGAGTGCTGTAAAGCATTGCTGGACATACCCAGAGGTCTCCCAGGGACAAAGCAGCCCACTGAACTTTCTCAGCATGTACTGGATTGAAGAGTATATTGAAAAATGTGATATGCTTCACCGGAAAGCCTTCACAAAAATATCACAGGAATATCAGTGTCACCAGATGACTGAGAGTGAAAGTAATTCCTGGGCATCTTTCTGAGGCTTTCAGGGGGCTAAAGTTTAATAATGTGTAGATGCTATAAGGAGGCGACTCATAGAGTGTGAATCTGGAAAAGAACAGATCCATTTAAGTGTAAGAGGTTCCTGGAATCCAAAGTACCAGAGAATTTGAGTAGGTCAAGCTAGTCACCAGGACTGAGCAGCGCGCCTCCATATTCTAAAATATTTGCAGGGAAAACTGTTGTTCAATCTATATGCCCATCGTTAAACAGCCTACTGTTAAGTACAAACTCTAAGCAGCTAGGTCAGACTATTCTAGCTGTACATTCACATCTAATTATTGTTGAGGAGTTGTAATGCCTCAGACATATAAGTAGTCATTTTTGCTGCAAGCAGCAACCACAGCCTTACAAGAGGTGTTTTGGGTGGCCCCTTTCTCTTCCCCCTTCCCTTCGCCCTTCCATTTCTCCTTCCTTTTCCCTTTATCCTTCCTTTCTTTGTTTTCTTTTGTGACAAACTGTTGCACTGAACTTTCCTTTTATAATTTGTAGCTGATGACTACAAATGAGCTGTGATTTATATATCATACCATAATATATGACATTACATAAATATCATTAATCAGGGTTGCCAAACTCACACCAAATTAGCTTGCACTTTGCACTCCCATCACATGTATAAGGGAAATTACATCAAATGAGAAAGAAAGACTATAATCTGTGGCAAATGTGAGGAGGGGAACAAAAGCAGCCACATTCAGCAAATACATTCTATTTCCATGGTTCAGCTACTGCTGATTTACCTTGCAGCACTACAGTGAAAGATATTAACTTTGGCTCTAGCATTCAAACTTGTAGAAAATGTCCCCCAAAGTTGGGAAAGAACATTAAATTCCATTAAAAAAAAAAAAAAAAAAAAAAAAAAAAAAAAGAAAAAAAGATCAGGAGCTTGGAATTAAATTTTGAAATATTTCTGAATTTTTAAAATGTGTTACTTCCCCCTGCATGGTATGAATGCATCCAGGTGACACTGCTCAGCCTTTAAGGTCTCTCTGGCATTTTCAGTCTGGAGTCAAACCACTCCAGATCATTGCTTGGACTTCTTCTAAAAGAAAATCCAATCTCAGTTTTGTTGTGCCTTTTATTTTTATTTATTTATTTATTTAGTAGTACTGACAATTCAGGTAAAGGAAAATGCTCTGTGACTCTTATAATATTGCTTACTGATATTAATACAATGCACTGACTTTCTTGGTCAGCAGCCCAGAAGGAATGAACAAGGTGGCATTTAAGTCCCATCAAGTGGTTCTTCTCACAATGCACTTGGTGTGACTGTGACCCTCTTGCACAACAAGTACAAATTTGACATTTAAGCAGACAGTGAACATTGTCAAGATGAACAAACCTACCACTGTCAAAATATCTTTATTTTTTCCCATATCTAATTTATAATCCTTGCCTGCAAGCTGCCTTTGTGTTTTGGTTCTCCTTCAGTCTGTGAGGCATGCAACCACTTTTCCATTTTCCACTCATCAAAATTCACTTCTAGATAGCTTCCAACTTTGATATATTTTTCTCCTCTTTGTTTATTGTCTCATCCTGAGTAACTGTGATAAAAGTAATATAAAGCCACACTGACAAAATACACTTAGAACTGGAAAGCTACACTTATGTCCACTACATGCTGCATTATGTTAATTTAGTTTGGAGAGGTTTATTTCCAAAGGCACATCAGTAATAGTTGGCCGATCCTCCTTGACCTTTTTCCCTACCATTTTTTATCATCATTCATTGCTCTGGCAATGAATGTTCCTTCTTTCAATAGTGGTGTATGATTAACAACAGATAATAATGCATGCAAGAAGTTGCATCTCTGCTTCCTTGAAGTACTCTCCAAAATGTCACTCATGCTTTTCCTAAAACGTCACCATCATTGCAATACTTAATGGCATTCTGGTATTTTTTGGCACCTTTACAATAAGACTCGGATTGTCCACAAGTAATTTGAGTAAGTCATAGGCTTTAATTTTTTTACTGGTTATAACTCTTGAATGAAAAAATAAATAAATAAATAAATCAGTGTTGCATGTTGCAACAAGCAATGACAGTGCTGAAGAGTTTGCAGATGTATGGCAGCTCCTTTTAGTGGTCATACATTATGCCAGAAAATATGAGTACTAGAACCCATGGCAATATTACAGCTCTACACGCAGGTACTTCCAAAATCCTGGGATGTTCACACTACCAGTGCCTCACCACAAGGGCAGCACAAGTCCCATGCCTGTTTACAAATAGCCCCCACACATCACTGCATTGCACCCACACTGCTTCTGCCTCTACACCTCTCTTCACAAAGCAGGGTCTGCCAGGAGCACTGCCTGCAGAGCAGCTACTCCACAGTGACAAAGTAGGATGGAGCTATGAGTATCAAGTCCGAAGACCAAAGAGTGAAGAACCACAACCCACAATTACTGACTAACAATTACTGCTATCAGTTCAAGGAAACAATATGCAGTGACATCTATGTCTCAGGACCCTTATAAGGTCTCTTCTCACAGCACTTCCCAAAAATTATACTTACAGGTATTTTAAATATAATAAGGCAAATGAAAGGGAATAGCATTAACAAAATTAAGACAAATCCACAGCATATATTATCATATTTAGTTTAGCATTTGGGGATTATAAAGATTGCAAGAGTGTCAGCAGTGACTCTCTAAAACATTTTATTTTATTTCATGGAATTCTGCTATCAAAATATCTATACAGACCTAGGAATTAGTTACAGCAGTATTAGCAGAGAGTTTTATACAAAACTGTTCTACTGGAAAGCAATTGGATTGCACAATGTTTATAGTATATTAATGAAAAAATGCTATGATATTCTCAATGCTTTAACTCTGTTTCCACATAAAGATGATCAACTGAAATAAAATATCATATCTGTACATGTCGAAACCCTCTTTTTTGTATGCATTCTGGGTCTCAGAAATAATTATGGTTCTGAAAATGATAGGGTAGCACTTGTTCACAGCTCTCCTCAGGACTTTTCTCAGGCATTTATTCTCTCTATTGTCAGCTCTGTAGTTGACACCCTAAGTTTTCCTTTGCATTCAAGTTTAGTTTAGAGTCCAGACCACCCTGCTGATTTAAACAGACATAAGAATATAAAGGCTTGCACAGCCTTAATATTTTTTACTTCTAAAGGGATTTATGGTTTTAAGTTTTCAATACATTGCGACAGAAGCTATTGTATGAAAAAAAATTAGAAGAATGCTACTAGTATATTTTCTTGTTGTTTATTCAATTTGCCTTGCAAGGGACACATGAGAAATATGAAAAATGAAAAAGATGACAATAATTAATATCCATTGCTGAACGGAGGAATAAGTTTTGAAAGGCACTGTGGAACCAATATGGAAGAAGCACAGGGAACTATGCAAGATACAGCTGTATACTCTTAGTTTACATTAAACTATTTAGAAAGTTTTACAAAATTATATAATTTGATTTTTCCAGAGTGTATGAAGATCTGGCATTTGAAACTGATGGAAAAATTGAAGAGAAACTAAAAAGAAGTCAAATAAATACAGCGTGCAGAAGACAATAGTAAAAGCCTATAAGCTTGCAGAATTATTGCTGAACTAGTGTAAGCCTTGGAAAAAACGTAAGTAACCTGATTTCATCACAGGTTGGATGAGGACGGAACATTATGCCCTAGCAACAGTGAAGAACAACAATTTTCTATCTAATCCCACCACCCTGGCCTGTCTTTTAATGAAGGAGTAGAAAATCCAAGTAAATAAAATAAAAGGTTGACAGATACTGCTTTTTTTTTTTTTTAATGTTTGACTGTACTATTCACTATAATGATTAATGGGCTGAAGTCACTAATAGGAGAAAGTACTTTCACATCTTCAGAGAGTGTACGTTAAAGGGTTGTTAGGTAAGTGATTTAGAAATCATTAACAATGCATTGATCAGGGCTGCAGACAGTGCTTAATTAAGAGAATGCTTAGAAACAGAGCATCATTTAGAATTCTAAGAAAGCAAAGAACCTTAAAGGGATCATTTTAGCCCCTAGAGAATACCCAGAGCTTGATCTCACAGCCACTTTCGTCTGTGCTCAGAAATGCTACCAATGCTACAATGCATTTCTGACTACAGAACAAAATAATCAGTTCTTGCTTGTGGAGCATCATGGTCTCCTCAAGAACAAGTAAGGCTGCAGGTGGGATGGATATCTTTGGAACCACATACTTTTGGGGCTAGTTTTTCTTTCATTTCTGGGAAATGAGAGTCCTACTGCTACATTTGTGAGAATGAAGAGTGCTGAATCCATGAGTTACCTCTGGTCACCTGCCAGGGAAGAAACTGCAGACAGTAGATCTACAAGAAAAAGGTTATATTCTGTTTTCATACAGCAAACTTTTTAGTTGGAAGTGGAGAACTTCAGTATTTCACGAAGGAGATACAAGTTTGAGGAAAAATTGTGCTTCAGTCCCTAACTACATACAGCTCTCAAAGTAAAACTTTGGTCTAAGTATTGGCTCATAGTATCTTCCTCATAAATATCTTCCACAGTTCATCGTCACATTAGTTTTTCCTATAAAATAATGTTACTGGTGCGTGACAATGCAATATTTTCAAACTAAATAGCACAATTTATGTAAGAAACATATGCTCTAAAATGTGCTAGCAGAAAGCTACATGCCAATAAATCTAATGTAAAAGCATAAAAGAAATTAAAAAAAAAAAAAAAAAGAGAAAAGAGGAGAAAAATACAACTCTGAAGACTGAATTCTTTCTATTATTTAGTTTAGTATGCCCTGTACTAGAAAACTGAACATTACATTGCATAGTGAAAACAAATACTTTGGGCTCTGAGGTATCTGTAGGGTAAGGCTGCACCCATCAGGTGAGAGAAGTGTTACTTCCTGCTGCAAATATGACCAGCTCCTTTCCGTGGGTGTGATACCACTGCCAATAGCAGCCACTTCTAAAGGGAAAGAAGGAAATCAATCTAATGGTTTACTCATCACTGAGTAACCTTCTAGTGACTGGACAAGCTGCAAGTAAAAATTTGAATTTAATCCACATTTTGTGTTAAAATGATTGTGATTTTGGTACTAAAATGATTAAAAAATAAGTCATCCTCTGCTGTGGCTGATATATGTAACTGTCACTCAGATCTGCAAGAAATTATTTGATGATGTGAAAAACAGAATGACTTCAACAGTTTCTTGCTAAATGAATATTTTTCACGATTCCAGACCAAAGAGCACCTCCAAAGTAGTCTCAGTCATATCATTAGGAAGGGAAACCATAGATACCAAATTAACAGCCCTGTCGCTGTCACACAGAGCAGAGCTCAGCGCTGCCACTCCATTCCTTGTGAGGAGCTGCAGCTGACATCAGGCCTCCCCTCAGCTCCTCTGCTCTGGGTTGAGCCAACCCATGGATTTGTCTACGTACACATCCTTTAGAAAGAAGAACCACACATCAATATTTCAGTATTGGAATTTTTAAATGGATTGAATTTGAAGCAAAATGTTCTTTATACTACTGTCTAGTTTATCTAAGGATCCTTAAAGTGAGTGCATCTCTACAGTTCATGCCAAAGACACCAATTGTGTTGAAAGCTGGGACAGATAGAGTGACAGAAAATGGCAAGTGGGTTCTGTATATAAATCCATACAAACCTAAAATAAGCCTGAATTTGAGAAAGCCAGAATTTATAAAAAAAATGCTATAATTGTAAACTTATTGTTGCCTATGGTATTTCAAGTTGCTTATATGTTTTCACTGCTATAATGGCAGAAGGATATGACACCAGCTTTGGTATCTGCACCCAGAAAACATCTCCAGCAAGTTTTGGCACTGTCATTTCAGGCATTTTATCAAGACTAAGTCTCGAAACAAAACAGCATTTTGTCCTTTTCAAAAGTCACTATAATTACTGAAGTGTCCAAATATTTTGATAGTCAAAAAAATATAAATTTCATATAAAAATAACCCGTTTCTAAGGAAAATGTTGGTCAATACTTCAGAAAGCAGTGAATTGCTGGAAATTCATGCCCTCTGAAAATCCTGCATAATGCACACAACACAATTTATGTGATTACCAAGAGAGTTTCAAGTTATTTTTTTAAGCATGAAGGAGTAAAATATCCCAGTTAGAACACTCTACAAGAAGAGCAAGAGAGATTAATTGCTATACTGCTGGAACAAACTATACTCTATGTAAACTGTTCAGGAGCCAAACAACATCAAATGGCTCATCTACTCTGAGGGGGTACTCGAGACCCAAACACTTCTGGACATTGTCAGGTGGAAAAGGAAAAGAAAGGAAGAAGAGCAGTACTCCAAGAAACAAAATCACATATAAAGCAAGCGAGAAATGTAAACTGAAGCATTTTCTTTCCCACCAGCAGGACAAAACAGCAGATTTTACATACTTTTCTTTCTCTACTTGATGTTACTGTGAGGACTATAACCCACTTCTTCACCTCCAAACCCTCCACATCCTTACTTACATCTAAACCAATTAATTTATTTACTGTGAAAGTTAGATTTTTTTTTTTTTTTTTTTATTTAGGTCTTGTCTGGATACCTTTAAATTCACTTCCAGATTTAATATTTGGGCAATCAATCTTTCAAAATAACATTTATTCTGGAAAATTGCACAAAATTCAGAAAGCACTTGCCTTTCTTCCAGACTTCTACGTAAAAGTAAAGAGAAGCATAACCAAAATAGGACACACACAGTACTTAGACACTTCTTCAGCAATTGCAGTTGGTTTTATTTAAAGGAAAGGCTTCCAAACATCTTGACTTTTACATATGTTTTTGAAGTGGATTTGCCTTTGTACAGTTTATGATTGCTCTCATAGAACCAACCTTATGTCATATTCTAGAAGCTTTTTTTACGTATAATGTTTAGGAATTTTATGTATACTTCATTAGAATATCCACAGAACTACAATCAGAATATTCAGTCCTGCTAACAGCTTCTCTTCTGCAAAGTTACTCATAAATACTGTTTGCCTAACACAACAAGCTGATTATTCCCACTGTTCTCTTTTTGGAAAATGTGTTTGCTTCCTTTTCTTGACTGAGAGTACAGAATTTACTATAGATTTTAATTTATATAGATTCACCTCATTTTGCCAGTACAAGTTACATTTGGAAAATCTCTGACAGATGATATCAGAACAAACATCTGAATAAAGAATTGTAGACCTTATCGAAGTATTGGAAAATAGAAGAGCAAGAGACTTCTTGTAGCAAATGAATTTTATAGCTGCACTGCCAAAATTGCAAAAGCACTCAAGTAAAAACAGGGTGAGACCCCTTTTTGAAAACCTCATTTTAAAGTTTAAAGACACCATTAGCAAAATACTGCTACTACTAAAATATTAGGAGATCCATTTTGTTTTAGGTTTAAAATGCCACTTGCTTTTGCTATAACACAGAGCACTGCCTGTGGAAATAAGTTCTAAAGAAATGTTCAGAGATCTGAAGCATGTAGTCCACCCGGCTGGTAACTGAACTGAAAAATAATAAGTGCTAGGAAAAAGCTAATGCTGAATTTCACATGTAGAATAATAATAAACTCAGCATAACAAAATCAGTTTAGGAAACCAAATAGATGCGCGAGTTTCCAGGTACTGACAGCAAGAGCTGTAGGGCTCCTATATAAGGAGAGACAGGGCTGCCTGTGACAAAAACAGAATAAAATATTTGCCTTCTTTGTTTCTCAGTACCCAAATCAGTAATTAAATATTTATGGTAAAGCAGCAATAAATTAAGTTTCCCTATTTTAATCTATTTTGCACAGGATGATAGAGCATAATTTTGGCCATAGATCATTTACTTGATTAACGCTGGCCTGAGAAATAGATTTTATCTGAATTTCATTTTTTACTCTAATGATAATTTGTCCTTAAATTTGAGCAGACTGGAAATGTCTATATTATTATTGTTACTATGCATTTGTGTAGAGCTTCTCATACTGAAACATCCCAAAATATTTTATCAGTTTCAGCCTCCTGATCATCTGCCTGTCTTCCTGTGACTTGCAGCATATCCAGCAAGAAAAGATAGAATAATTTTGGCAATGGAAATAATAGACATATTTAATTCAAGATAATTTTTTCAACTACTTTTGGAAAACAAAACGAACAACAACAACTATCACCAAACCCTACAAACTGCCTGCCTTCCAGGAACAGCAATTCTCTGCTGGAAAATTACCCACAATATCTTCTCATAAAGGACATCTTGTGGAGTCAGTATAGAGAGAGGTGGGAGTGAGAGCCATCAGCCTGCCTTGTGCAAGTCAGGATGCTGAAAAAAGCACATCACAGCCAGCTGCACGATTCTCAGGATTAACTGAGGAGCTCAGAGAACTTTCTACCAGAGGCATGAAGCTACCTCAGACTGCTATGAGAGATAGCTATGGAAGAAATATGTTACCCAATGATTTGGAGCAATTTTCCACATTGCCCAGATCTTAGATACAGTGGTGGATTATTGACAACATATCTAGTGCGACTGACTGCCTGCTAAGCAAATTCTATGTGCTCATACAGCTTTCTCAGCTTGTGCAGAATGCCTCTTTCATCCACAATACAGCAGTGACTTTTTTTTTTTTTTTTTTTTTATTTTACACTTCAACCCCACAGCAAAAAAAAAAAGTACACTTGTTTGATTTGCCAGTTGTGGGATAAATATACTTCTGGCTATTATAGAATTATAGAAGTGATGCTGCACAGGACAGAATCATGGAATCATTCTGGTTGGAAGAGACCTTTGAGACCATCTGGTCCAACAGTCAGCCCAACCCCACCATGCCCACCAACCACATCCCTCAGTGCCACTTCCACACAGTGCTTCAACACCTCCAGGGATGGTGACTCCACCATCTTCCTGGGCAACCTCTGCCACTGCCTCATTCCTCTTCTTGAGAAGTACTTTTTTTTAAAGTTTATTTCTTAAAAATAGCTTGTTAGTAGAGTTAAGAAATATTGCAGTGCCAAAACGTAACTTTCAGGTTGATTTTAAGAAAACAAATTTACTATACTTGTACAACCAATGAATATACAGATGATATAGTATATTCAAAAGCTTTGCTTATATAATTATTGTACTAGAACAGAAAAGGACACTCACCCTATCCTGGGTCTGCATGGTAAACTCCAGTGGAGTGGATCTCCAAAAGAGATCCTTTCCCACTCGTAGTCAGCTCTTAAATGGGTCTAGGAGAGGTGCAGCCAGGCTCCACCCCTTCCAGCAGCACAGGTGAATTGCCTTCACCTGTGCTCCCGTTGCTGACTCATTGCTCGCCTCAGAGGTTCAGACCATGATTCTACAGCCCTATACAATACTGTATAGTACATGTCAAATAAAAAAGCCAAATAAATGTCAAATAAATATGTCAAATAAATCAATATATTCTGTTACTTTTTCAGATTGAGGACAAGTGAGGGCCTAAGGTTAAAATTTTCAGGTAACGATGCACGCAGATTTCAAGATTTGTCTATAAAAATAGGAAAAGACACAGGATTTTAGACAGAAAATTGTTCTTTTGGCACTACTTTTAAAAATTAGCATAAAAAATGCAAAGCTATTGTGTGAATAATTCATATTTAAGGCATATTTAAGTCTGGGCCAAATTTTCAGAAGTGTATTTTTTTGTTATCTTCATGCTCTGAATGCAAATATAAATGCTTTTAAGTGGAAGATGCATACACTGATTCTACATTCTGTCGTTTCACAGAAATGGAATAATATTGCCCAGCTCTGCTACTAAAATTATGTAACCCAATGAGTTGAAAAAAATAAAAAAAAAAAAAAAGTGATATCATAGAATCACCAAGATTGGAAAAGACTCTAAGATCATCCAGTCCAACCACCTGCCTGTTACCAGTATTTCCCACTAAACCATGTCCCTCAGTACAACACCTAACTGTTTCTTGACTCCACCACCTCCCTTGAGCAGCCTTTGCTAGCACCTGACATTCTCCTTTGGAGAAAAAATATTTCCTAACATCCAACCTGGACCTCCCCTGGTGCAACTTGAGGCCATTCCCTCTCATCGTATTGCTAGTTACGTGGGAGAAGAGGCTATCTCCCACCTCACTACAACCTCCATTCAGTTAGTTGTAGAGATAAAGATCTCCCCTGAATCTCCTCTTCTCCAGATATGCAGTTCCACACATAAAATAATTATTTTCTGGTCCTTTCACCCTTTGTTAGATGTGGGATATTTGCTAATTCATGTTATTATTACTCTCATCCTCCTAGTTTCTCATCCTCAGCAGTTCTTTTTTTAAAGTGTGTTTGACAAAGTATGCTAAAGGAGATGAAGAATCTATGAGTAACAGAGGACACAGATGGGAAAAATGGGCAAAAAATACCTGGTCTATGCTTTAAATGCTGGAATGCATCAAGATGTCTCAGTCAGAACCAAAGCAGTTTCTCACTGTTTTTCCTCTACAATAGCTTTCTTTTATCTTTAAGGACATCTCTGAAAAGTTTACTGCTGTATTTATTACAAACATCAGAGAAGCTGCAGAAGAGAGTCCTTCCTGTTCCTGTTTTGCCTGTCACAAGCATTTGCTCTTGATGAGTGCAAATTACTGATTTAGACTACGTTACTTTTCTCACATATTATATCTGAATCTTTGTATTTCTCTTTATCTTTGTATATTCTCTGTAAGCCTTTAAGCAGTGCTTGAGGGAAACACACAGAAAACGGAGAGGGCATTTATAATGAGAAAACTTATTTTCCTTCTTCTTATAGTTAATTATTCCTAGTGATATAATCCTGATTTTAATATAAACAAATAAGTTGCATATAGTATTTTGATCATTTAGACCAGTTAATGCATTACATTTCCAGTTTTTGAGTTATTTATTTCAATTATCTATAGAAAGGCAATTGCAGGAAAAAGGAGTGGTCTTTGTCAAACACATCAATATTTTCTTCTTTAATGATGAAAGGGAATAGCAGAATAACAAATATCTTTCAACAAAGATGTAGTGAACAACCTTCTTCCAACCTCACTAACATCCATTTTAAAATCTCTCATTTTTAATACCACAGATACCATCACCAGCATTTCAGAGTTTTCTGCTCGATTAGTCATAATTATGTCCACCCAAACACAGCAAAACGTGATTCTTCTACTCACATGTACCTTGCTAGCCAGTTGGCTGGCTTTTCCTGCTCCCTGTGCCAGAGTATGATCGTTCAGAGAACAAGGTGCTAATTTGGCTACTATAAGTTTTTAATTGTTACAATGCCAGTATTTTACAATCCATTAGAGACAGAGATAGATTCAAGCTTGGCAGGAGGTCCTTTTTTTAAGCACAAGCACCAAACAGGTACAAGAACAGTGAATATTTATGTCCAGTATTCACTTACCCCATGTTATGTGACAATTCACAGCCTCCTATTTCTCTATCTGGGATTGGTCGGTATCATATTCCAGATTGAGTCTCCATAGGATACAAATAAATCAAAATCATTCTCAGATAAAGTATTTGAAATGCAACAGTCTGTTGTAGTTCAGACGTGCCACTGTGAAGTCAGTGAAAAAGTCCATGAAAGTACAAAGAATTAACTCACCAGGGAATCTGGCTGCTAAACACTTTTTTTTTCTCCAGAGATTTACAGCTGACAGCACTTGGGAGGTGATAACTGGGGGAGCTAATGAGGGAGGTTAGTTAATCTTCCAAATTTCATTTAAAACAATGAAAGACTCAAGAGTCTTAGGAGCTGTTGACCTATTTTAAAATATTTTTAAAGCATAACTTAGCTCTGAAAGATCAAAAGTTCAAAATCTGCCAAAATCACAAAGTCTTAAAGTCAAGAGTGATCACCAGTTTTAAAAGGTGTTTCCTATAAAAGTAAAGCAAGTCCATACATCCATAGATGTTTCTACAGTGTATTAAAAAAAATCTAAAGGGTATTTTGGCAATCACAGGTAAAATTTAGCAATTGGTCTAGATTGTTACTTTTCATTCTTACTGGAAGATAACTTTCACTCTTGTAGTATTTTTGTTTACTTTATGGTCTCCTTGGTGCTTCAGAGCATTAAACTAGAAAATCTCACAGACTGCCTCTAAGAAATAGCAGTTGAATGTTTCACCAAACAACCTTTGGTGCAGTTTATCATAGATCTAAATTAAAGAAGGCTCCAAGAAAGGACAGCTGATGCACCTTAAATTTTCCACAAATTATAAGGCGACACACAAACCCTTACCACAGAGTATCTGTTTACATTCATGCTTTCCAAATACTATGTTGTTTATGCACCATACTCTTACATCAGCTTCATATGGTCTGTCCACCATAAGACAAAGGAAGTTTTACCTAAAACTTAATTGCAAGTTCACTGCGATAACCTTAGAATGCTCTTCTTGGTCCATGTCGTGTCCTCCCACCAGGGTCAGCAGAAGGATTCCAGTTCCATACAAAAGATGCAGCATAAGAATTAAAGGTGAAGAATCACAGAATCACAAAATGGTAGGGGCTGGAAGAGACTTCTGGAGACCATCTAGTCCAACTCCCTGCTAAAACAGGTTCCCTACAGGAGGTTGCAGAGGAAAGCATCCAGGTGCGTTTTTAGTATCTCTAGGGAAAACATCACAGACTCTCTGGGCAGCCTGTACCAGTGCTTTGCCACCTTCAAAATAAATAAGCTTTTCTGTATGTTTGTATGCAACTTCCTGATTTCTAATTTGTACCTGTTGCCCCTTGTCCTGTCACCGGACACCACTGAAAACAGCCTGGACCCACTCACCTGGCACCCACCGTTAAGATATTTCGAAGCATTGATAACATTCTCTCTCTGTCTTCTCCAGGCTGAACAGTCCCAGCTCACTCAGCCTTTCTACAAAGGGGAAATGCTTCAGGCACTTAATCATCTTTGCAGCCCTCCACTGGACTCTCTCTAGAAGTTCTCTGTCTTTCTAGAACTACAGAGCCCAGAACTGCACACAGAACTCCAGATGTGGCCTCACCAGTGCAGAGCAGAGGGAGAGGATCACCCTCTACTTTTTCCTCATCTGTACAAAGAACTCTCCCAGATTGACAAGCAACAAGTACAGACACAGGAAATGCAGGAACTGTGGGATTACAGAGATGCGCGATATCCCATAGCGCAGCAAAGAGAAAGTATTTTTGTCAGAGCACACTGTAGGAGAACCTTAACAAATCTGAAATCTCCACTGGCAGTTCAAACAAAGATTTAAACCTCATAGTCTGATCTACAGGCACAGTGCTTCGGTGGAGCAATGGAAGTGGGTCGCTAGCAGCAAAGACCAAAGAGTTTGGGGAAAAGGAAGGAAGGAATATACAGTCACAAAGTTGCATTTTTAAATGTCAGTATTGTGAATGGTTTTACTTGCAGCTGAAAAGCTCTATTTCGTTTCCAGCTGCTCAATAGGGTGACCAAATATTGGTAATACAAAACATTAAGGATACTTCAGCTCACCCCATCTACTCAAGGGAAATCTCTCTGCCTACCAATGAACAGAATGAAGAATTCTCCCAGATCAATAAAAAATCAATTCTTTTTATCTTGGCAAACCAGAATGCTTCTGAGGCACTTAGATCTTAGAGATGGTCAAGAAAGTGGGTAATTTACATAATGTGCAGTAGAGATGCTTTGGCTTCTTTGTGACATCTTGCATATCTATTTAACTGTCAAAGTATAGAATCAAACATTATATGACCTCAAAACTTTTTCCATTTTCACTGTGTAGGAAGCTGTGGTTTTTTGGGCAGCAACAAAACCAGTGCTGTGGGGCAGAAAAGTTTACTGTGGGAAATCACAGAATACATATGTATATAAGATGTACACATGTTCATCCAGTACAAACTGATCTAGTTTGGATATTTTGCCATGACATGCCGAGCAGTACACTGCCCTTTTCAACCACGATGTGGATATATCTAGAACACATTCAGACTAAAGAGTATCCCCATAATGCACAGTTCTTTTATCTTCCAGATATATAGTTATGGGTTGCATTTGCTCCAGTACCTACATGATGCTGTACGTGGCATGTTTCAGGGACGTACCCCCATTCCTTGCATTGTACTGGCAGTATAAGCTTTTGTACAGGAATACACACGTGCTCTACTATTAGCTGATAGACATAGAAGACAACAGAATTTTGTTTCTTTAATTTAAATGTAATCAGAAAGGAAAAGCACACAGAGAATCTTATTTTCCACTGTTTTGTATATGTGTTTTGTTTCTCACTTTACACTGGTAAACCATTACTTGTTCCAAAAGACTAACTCCAAGGTGTTATGTCCAGGTATTAAACAGAAAGCATCTCCTGTGTTGTGTAGGTAAGGTCAGATTATCCAATTACTCCTAAGTGTTTGTGTTTCCATGGTTACTCAGGTGATTCTAGCATTTTTCTTCCATGTAGTTGGTTACCAAGGATACAAGTAGTTACAAAATAAAGCAGCTACAAGTCAGGACCGCTGGGGTACAGTTTTTCTGCATCTGGCAATTTCTTGTAGCAAATCTTGGTTGATAAAGCATTTGAATCCCGAGGACATTCCCAGCAGACTTCTTTGAGCTAACCAAGTTAGTAAGCTTCATATAAAGGAAAGGAGCTCTCAAAAAGGATATGGGACTGACATAGCTATGTTGCACAAAATAATGCTCTTGGATACCTTCTGGCAAAGGATGGGAATATCCTCCTCCTAATTATGTTATTCTCAACACACCGACATACATCAATGGAAACTGAATCAAAGCAGAATGTTTTCTGCATTTAGATCAATATTACCTTACCAACAGTAACAGTCTCATGCACTGTACAATGAGTACTTGTTAAAAATAATTGAGAATACTTGCAAATGTCTGCTACACTACATAAACTGACAAAATGAGACAAAGCCCATAATTACAAAAAGGGACAAAATAGGACCTACATGTACCTAGGCTTAGGTTTCTGCCAACAAAATTGCAAAGCCAATTTTACGCACGTTTATATACCTAAGTGTCTGAAATGCAGGCAGAATGCGTAGCAGAATAATTGAACCGTGTTCAGAAATTGAATTCTTAATGTATTACTTAAGATTGCATAGGTGTTAATTATTGTAATTTTTCACTGCAATATCTTAAAAAATGAAGTCCTACATTTTCACTAAAATACAGTTGTCTAAGTTCTAAGCTTTTCAGCTGTTTAAAAATGAAATAGTTAAGGAATGGATGGAAGTTTCAGAAACACAACCCAGTAAAACCAAACAACTTGCTGCAAGTAGATTGCTTCATATTCTGAAAAAACTCCAAAATTTCTTCTTTGTGCTACAACAGCAACAAGAAAATACGTGGCCCTTACATCTTTTTATATTTTAAAAGACAAAGCAAAACAAACATTGCAAACAAAACAAAACAGAACAACAAAACATACAACAATCAAACAAATATAAAACCCTACCACTACCTCTGATTGGGTGCAAATATAATGTATTGTTGTATGAAAGGACTGATAAATTTTCTCTGTGACTGAATAATCAAAATGATTTTTTTCCCAGGAGAAAGAGGATGGAATGAACCTTCATCTGCTGTCTTTACAGGAAGTTCTAGAAATCCTGAATGTCTAAAGTCAGATAAAGCTACAGGATAGTTGTACCATCTGTTTAGCATGATATAAGAATAATTTCCAGAGACTGTGGTTTAGAATGCTTGACCATTCTTATTAAAAGACATTACAGAACCTGTGAGGGAAGTCTGATTAGCCACAGAGCAAGAAAAGGTTTTGAAATAGCAATTACGTATTTCCTTCTTTTTGATCAAACTGTTTATTTGCTTTTTTTCTTAGCTTGGTTTCATTGACTCACCACAAAGTTTGCATTTCCAGTATATTAGTTGATTCAGAATGCTAGTAATCAGCTGATGAAACAACTGCATGAAGAGACTGGCAAATTTATTTTATTCACAGATAAATACCTTGTTTAGGACCAAGGAAGAATTCTGCATGAAAAATGGAGCTCAAAATAAAATTACACAGTGAGATATAAAAACACTCATAACTCTGCCTGGATAATCAAAATAATATGGATTTTCTGTTCTGAACCCTATCATCATTCCCAGGAACTATAAATAGTGCAATGAAATGGTTATAAAATGGTTCCTGATACCACTGTTTTTTTTCCAAAATCCCCTTCCTGCCTCAATATCCTCAATCCAGAGGGCTATTCCTTTTTACAAAGGCAGACTAGCAGTGGTGTTTCTAGAAGAGTGTCACTGCCACCCTTTTAACCCTGGATCTGAGTAACCAGATTTTCTGACATGTTTTATGAGAATTAACTACTGTGGGCATCAGAGATGAACTTTCACTACACAGCGGAAAGGCTGCAGATGAATGCTGCCATAGGTCATGGCGCGCAAGTAAAAATGTGAGATCACTAAGAACATCTGGATTTAAGAGAGGGTTAGTCAGTGTGAAGCCACTCTTACTCTTAGGGGCTGCAGTTCTTCCTCGTTTTTGTCTTCTCGAGGGGCAACCATGATATGACAGCATCTGAGAATACAACATATTCCTGTGATATTTTAGAGCAACGATTCTCAGCATGCCCAAAAAGCTTCTCAGCAGTAATGCTGGGCTTAGAAACATTAATGTGAAGTCTCATGAAAGCTAAGCCAAAAAACTCAGCACTTGATTTATTCTGTCGTGTTCCCAAATAACTGAAAGCTCATAAAATCCTAAGTTATATATTGCTTTTTCATGGGAAACTCTCAAACATACCAGCAGGAAAGAAAGTATTTAGAATGGGTGGGTTTATTTTATTTTGAAGTGGTTTTTTTACTTTAGACTTGCAAGAAAAATGTCGATGGTAAAGTAGGGGTTAACTTCTCTCATGGTTTCCCACTTTGTCATAGGGGTCCTTTTTTTTTTTACATACCGCTATTTCATACAGTGGCTCATAGAGAGTATTTACAAGAAATATTCTTCTGACCTACGTGTGCTTGTGTGAGTGAATCTGATATAAAATCAAGTACTCTACCCAGTTTAATTAACTGGGAACTATGCTGCTTCCATAACATGCTTCTTACAATTATGCTAGAAATGACCTTATATCTCCAAATTTGGGAGTGTTGAGAGACCAAACTTACAGAAAGTAGGATATATATATAGTATATAAATATATAGTATATTATATATACTGGTATTTTAATTAGTGTAGATTTCTGTGTAATTTGGGGGAAGAAAATTTTAAATCAGGTACTAAACTGCTTTTCAGAAACAATTAATTAACACTTTGGGTGGAAAAAAATATTTTTATTAACATTTTTAGGTGGAAAAAAAGATTTTTTTACTACATGCTTAATTACATTGTTTTGAAAAGACATAGACTAAAAAAAAAAAAAAGCTATTCCAGTTATTGTGAATAATATTTCTGTTGAATAAAACCATTCTTTACACCTATTATTGTGAAAATATTTTCTAGTATTTCTAGTATTTCATATTTGAATATTATCATCTCCTTGATTCAATTAATATTTAGCAATGATAATGCCAATGACGGTAACATTTTCCAGTTCTTGGTAAGTAAAAGAGACTTGGTCTGAATTCTTTTACCTTGCAATATTTTTCACAGTGACCAATAAAAGACAAAATACTTGGAACAAAATCCCTAACCCCAGCTGAATACACTCCCCACCAGCATCCTGAAATGTCACCATGTGATGAATAGTTTCAGAGGGCAATTAGTAAATTTTGCACTGGTGCTATGTCATATCGACACTCTGGTATGAATAACAGACTTCAGCTAAAAAGAATTTGTCTTCAATTAAAGCTTTTTAACAAAAGAAGTTGATTACAGACAAGAAAAATATATTTAAGATGTTAAAAAGAAATATGCCAGGACTAGTATCTGTGAGACTATGGATAGAATGGTAAGGAATTTGTACTGTCGAGTGCTATCCTATTAAAGTTTGGAATCGATCAGTGATGTATGATACAGATCCTTGAGATGTAAGTCTTAGCTTGTGGAAGACATTAATCATACCAAGAAAGCCTTATTTCCACCTGAGGGGATTTTGAAGATAGCTTTGAATGAAATGTCACATGAGAATTTGAAAGTTCGAATAAAAAATATAATGAAGCTATTCAATTAAAATCTCTCTAAATTTGATCCGTACGGTTGGATAGTGATAGGACAAGGGAGAATGAGACATCCCTAATACTCCCTAAGACAAGGGAGATTTAAGTTAGATATCACAAGGAGGTTTTTCACACAGAGGGTGGTGACACACTGGAACAGGTTGCCCAAGGAGGCTGTGGATGCCCCATCCCTGGAGGCATTCAAGGCCAGGCTGGATGTGGCTTTGGGCAGCCTGGTCTGCTGGTTGGTGACCATGGACATTGCAGGGGAGTTGGAACTAGATGATCACTGTAGTCTTCCTCAACCCAGGCCATTCTATGGTTCTATGATAAATCTTGATGGCCTGAAAATTTCAGGGAGCTTAATATATATATACTTTTTGTACAAACTGTCTAAAAAATGTGTTAAGGATATAATTTTAATTTTTTTTTTTTAATTGACAGATGTTTTATTTACAAATAAATTTTTGATGGAGGAAATCTTTGGTACAACTGCAGTAAGTACTTTTGGCTGCTTCCAGTCTCATGAATACCTACTAGAAATTTCAAATAAATTGTAACGGAAGTATATTCCATGGACTATATTTTCTTTTTTCACACAGAGTCCTTATGTTAATTAATAGACGTATAAAAAGATGAAATGCTTCAAAAATATTTGAAAAACAACTCTATTTCAGTGATTTGAAAGATTTTGCTTATTACTAAGCATATTGAGCAAAAATTGGAACAAAGGTGGAAAAGTGAATACAAAATGATACTTAATTAAATTTTAGCTAAAGCCCAAAGAGCAAACTAATGTGAAGACAAAAGACTAAAACAGAATAATAGATAAAAGGGGATAGCACAATCAGGTAATAGAATGAAATGTTACAATGCATTTTCATACTTAAAAAGTTTTATTCAAATTACTTTGAATGGAACATATATTGGCCAGCAGCATATTCACAATGTACAATACAGATAAAACATTTTATTAATTCATTTCAATACTGTGAAAGTTAAATTTCCAAATACTTGTATATTTATAATGTCAGGACATAATCACAGGACATCTTTGATCTATAGCAAAGCGTACATGAAAACTTTGTTCTTTCTCAAAAGAATGTGTTTTTTTCAGTATCTTTGTTATAATTAGTTGCAATAATCCAGCCTGCAAAATTATTCATAAAAATCAGAACATTACTGAATCTTATTTCCACCAACAACTCAATTTAATTTAGAATAAGATTAACTAAGTATTTATTTAGAAAAATGCCTTACAGGTTTAAGAAAAAGGTATATCTACAAAAGTTATGTACTTGCAAAATAAAACTTAAGGTATCCATTAGTACTTGAGGTAGAGGCACTAGTAATACTATCCTCCTCAGCTAGGATGCCCATCAAGATACACATTTAATTCATCCCAGTTTTCAAAATTTGTGACAATATGCGTGGCCTGGCCATGATATTGCTATTGCTTTACTTTTCTTGCAGTCTTAAAGCACCATATTCTATACTGTTATTTCCAGCAGAGAAGGCTTTCTCCTGCAGTCCATTATTTCATTTAATCATCTGAAGGGTTTTTTTTCTAGAAACTCGTCACCCTGTTTTCCAAACTTGAATTTCTTTGGGGATTTTATTTCTGCGTGAATAATACTGGCAGTCTGCATCCGCCGTTCATATTGTTTACCTTTGTCTTCTGCTGTTCTCTAGTTCACCACTAGTTTAACGTAGTACTAATAATGTAAGGCTTAAAGGCTTCAAAAAGAAACCACAATATCATTATGCTGTGTATACGCAGAGGTAGAGACAGCTCCCACGCTAGATAACATGCATCTCTTGAGTAAGACAAAGCATGTAAGAAACATTTTCATAGGGAAGGGAAAATGTTGTCCACAGTAACAATAAAAAATTAATTTTCAGCAAAGATCTGAAATCTGTTTCTTCTTCATTACATGAATCACCAAGTGATCTCATAAACTGGACTGAAATTAAGCATATAAATATACATATATATATATTTTTTCCCCAAAATATGGGGTCAAGCAAATGATAACTAAAGAGATCTCCATGAAACCCAGGAGCTGAAAGATGTTTGTAATTCAAAGTAAAAAGTGCTGTTTGCTGAGTCATTTGCTGATTACAGATCTAACAAGTTGACAGCATTTAATCTAGGGGAAAAACATGGTGAAGAAATGAAGATGCAGTATTTTTCTCCCTTTAAAGGTCAGCTGTCTAAAGTAAGTTTTCCAACCATGTTTTTATGTCTAAATACTCACTTGATTGTAGCGTATCAAAACAAAGCATGTTGCTCTGCAGTGACTTTGAGGTGCTGAACTACTTGTAATACTACAAGAGAAAATTGTCATTCACTTGTAAGTATATTATATTTAAGAGAATAAATCTTATGGGATTTTCTCAGTTTTCTAATTCATTTTAAATAATTGGGATTGAAAAAAAATGCACAATGAACTATCCACCGACTGTTAAAATTATCAAGAATTTTACTAAGCAAGATTGACCTTGCTTATCATTTCTGATTTGCTAATAGCATTTTATTTTTTTTCTTTTTTGAGAAGACATACTCTCTTTTCACTTATTTCCACACTTGCTTATATTTTTACTGCTTGTTAGAACACAGTAAGTTTGATTATTCATTTTCCCAATAGCATTTTCTAAGGTACGTATTCCAGACTTTTTAGAAAAAAAAGTAACAATCACATATAAAATATTGTAGGTAATATATTAGTTATTCCATTCCACAAGCAGAAGCCAGTTAAGGCACACATCTTTTACACAGTCAAGATTTCATGATTTCATTTTTAAGTACTTGTGTAATATGCAAATAATTAAGGCCTTCTCTAATCACAGTGTTAAAATTCATCTTTGTGTTGCAAAAACACTTTGACCAGCTCCAGCAATACCTATTATTTCTTTTAACATCAGAAAAAAAACACACAAAAAAAGATATTAAAAAATCCTTTCTGAAATAACTAATAACTGACACAACTAGTCTATATATGTAGATAAGATCAACTTATCAGCAGCTAGTATTCAACAGGAAACAATACCAGTACATTTCATAGTGTTATTGCCCAATATTTTCAGTGTTGCCAATCACCTATCACAGAACAAATGTTGAGATATCACTGTTAATTTGATGCATTAAGGGCTGGTTTCTCAAGCAGAGCCCCTAGGACGTTTAGACATTTACCCAAGACTAATTCTTTGCTCTCCATCCTGACTTCAAGACCAGAAATGCCTTCAGCACGTCTGGTGTGGGAGTCACCAGTCAGGTCTGAAAAAAGTTCTGAGCTGCTCTGGGGAAAAATCTTTCCACAAAGTTATTGATTTATTTAACTAAAATTGTACAACTTTGTGTATTAAAAAAATCAATATTGTTAAAAACATAGCCTGTAAGCTAAATCAGAAATACCAGCATGAAAACTCCCCCAGTTCAAATTGTCAGTGTTTGGACTAATCCTTGAATGGATAAAAGAAAAAGCCCTTCCTCAGTACATGTTAAGACAAACACTCTAGTGAACCCATTAGGAAGATAAGCCCATGTAGTCATATGTGAACAGGGAAACTTCAAGGTCTCTTGGGTTACTGAATATCGTAAAATACAGTCCACATCATTCTTTTCACAGTGTGAGTAGCTGGATTGTTCTTCCATTTTCTTCAAGAGATGATATTAAAAAGATACTGAACAAATTAACACAAATCAGTTTGGCTGTGAAGAATAAAAAAATTACAAACTCAGTATTCCTGCCTGTGCAGGCAGTCACATACTTTATTACCAGGTTCATGGGCTAGCTTTCGTCAGAAATTCCATTTGCTTACCTAAGCAAACAAGTTTAAAAATTGTAAAGAAGGTCTAACAGGAAAACAAATTTTAAATAACAAACCTGAGAGAAAGTAAACAAACAAACAACAACTAAAATCGACTAACAGATAAACCAATATCTGAAAACAAATGCCAGGTTTCCAATGATGCTTTTGTGTTCTTGTCATTCAAATACTATTGCAAAGGTCACTCTATTGAAGTTTCATGCCTGAAAAATCTATATGCATTTATTCTTGGTAAGTTTTAGAAACGGCTTTCTAGTCATCAAAATTGAGTTATCTTAAGGTCCCATGTAATCTAAGTAGTGCAACAAATCGAACTAACTGGAAATGCATTTCGTATTATTGTAAAATATAATACATAAATAAATAAATAAATAAATACAAACAGCTGATAACAGATTCAAGCCTTTTGAGTAAACGCACCAAAACAAGTCTCTACTTACTAATTATTCACATCAAACATTCTCTTCAGAAGATAAATATTTCAATAAATAAGCAGGAGATGATTGAGATGGTGCTTAAACAGAGGTCTGAAAATTCATAGATTTGAGTGAAGCATATAGTGTATAGGATCTTATCTCTGTTCCTTTTTTCAGGAAGCTTATTTTTGAGGCCTAATTTCAGCTATACAGCACAAAAGAGGGAACGTCATGCATCCCAGATGATAAAACACAGTGATAAAAATAGTTTCCATCTTTTCTAGTGAAGCAGCTCAGACAAAAAACAAATGACAAATTAACAGAGTCTGAAGAAGTTCTTAATGTTCTGAATAGTATTTTTCACTCTGTGAGGAAGAATTAGATAAATGCTACTACTCATCCAGGAAGAGAACACGTAACAGAAAACACTTCAGGGTATTCATTGAGTGTTTTCATCACTTGTGTGATGCTGTAGCCTAGACATTGAACTGCACCACGTTGTTGAAACATTGTACCTGCTGCAAGACATTTGTGTGTAGTAGAACTTTCATAAGCCTATTAAACTTACAGTTTGAAAGATGCCGCGCACACACTTTGAGGGGCACTGAGGAATAGGACACAATCTAATGAACATGCACCTAAAGAGGCCGACTAAATAACATACTGACTGAAACAGCCATGATAATGGAGAAGAGGAAAACTCTGAAAATATTGTCATACTTTATCTTAGGAGTAAATTCATTACTCATTACCATTCATTACTTTGGATGTTAGGTGCCTGCCTTCTGAATAACTCAGGAGAGCCATAGTTATCTTCAGCAAAATCACCTCTCTTATGTTTTTCTTCCCCCAAAGCAAAACAACAACAACAAAAACCACAAAACATCTATGGTTGGGAAAGCAAGGTATGGAGAGGAACTCTTTAGTGCAGCCACAACTTCCAAACTTCATCACTGATGAACCCTAATCTTTTCTCTGTTGCTAAATAAGCCCGAGAATGTCAAAGATGGGTACCTGAAATCAGCTAGCTTCTAAGATAAACATGTTTAGAGCACACAACCCTTGGAAGAGAAAATGTCCCAGTCTAAGAAGTTTATGTCTGTATAACATAGCTTCGGTATCTTTTGGGATCATCAGTGGCTTTTCAACAAAAGCTGAGTACCTGCCAAAGTAGGGTTGTATTCAATAGGGAGGGAAATGTTTCTCTAAAAGTCAGCAAAGAGCAAATAATGTCTCTGCACTCCAAACCTGAAGTTTCTACCTTCAGTTATGCAGTGATACCCTACTATATCAGTAGCATTTTTTGTTATACTTTCAAAATGTAGTTTTTTCACTGTCTCAAGATTCATGAGTTTCCAAGGTTCCTATTTTCACTAGTATTAGCATGCAGTGAACTGTCTTCATACTGGTTTTTATCATCTATTTGTATGACTGGAAGAAAAAGGAGTGAAATCCATTCTGCATAACTACACGTGTCTTTGATGTATGTGGTGTTTTACATTACTACTGGAGCAACAGAAGTCTTCTTAAACTGACTTTTTAAATATATAGGAATAAAAAGGGAATACAGTTTCAATAAAAAGGCATGAATCCCAAAATCTGTATATTTTATTGTTACCATAAAGTATGTCCCAGTGTTTGATCCTATAGATCAAATGCTGCTATACTAATACAGAGATAAATCAAGTACATAGGTAGCTATAGATATATAGATGCAAAAACACAGATTAGGAAATTTGTATGGATAATATTTCTAGGAAGGATGAAGAAGAAGCTACCTAGTCAAAACCTATAAAACACTTAGACGTATATTACTGAGATTGGCCTTGATCAATTTTTTTTTTTTTTAAAGGTAAAAAAGATATATTAACTCATAGCTACACTAACCAGAAGTACTAGACAAATGGAATTTTTCCTGAAGACAGAGGTATCTGGTACAAGTGCTTCTGCAGATTATTGATATTGGGACTCTTTTCCTCCTGCGCTGCAGGGAATACAGCCTGGTTTTACAGAGCAGTGAGAAGCTGTTTAACACATAATGAAGATTCTCCACAGGTTTTGATGAGCATGCTGAAATGGAAACG
This sequence comes from Lagopus leucura, assembly GCF_019238085.1. Classification (NCBI taxonomy): domain Eukaryota; kingdom Metazoa; phylum Chordata; class Aves; order Galliformes; family Phasianidae; genus Lagopus; species Lagopus leucura. Next base: position 33,728,069 of record NW_024962263.1, read on the forward strand.
TACCAGATTACTCCCCTTAGAATTAAATGAAGTAACTTCCTCTCCACAACTTTTTCTCTTCTCATTTTCTTTTTCCCGTCAAGACTTTGAGTCCAGTAGACTTTTGCCAGAAATCCACAGTTTTTTACATAGGAAAGGAGGAAACGCAAATTAATTGTGCCAACATAAGCAAAATTCTGTAGTTGTGATGTGGTAGAATCATGGTGTCTCAGGGATAGCATCATGGGCAACCACGAAGCATTCCCAGGAGCACTTTAGTAACTGAACTTCCTAGCCTCTTCCCATTGTTCCAGATTGGAAAACAGTCATATTTGTCATAATTGTTCTGTAACCACTGTCATAATATAATCATTTCATCACTGAGTTTTACCAAGTTCTCATCCAAAAGGGAGACTGTGTGTGCAGCACTAAACTTTAGATAAGATCCAGTACTGGAAAAGTATTCTAGCTCTGGAAAAGAGGCTGGCTCCTATTTTACTATAATTTAACCCTAGAGCAGTAACAGGTTGTTGCAATACATAAAGGGTATCAAACATCATGTTAACTGTTCACCATTAATATGTACATTAATATCTCAAATAACCACATAAATCAGCATTCAGTGAAATCCATTTCTATATACAATGCTTACAACTAAGGTCAGTTCCCAGTCACTCAGATTGGATTTGAATATAATTCCAAGAAAGAATGAAACTGGAAACCACCACAAGAGCAGTTCTGAAATTCACTGGGGTGGATTTAGAAACTTCAAACTGGTCATGGAGATGAAAAAGAGGGCTGTCTTACAATTTTCCTTCTTAACTTTTTCATTTTCATATCCAAGATCAGCAGCAAGACCAGGAAAAAATAAATAAAATTCATACAACCAACCAACAATAAAACAGAGTGCAAATTAAAAAAATAACACTCCAAACTTTATTTTTAGGCTTTATACAACCAGTCTAGGAAATAAAATGTGATATCAGAATGCTCAGAGAGATAGAGACAAACAAGCCTCTTTCCCTGCTAAAGCGCTTTATTATTTGGTTAAGAGGAAATATATTTATAGATGAGAAGATACACACATTAATACCTAAATATATCTACAAATACAATAAAAAATTCCCAAGGCGATGATATCCTTGGTCATTAGTGGTGACAAAGTTCCGTTTCAGACAAGAAAGTACTCCATTAAATTGAGTTTTCCTTTTCAAAATCTGGGCACAGCTGCCCAGAGAAGCTGTGGTGCCCCATCCCTGGAGGCACTTAAGCCAGGTTGGATGTGGCCCTGGGCAGCTGAGCTGTTGGGGGGCAGCCCTGCCCATGGCACAGGGTTGGAAGTAAGTGATCCTTGAGGCTCCTTTCAACCCATGCCATTCTATGCAGTTTGTGAGGGAAACAATGAAACTGCTCCCAGAGTGAAAGACAGAAACTGAGCTGCACTTGACAGTCTGCCAAATGGAGGAGATGTGATCTGTGCTTCAGTTTGCAACACTTGATATTACTCACAGCCGCACTAAACGCAGCAGTAGACATCTCTTCAGTGCCTACTGAGTGCTTCTGCATCAGTCAGATGTAAGCTCCAGGATTCCATCCAGCTCCCCTTGAAGCAGTAAGCACAAGAGGAGTGGGAAAAGGAGAACTCACTCACGGTTACAGTGAAAAAAATCATGTCTTTCCTCCTTGACAGCTAATTCTGTCTGTCTTGTTGCCACTTATAAATGACAACTCCATCCCCTTTTTGTATTGGGTAGGATGAATGGATGTACAGTTTGATAGACTGACGACTGATAGATTTGTCACCAACCACAAGAGTTTCCTCTTCTACTTCCACCTTCTTCACAATCCTTCACAAAGGCATCCTAGGAAGGCCACTGGCTCTTCAAAAGAGCTAAGTTGCGTTAGTTTGCACAAGATTCAAGTAAAAAGTATTGCGGCAAGAGATATCACCTAAATCTCTTGTCTGAGCTTGAGCATGTTTCCATTAGAGTAATCACATAATATGTAATGCTGTGAAGTGGATTCAGCATTGTATATTCTATAACATTTGGTAATGGAATAAACAAAAGTATTACAAAGAACTCCCTCAAAACTATCACTTCTCAGCAGTAAATAGAATTTTTAGATGCACAGGACAATGCAGACAGACAGACAGTAAGATGGGAGAAGAAAGTGGGCAGTGCCAGTGCTGAGAACTCTTTGGTCTATCAAAACACACGGTAGCTTTTTCATGTACCTTGCTAGGAGAAGTAAAATAATTCATATTTAGTAGAGGTGCCTTTTTCACCTAGCATGTTTCTACATACACAACATTGAATCTAATGAATAACATAAAGGATTACTCGGCAGCACTTTATTATCATTATTAAACATGCACTTGCCTCCAGGTCACAGAGATAAACAGCTTCTTCAAGGGAAAAACTCAGAGAATCTGCCAGCCTACCTTCAGCCTCTGCCCTGCACCTCCCTGTCATTCATACAGCCCGTTTCTCATCTCATTTCTGTGGCATGAAGGAAAGTGACAGACTAGCAGCTCCTTATGTCTGGCAGTCCTGCTGCCTGTATTTTTGCCATTTGCAGATCACAAAGGAGCTGATAGCACAAAAGCATTCAGCATAAAACCCGCGTATGATCTTTATGGTCTTTCAGTACAAAGACAGCTTGTCAAAACAAGAGATAAAAAGCCTGAAGACTTTGGTGCCATGGAAACAGAACAATTAACAAATGTACTTTTTCTTATTTCAGCCGGAACTGTGCTTGAGCCAGTCTTTTAGCAGAAAACTGTTAAAAACCTCTCTGTGACTTAGGTAGCAGTGGAGTGGATGGAAAACACTGCAAAGAAAAGATGTTTGGGAAGTATGGAGCGGCAGGCAATGGCAAATGACTCAGGAAAGGAAAGAGCTTGGGGGAAATGTCAAGGCTAGAAAGATTAACAATCTGGCGCCTCGACATTTTTACATAACAAAGCAACATTTATTATGATTCAGTAGTGTGCAGAAAAGGCAGGGACCCAGGGGAAGATGTGAGGGACCTTAAGCAGCCCATTTTGTAAGGTGTTTTGCAGCAAAGGTCATTGTCTTTTCCTTTGGCACAGTACAACATTTACAAGTGGCTCCTATTCCACAGACCTGTGACATAACAAGAGGAATATTTCTTCCCACCAATTCTCTTCACTTCAGGACTCACTAACAGTGGCTGCTGGGAGGGCATCTTTAAGCTAAACTAAACCAAAGGCCTCCTGCTTTATTTTCCAGCCCTGTCCATATTCTGTATTATTTAACAAGGAAGAAAGAAATGACCAAGAGCTGTCACAGGCTGCCCAGAGGCTGTGGAGTCTCCTCGGAGATCTCCAGCCTCTGCTTGGCCATGGGCCTGGGCACTCTGCTCTGGGTGGCCCTGCTGGAGTGGGGCTGTCACCAGATGAGACTGTGAACTTTATCAACCAGTCTTCTCTACTGTGGTACATGTCAAGGTTTTTGCTTCCTTTAATGTTTTACTCTTTCTGTTCCTGGTTGTCTGCTATCTCTAGAAGACTAAAAATTGAACTGATGATTCAGTAGCCAATTAATTGCATATAACAAATACATGGAAATCACCTTCAACTCTGAAGTCCCTGAGTTGAAAACAGAGAGGATAGGAACCTATCTGAAGGAATTACTGTATAACTTGCCCAGTATTATTTATCAAACATTCATCTTCTGCCACCATCAAAAATAAGATGCTAGCCTAATGTGGCCTTTTGGGTTCACCAAATCTTCCAGCCTCACATTAGCTGCTGGGACTTGAGTCACAGAGGCAGAAACAGCTCCAAAATAATTTCACATGCATGATCAGGATACTTCATCTGTTCAGTCTCCCAGGGCTACTCATTCCAACACCTTCTCAGACCACTCTCTCGGAAAAGTATTTCCCTAACATCCAACCTGAATCTCTACTGGCACAATTTGAGGCCGTGCCCTCTCATCATATTGCTAGTTACATGGGAGAAGAAGCTGACCTCCACCTCACCACAACCACCCTTTTGGTGGTTTTAGAGAATGATAAGGTCTGCTCTAAGCCTCTTCTTCTTCAGAATGAAGAATCCCAACTCCCTCAGCAGCTCCTCATAAGACTTGTGCTCCAGACTCCTCACATCTTCATTGTCCTGATCTGATCACAGTCCAGTGCCCCAGTGTTCTTTCTTGTAGTGAAGGGCACAAAACTGAACACAGTACTTAATATTATCCTCACCAGGGCTGAGTACATAGGGATGATCTCTTCCCTGCTCCTGCTGTCAACACTATTTCTGATACATGCAAGGATGCCACTGGCTTTCTTGGCTACCTAGACACACCGCTGGCTCATGTTCAGCTGAGTGTTGACCAATACCCTCATGTCTGTTTCTTCTATACAGTCTTCCAGCCATCTACTTCAAGCTGTTAGCGTTGCCTGGGGTTCTTGTGGCCGAAGTGCAGGACTCAGTACTTGCAGGACCCTCAGACTTAGCCAAGCCATTTAAGCATCCCATCCGACTATGCTGACTCCATTTTCTTGGACTATCTCATTTGAAACTCATTCTGAGAACTTTGCAATGTATAGTGAATACATGCTCTGCTTGTATATTGACATAGCTCTGTCAGTGTGCAACAACATGCACACTTAACTCCTGCTAAATGCATCTTGAGCAGGGACTTAACATCAGCAAATTTGCAAGATTAAGTTTCAGATTTATTTTTGATTGTATTCCACAGGAGCCAGTTAAAATTACTGCCTTTACATATATAATCATGAATGCAACTAGGCAAGATCAATTTATTCTCTTAGATAAGAAATGCAGTTACTTGCAAGTTAATTGCATTTCATTGTCTTGTACTACTAAAATAGCAATGCCATCTGTATTTTTCACAGCCAATCTTCATCAAAAGCACATCTATCATGATCTCGGAATGAAGATGTCTTGTACTTCACGTGTGACTTTTCTCAGTTCCCCTTCCTGACATTTCCTTCCCTGAGCGTCATTCAAGGACTCACTTCCTTCCTTCAAATCCATCTCTGAAAAGTAATCGACTTGTCTTCCAGGAGTCAGACACATGCTGTCTTATACTAGCTGTTAATTTTAAAGAGTCTGTGGTTTACGATTGCAATGACATTTACTCTGGAGGATTTGTGCTCCTGAATACATTTACGTAATTTATTTATTCCCAGTTGCTTTTGAAACCCAGAAAACAGTAAATCGTGATCATTACAATGTATTGGCCTTGAGTGTTTGTTAACTACTTTGAGGATCCCTTTGCTTCTTGCACCACTTTTGCAACTACTGTGCCACTTCAGCCATCTCTGAATGCTTAATAATCTAATTTAACACATCTTCAATAACTTTGGGTGGACAGATAAACAAGAAAATGTATCATAACTCTCTATGTTTAAAATGCATCAATATAGATGCTTATTTATTAACTTCATATCTAACATGCCCCAAGATGCTTATATTATGCTTGAAACACAATGAAATTAAAAGAGAATTTTTAAAAGAAGCAAAAAAGATTAAACTAGCTGAACACATGGCCAGCTACAGAAAAGCTTTTCAGAAATGAAATTGCAGTGGATAAAAAAAATCCTTTCGGATTATGCAAACAAGCAAAATAGCGTGAGAGAGGACTGGGAGGAAAAAAAAAAAAAAGAGAGAGAAAGAAAGAGCCTGTGGAAAAACAGTACAAGGGAAAAGATTGCAGGCTAGAAGTAGACAAGAAGGCACTGCACATCTCCTTTTTTAACAGAAAACATAGGCTTCTAGTTCTATACTTTATAAGTTCAGTACAGTTTGGTCTCAGCACTCTAAGCAGAGACAGACTCCATTTCAGAAGTTAGGCTCTCATTAAAGCTTTAGTGTAAAGTAACTTATTGTTAAGACATAACTTAAAAATTCTACTTATTTCAACTTAATTGTGAAACTCTTAAGGATAAGTAAAGTGTTGTTTCAGTTTAACATTTTGTTAGGCTATAAAAACACAGTTTAAAACATTCCAGTGTAAATTAATTCTTTTATTTCTATTGTAAGATATTGTGGTTTAACATGGCAGCACCTCAGCACCGCATAGCCCTTCAGTCACTGTCCCCAAGTCAGAAAAGGGAGTGAAATCGAAAGAAAACAGAACTTGCAGGTTGAGATGAAAAACTATTTATTAAGACAAAAAAGGAAAACAGGAACAAAAAAAAATGCAATGATAACTATATATCTCTGATATATACCACAGTGCAATTACTCACCACCTGCCAACCAAAGCCCAGCTAACACTGCAACTACACACAAGCTGGCAGCCCATCAGCAGCACTGCATCTGACCACTTGCTGAAAAGTGCCTGACAACCCCTGAGCAGTGGCTGCCTCCACAGTCTAATGGCCTTCTGCACGATGTCATGTGGTATGGAATAACCCTTGGCCTAATTAGTGCCAACTGTCCTGACCCCTGCCCAGTGCCATGAAGACAGTGGCCCTTCTCTATCAAGTGCCCTGGCCAGCTTTAGATGTGTTCTGATCACTCAGCAATAATCAAAATATGGATGTGTTATTAACATTTTTTCAGCTGAAATCAGGACAATATCCATCCCTTATTGCATACCATTTACATCATGCTCAGGTCCTGCGCTTTCCCGAACATCTTGATTAATTAACCAGATACCATCCTTCTAAATTGTCTATGGAGTTAATTTATTCTGTGACTTGAGTTCCATATGTCATGAAAAAATGACATATTTTGAAAATACGACATATGAAAATATGACTTATATGTCATCTCTCCTTCAGAGCAGGATAGATGATGCATGATGCTTTATTGTTGCATGGTAGAGCCAGTTCTGGTTTGGAAGAAAAGGTCCAGTTTTTTCTTTAATCTGGGTGATTCTTACTGTAATAGCATTGTTTATTGGCTATTCTCACCCAACATCCAGCCACCTTGAGGTACACATCAGAATTCCCCATCCTTATGCACCAAATACACCCAGGTCCTTGAGCAAAAGCAATTCCACAGATGGGCTTGCCGTTGCCCAAGGCAGAGATAACCAAGACTGTCTCACCCAGCGTGTTTTTTATGTGTGCTACAGGGACTTTATCTTTCTGTAGGGCAGAGCAACCTCGATTGGTAGATCCCTGACTGTTGACTATCTAGGAGGCTTTTGCTAAATGTGTGTCCCAGCGTTTGAAAGTCCCAGCATCCATTGCTATCAATGTAGTCTTTAACATCCATTGTATATTTGACTTTACCAGAGGGTAGTGCATGATAGGGGATGCCATGCTCCTTGGCCCAGGTGTTTATGAAGTTATTTTGGAAATGAGTCCCATTTCCTGATTCAATTCTTTCTGGGCTACTGTGTTGTTATAAGACTCCTTTTCAAGCCCAGGATACTATTTCTGGTGGTGGCATGTGGCACAGTACATGTTTCCAGCCAGCTGGTGATTGCTTCCACCATCGAAAGAACACAGTACTCGCTATTGTCGCTTTGTGGGACTGTGATATGATCAACTTTCCAGACCTCCCCACATTTATATTTCAGCCATTGTCTCCCATACCAGAGAGGCTTTAACGGCTTGGCTAGCATGTCTGGCACTGCAGCACTCAGCAGCCTCATGACTTCATTCAGATGATAATAGTTCACTTCTAAAGGATGCAAATTAGAGAATCTCGGTTGGTGGGATAATTCCTCCAGTGCACTGCTATGATAGCAATCAGAAGCTGCTGTTCTTAGCAGCTCCACAACAGGGGGATCTCTGAGAAACTGGGCAAGGTAGGCAGATACTCAATGTCTTCCATATCCAGGACAGCTATACTAAAAATCTACCAGTACCATTTTGTGTCCTTAAAGTACTCTCTCCTGAGGTAATCATTACCAAGGATGCATGGAGACTCTGGGCCCATCACAATGAAGTGTTTTTGCTGCTCATTCCCAGCTAGACTGACTTCAGCTTCCAACAGTTAGCGCTTGAGATCCCCCTGTCACTTTAGAAATATGGATGTGTTCTGCCCATTTATAACTTGCTGGCTTTAGAGTACACTATGTCGGTGTCCAGTAGGGCTTATACTCCTGTGGTTCTGATGTGCCAGGCCATTGAATCCACACAATCCATGATCATACAGGTAAAACCCCAGGGTGGCATGTGGTGTGTACCCGCTATACCTCCTCCCTTGAACAGAGGAACAGTTACCTCTAATAGCTCAGACACTGGTCCATACATGTGAGAAGTAGGACATACTGTCTTTGAATTGCTAGAACTCCCAGAACAGTTTCACTACAGCCAGGACACAGGCCCATAGGCAGGATGAGAAATTTTCTTCATATTGTCAAATTAGGCTCCATAGGATAAAAGCTTGTGTTTCTTTTTCAATTTGTTTATCAATGCCATCTTCCCTAGAAAGGGTTCCTAACTGCCTGGCTTCAATGCTCACTAAGTCAAGGCTACTGGCCTCATTATCCCAACACTGGAGCACCCAGGTGACAATATGCTTACTTGGATGTGGCTGCAGTCTTTTTGCATATCTTGCAACTTGCATATAGTTAAGGGTTGGATGGTTGTTGTTTGCATTATGAGTTCTGACTTCTCTTCCTCCCGTCTTTGTAATGGCCCTGCTTCACCCTCAGCTTCTTTTTTCATTCTCACATCAATGGGAATACTGGTGCAGATTGGTTTTCTGATAAACTCAAAACACATTTAAATCTAGGCTCTTTGAAGACAACAGTAAAAATGTTTTGCGGTTTTGTTCATGTTTGCCAAAGTTAGTACTTCTACTAGACAATTATGTCAATAGCTAGGTTACTTTGTTGTTCAAAGCCTAAATGAACAGCAGGCAGAAAGGAGAAGGAAAATAAGACCTTTTCTAACAGAATAAAACATAATGGGCAAATGCAATATGTCTATTATCAGAAAAAAAAAACCAAAACCCTGCATGAAGCATCTTCCATCACCTGTGATTGACTTCAAATACCAGTGTAAACAACAAACTAGTTATTGCATTTTTAGTACACTTGATGACAGCAGTTTTTCCTTGTCTTACATAGGAGCTAGGTATTGCAGTCAGAATAACCAGACAAACCAAACTATGGACTATAATAATTGATGTACAGACAACTTGCTCCCAAGCAAGACAAAAGGTTATGGGAGGTCCTTACATCATTTTGCACATACAAATGCATGTAAAAACAGTCTGGAGATGCTGTTGCTGAATGCTAAGGAATCCCTGCTCTGAGTTTAGGAGAAGACACTGAATTTCTCAGATGGAACTGGATTGGAAATGGATGGAAATTGCTCTTTCTGCAGCACAGAAGACAGAGAAGTGAGATAGCACAGGTGTGATTATTGCTAAAGTTAAATGGGGATGAGATGAGATATTTTCTTTCTTTCAGGAATTTTTAGGGTTTAGGAATAGAAGAAAAACTGTCCCTTGGGACAAATGAGAGACGTGTTGTAGCTAGCACAGACAAAGAAGGTAAGAAAAAGCTGTCAGGGGCTAGGAAGATGTACTGTTAATCACTGCCCTTCTAGTGAACATTTCTAAGACCTCTGACATCTAATAAAATCCCGTAATTTCACAGCCACTTTACAGTGATATAAAGCAGGTTCTGCTGTCAGTCTCTTTCCTCCCTGCAAGTGTTCTCTCTGTCTAAAGCCAGTAAAAACTGGGAGTGACACAAGTACCATTCATTTAGATATATACTAAACCTCATTAAGATTATGCCAGCTTCAGGTGGTGACAAAACTCATTTTACAGTTTTGACAAAGTGGGAGTAGAATCTGGACAGCAAGTATAGAAACAAAATGCATATATGTCTTATAAATTATGAAAAAAATCCTTTTCTGCACATATGTTAGTGATCATAAGGAAGTGCACATTTACATTGTTTTGGTGTGGCTGTTAATCCATCTGTTCTTGTCTGAAAAGCTAATTTTTTATTCTCTTATGTGGTTGGTACATCTCTGTGTACACATCACACATGCTTCCTCAGTTGCCAACATTTGCAATTAAAAAATAAAGAGATAGGTATGAGAAAAATCTTTTCAAAAAAGTTTTAAATTTCATAGGTAGTGCAAGATATATTCTGTGATGTACATTCTATTAACTTAACATCTTTTCCTGGTAAAGTCTATTTATGGTGTTGGCTTTTTTCTTTCCTGTTTTCTCACTGTCTTTGTTCAGACAAATAATCTCCAGAGAAGATGTACAAGTACAAGCTGCAGAGGTGCTCTCAGCATCAATGGTAATTGGCAGATTTACAGCAGTTGTGAGCCTGTCTCATTATCACTATGTATATTTGACGTAGAATGTGATATAGTTCTATTTTAGAACTGCTAAAACAACTTTCCAAACAGCAGCAGTTGCTTTTACCTATTCTCTATCTGACATTCCAAGAATGCTTGTTTGTAGACAAAAGCATCCACAAGCTTTGGAGTGAGGATCATAGAATCATAGAATGGCCTGGGTTGAAAAGGACCACAATGATCCATCTAGTTTCAACCTCTTGTTATGTGCAGGGTCTCCAATTACCAGACCAGGCTGCTCACAGTCACATCCAGCCTGGCCTTGAATGCCTCCAGGGATGGGGCATCCACGACCTCACTGGGCAACCTGTGCCAGTGTGTCACCATCCTCTGTGTGAAAAACTTTCTCCTAATATCTAACCTATGCCTCCGCTGGTTCCCAGGATTCATAGCAGACCTTCAACTGGCAGAGAATGGAGAAAAAAAAAAAAAGGAGAAGGCAGACACCAAATGCTATTAGATTAGAAATATACAGACTGGAAAGGAGGAGTTGGCCAGTGCATCTTGATTTCTTCAGACAAAGTTTGGTCCTTTGATTCAATTTCTTCATATCAGGCTGAATGCCCTTTCTTGAAGATCAATTTTACTCAAAGACAAAATTATTGACCTCAACAGAACAATATGCAGATGCAAGCCCAATTAAAATGAACAGCAGACAGTTGCAATTACCTCATATCAGTGAGAAGTATAACTATATCCACCAGGTCTAACATGAAAACTTTCTGCCCTTCTCCCATTCTGGCCTTTCCTTGAGAAATCTGTGCTGAAGCTGGATCAAAAACTACAACAGATGTCATAAAGGAGATCTGTCAAAAGAAAATGACAGTTCCCCTCCTATCTTAAAATGTATCCATTTGTAATTATCATTAACTTTTCTAACTGTGCACAGTAACAAATATTACATTCAATCAAAATTATGCTATATGCTGCATCTAATATCAAATGCACTACTTTAGTCATGATTAAAATGCTGGAACACTCCTTCCTATTAAGAACTGCAGATTGGTGTTAACAGTCTAGTAGTAAACAAAGCTGTTCATTTCTTTCGAAAAACCTCCCAGTATCACAGAATAAATAGAATAATTAAGAAAGTTTGATTCTAACGGTATCTCAGCAAGGAAAAGGGTGAAAAAATGGAGATCTATCAAAGTAAATAGTTTCAAATATCAAAGCTTTGTCTTGGGAATGAACCACATACCCAGAGAATTTTCAGTAAACGAATTTCAGAACCTGACTTGTCTAATTAGAATTTGCTATTCTTTTTAAAATTTGTTCTGTAGTGATGTGTTTTATTATTGTGTAGTTTGGCAAGGTAATCTCTCTGCAGCAGCTGGAGAAAAGCATGCAAACATTCAATGCAAAAAAATAACAGCCTTTACTGAACAATTTATAGAAGATTTGACTGTCACGTTGTTTGGTTTATTTATTTATTTATTTCTGTGAATTGTCATCTTGTCAATAAGGAGGACAAAGCTTCAGTACAGATGCTTGTTGTGCAAAAGATACGAAGTTTAAGGGTTTTTATGTAGGTCACCCTGAAAGTAATAGCAGCTATTTATTTCCATGGAAACTACGAATACGGACACAAAGAGCACAATAACACTATTTGATAAAGCAAATTCTCAGCTACAAAATGTTGCTTTTCAACAGTCATGACTACTAGGTATGCATTTTTCCTAGTGATGAATAAGAGCCTACATTCTGCACTCATACTGATCTGCACCATGGAGGTGGTCCACAGTTTCACAGCTGCTATGATGACCTGAACAGATGGAAGTCAGAAGGAGCCAAATCCAGACTACACAGTGGGTGTGGTAGGACAGGTCAGCCAGGGAGTGTGCTCCACCTTCTTCAAACTGGTATGAAGCCTGGCACAATCATGTTGCAAATGAAAGGCTGTCTTCTGCTCTGGCCTGACTCTGGAAGTTTGAGCCTTCAGCTTAGTCAGAGTTCACTTGCTGGTGTGCCCAGTTTTGAGGAAATCCAGAAGAATCACCCCTTTCCCATCACAAGAGAGAGTGCACAGCACTTTAGGTGCTGAGGGCTTGAACTTTTTCCTCTGATGGGGAATTCACATGCTGCCACTCCATGAACTGCCCTTTTGATTCCATCTCATAGCAATGACACTAAGTTTCATCATCAGTAGTGATGTTATCCAGGAAATTGTCACATTCATCTTTGCATTGGTTCAAAAGATCCTGATAAACTTGCAGTCAGTGTTCTGTTCCTGTGGAGCATTTGTGAGACCCATTTGGAACAAATTTTGCAATATCCCAATGTTGCCACAATTGTTTCAAATGCATTAAAGATGTTATCTAGCTCTGTATGCAGTTCCCTGGTCATAATCCACCAATTTGTGTGGATGAGCTGATCAAGATGCTCTTCATTTTGTAGTGTGAGAGCTTTGCATGGCCATCTGGAATGTGGCTTGTCCTTCACGTTGCTGTCTCCAGACATTGCTTTTGGGGCAGCCTTTGTATTAGAACTTGTTGTCTTAATTTGCCAATGCCTATACAACTTGCTAAGGTTTTTGAAACCTGAGCTTTTCTGGTTTAAGAGGAAAAAATTTCTGTCTTATCACTGTTACCACCATTCTGTCTTCTTAGTTGTTAACATTTTCCTCTGGGTACTATTCAATAACTCAGCAATGCAAATCTGATCCCTGTTAGATGTGAACATGTGATAGCATTTGTGTTGAAATACTAGAGCACACAGTATGGAGTTTATGTCAGTATATAACAGGTTTTTTGCAGGATGTTACATAGCATAAGACTTACTAAGCTAACCTGCCTAACAACTTCTGAAACAAAATCAAGAAAATGAGTTTTTATCACCACTTTGTATTGTGAGGCTGGGGAAGTTCTGATCTTGGACTGAGCTTGATATCAGAGTTTGTCATCAAATGCCCATGACTACCTCACCAGCTAGCTTGTTTTTATCTCTTTTAATGTTTACAGTAATAAGCAATGTTACAAATATCTCAGTCCAGTTGCAACTAAAATGCTTGAATTAAAATGTGTATGCAGAGCAATAGAAATACAAACTGATGCTGTACAAGAGAGCAACAGAAAAATGTGCTCTCAAGTTACATGTAAGTCATCATCTCAGATAAACTATAACATTATGAATTCCAAACACTTTCTATCTGCACCATAGTAGAAAAAATTAGACTCATAAAAACCCATTGGCTCTCTAGAGGTCTAACTCTATTAATAAACTTGTGATTTCTCACTCAAACTGATTAAAATTGAGTAATCCCTAATCCTCTCCTATTAACATTAACTTTCATTGCTTCCTATGCTTCTGCTAGGAAACAAAGGCATTGCAAAGATGATTAAGCAAATACAAGTAAAAAACCTTAAGCTGATCTAATGGATAGTAATATAGCAGGGTACATTTTGCCAAAAAACAGACATCTTTTTACAGTATCTTCACATTTACACAATACACGTGAAATATTTATTACCTTGTAAAATACTGTATATTTTATTTGTTCACTACACTCTGTAGTTGCGAGAATACAGTCTTGTTTTATGTATTCAACTCCTTCAGAATTGCTGTCACTTCTTCAGAGGGTTTGTACGACACTTCTTCGGAGTTGCCTAGCTATCTCTGTGCCATTAGTACAAGTCAATTATGGGCTTCATCTTATGATTAAAGTGTTGATGAGTTTGTAAAAAGCAAATTATTTATTTAAGGACCTTGAGGCACTGCCATCCCTGGCTGTTCCTGCTCACCCCTGGGCTCCTATATAGCCTGGGGCCATCAGCCGTCAACCCAGCAAGATGTGACTTTTTAATTCAAATGATGAGCTCACAGATAGCCTGGTGAATGTTTTATGTCAGTTGCTGATGTCTTTAGCACAAGACATTGCACATTTCTTGGATACCTTTAAGACTATCACGCGTGACTATCTCCTCTACTCCTCAGCTGACAAAATCCATTCAAAAAGATAAGTAGCGAGTTTTATTCAAGCTTATAACATTGCACTCTTTCATCTACCAGATTATTGGTTCTACTCCAATGCTCAGAATGGCAGAGAGCAATCGTGGTGACTTTCTAAAATAGTATTCTTGAGCTATTGCCCATAAAACCAAATTTGGCATTACATTAACTAGTTAGGGATAACAGACATCCGTAATATACATTTATCTATTTTTGGATGGTACAACTGGCTGAGTTTTTACAGATCAAGTACCAAGGCTTATTTCTTCTAAATAAGAGTCAAATTCTGCAGATTATATTATCAGGCAAAGAAGTATGTACTGAGATGTACCAAATAAAGGCTCTGCTAGTAATCTTGTTACCACTTTCCATTTTTGCCTTTGTGCAGAAGTGAGGTGAAGGTTCTTTGTATGCAGCAAAGGAAAGTGGGTGAGAGTTGGTGGGAAAAGAAAAGAGCAACTAGAAAAACTCAGGTATACAGATTTTTCAGAGTGTCTTTACCTGCAGGGTTCAGGGAGAAACAATGTTGAGTAAAGGGAAAAGGGGAAAAGAACAGAGAAAATATATGTGTACTGCCTAGAGTTTGATAACTAGAAACAAGGTGTGCTGGTAAATTATAAGTCTGTACTCCTGTAAATCTACAGGACAAGTAAATTATCACCTGTCATCACTTCTATGCTACTGAGAAAGTTTCTCATTCATTCCAGTGTACTCTTGTTTATAAGAAGGTCAAGTAGTCACCATAATAAATTCCTCAGCATGTACATACATTCACCAAGACTATGCCTTTTAACTCACCAATCTCAAGTTAAAAATATGCATTTTTTTAAAAAACAGTATGACATGCTGCACAAGTGCATATTTAGTAGACAACTCTGTGAAAGGAACATACTTCTTTTTTTCAGTTTATCACAACATAAACACGCTTCTTCAAATATCAGAATTTGAACCTGTATTCTTATCTCA
Source organism: Lagopus leucura (assembly GCF_019238085.1). NCBI lineage: Eukaryota > Metazoa > Chordata > Aves > Galliformes > Phasianidae > Lagopus > Lagopus leucura. The sequence continues at coordinate 33,743,246 of NW_024962263.1, forward strand.
TTTTCTGTTTTCTCCCTACCATTCTTCAAAGTATTTGCCTCCAAAACATATTTTTAGTCAGCATCTGAAACTCTGCCACTTACCTTCTGAGATGATAAATACAAACCTTTAACCTGGTCAATCAATGTAACATACAAAATGCGTTGCTGGGATATGAAGTAGTAGTTGTGCTGTTGTCTCTGTTATTCCTAACCACATCTTTTTTTATCCTTGACATCACTGTTTGAGAGAATATGATGTTTTAACTGTGAAATATAGCTTAAAGACTGTGGAAACCCTCTTCTAGGTTTCAGGACTACTACTCCAGAAAAAAAAAAAAAAAAAAAAAAAAAAAGTGTATTAGATTCAGTGTTTAAGATGTACTATAGGCTAAATTTCTATGGAAAAAAAAAAAAAAAAAATCACCCCCAGGTTTTTAAGGCATACCAAAAATGATGGGAAGGAGAAAGTACTGGCCTGCACCATGCAGCTGTGAGTGATCAGTCACTAACACAGCTGTTATGCTTCAGGCTGCCATTCCACCTCCTGATGGGAGAGATTGCCTAGGTTTCAGTAATGATCTGTATTGCCAGAGCTCAGCCACTGGAAGACAGTTCTCATGGGGTTTTAGAGAACAGTAACCTAGCATCACAGTTACATCTAGCAGGAGATGTTGTCAGGGGGACACATCATTGCCTAGAACATCCAGCTGGTTCATTGTATTAGTTATACTACCACTTCCTTGGGATTTTCTTCTACTGAAAGTGATAGAAATGCTACCTTTAACATCAATAAAAGCACTTTTTGACAAATAAGCACTTAGGATACAAAACAATAGATAGGAAGAAATTCTGAAGAAAACTATACCAAAATGAGCTTTCAAAATATAGCAGATATCTGCTTTCAGTGATCTCACTGAGGTTGTCTTGCAGCTGCAGTTACAGAACTCTTAGAGGTAAAGTCTTGTAACACAATTAACCTCACTGAAAACCTTGTTAGAAGGAGTGAAGATTAAGCACAGTGAACAGACACGTAGAGATGCATAATGTTTTATAGACACCTCCAGTCTGCCTGTTCCCAGTTTAATGGAACAGAATTCTCAGAGCTCCTAATCAGATGATAATGCTCACAGAATGAGATGTTCTACTGACATCTGTTTGGTATCTCTGTGAAACTTAGGTTGGTCACTTCCATTGGATAAACCTAAAATTTCTCTCGATTTCTCAGGGGTATCATAGGATTAGAACTAGTAACCAGCTTAGAGATAGGTGCAGTCAAATGTGGCTCATTTACTACTAGTACTGCATGCACTTCAAACACCATATAAACATATCAGATGTAAATAACTAGTTCTGAACAGCTATGATCTGTTGGTTTTTTTTTTAATAAGTAAAAACATGGCCTACAAAAAAAAAAAAGGTATGTAAGCAGAAAGCATAAAATAAAACCTGAAGCAAAGCTAAGGTAAAATTCAGGGAACAGAAAGAATAAATTTTCTCCAGTTTGTAAAACTGGACTAAAAATATTAATTAATATATGTTGACTGATACTCTAAGAGACTATTTTCTAGTTCCTTAACTGAATTACCATTGGTATCATGCAAATTAATTTTTTTAGCAGTCATTTAACCTGTTTTTTTTTAGAAGTAACTACATTTATATTCACTTGGTACTAAATGATGTTATGGAATGCTCAAGCACCGTCTAGTTGTTTCATAAATCCATACATCCATAAACCTGGAATCCCACTTTTTCTTTAAATACCTTTGACTTTCATATATTCATGATGTTATCTTTTACTTTCCTTCAGTAATGTCTGTACAATTAACTTAAGAATAACTTTTATGCTGCTTAACTGAAGTACATTAGAAGTTATCAATACAACTATAACTGTAATAGAATAGAGTTCATTTGTCAGGAAGAGTTTTCATTGTTTCTTTTAATGAAAATGAGGGATGACTTTGACTTAGTCACCTACGCAAACATGCAGCAGTAATAGATTAGTTTTACCCCTATTTGCACTTGGTTATTTTATTCTCTTGCCTTTTTGAACGAAATAGAATACATTTCTCAGTTTTAGAAATATAGCCTTGAAAGTTTTTTCCCTCTTCTTTCTTAGAGGCAGTTATTTTTTGGTAGGATAAAAGTAATTTAAAAAAAGATTTTTCAGTAAGAGTATTGCTGTTTTTTTTTACAGATTAGAAAAGCAGGACATGCATAGGCATTCAGTTCTGTGAATTTTAATTTGATCAATGCATGTTTTTTTAGAAATCTGTATCATCAAACATATATTACATTCAGTTTCCATCTTTCCAGCCAGGAAGAATTAAATATTACAAATATCTTTCATATAAGAAGAAATGATTACAATTCAAATTCAAATTCAGATGTTAAAAATAAAATATTTGCATCATAGCTGCTGTTTAATCATTTCCTTTATATCAGATATGAAACAGCTGTTTAATCAATATGTTCTCCTATACTGATGGAAGTGTTTCATTTAATATTGTATGAAAGTCTGTATTTCACAATGAAGAGTAGAAACACCACTGAATAGCACACTTAAGGACTGATAAATACTGTAAAATTCAGATCAAAAGTGGGAAAGTCCATTTACTTGCATTTGTACTGAACTAAGCCATTAATGCTGTTTTATATAAAGAGGAACAAACACTGATCTTTACTTATTAATGGCAACTATTGAATAACTAATGTATATACAGTATGCTGTCTCATTTGGCATAGAAGGCTTTTGGATTTTGTAAAATTAGGAAAACAATAAAATCAGATTAATGAGGGGCAGAATCACCTCCCTTGACTTGCCTGTTGTGCTTCTCTTGATGCAACCCAGGATATGCTTGGCCTTCAGGGCTGCAAGTACACAATGCTGGCTCATAATCCTAAGAACTGCTCTTAAGCCATTCTCCACCCAACCTGTACCTGTGCTTGGAATTGTCCTGACCCAGGTGCAGGATCTTGCATGTGGCCTTGCTGAATTTTATGGGGTTGACGTGGTCCCCCCTCTCCAGCCTGTCCAGGTCCTTCTGGATGTCATGCCTTCCCTCTGCACCACTCAGCTTGATGTCATCTGCAGACTTGCTCAGAGTGTACTCGATCCCACTGTCCATGTCACCCACAAAGATGTTAGGTAACACCAGTCTCAGCACCAATCCCTGAGGAATGTCATTCATCACAGGTCTCTACTTGTACACTGACAGAGCCATTAACTGCAACTCCCTTAGTGTAGCCATTCAGCCAATTCCCTATCTAGTGGGTGGTCTGTCTATCAAATCCATTTTTCTCCCATTTGGTGACCAGTATGTCATGAGGTACAGTGTCGAATGATTTGCATGACCATCCTTGTGTTCTCATTAATCTGAACAGTAGTTTCTATCCATATTTATGATACAGTTCTGCATTACTTTTAGCCTTAGCATTTTTCTAGCATGAGGTTATAGTATAAGCATTATTTCCAAACAAGTTGCACAAATGAACATCTGCTGTATACTTTAGATGAAAATTGTAAGTCCAGACTTGGACCTGATTGCTGTGCTTCATTTTCCCTCTAAGAAGCATTTCAAGTGATGCTGGCTTATTTCCCTGTATGCTTACCTGTGATTTATACATAAATAGTGCCTTGAAGAATCTGCAGACCTGGAGGTAAAATGAACCTTTTTATTTCAAAAACACTGAAGGACTTAAAGAGAATATTTAAATCTTCATCATGCGAACAGAAGAGCAATTGAAAACACATATCAGGACAACTTTTTCGTGCAACAAGGGACAAGGAAATAGAAACATGATTCTGCAACGCTTATTCAACACTGAGAAATAACTGTGTAAAAATGACAATCAAACTCCAGAAGATTCTTCTCATTTGTTATATTGATGAACTACATACAAGCTACAGAGAAAGTATTGTCAATGTAGAAGTTGAAAGTTGAAGCTCTAAATACATTCCTTTTATTAACAGTGACGTTCTTCAACACTTCCTTCACCTCTTATCCTTTCTTTTCCTCCTCCGATGTTAATAAATATGTATTATTTTCAACTTCTGCATCAGGCCATGTTATCAGGATATCCTTGTATCTACAGCAGAACATTTTGTCTTGACAAAGAACTGCAGGATTCGTTTATTTGAATATACAGAGTAAGACAAATTTCACCTAAGGTGGCAGATGGCAACAGATGGGGAGGAATGAGAAAAGACATTCCCTGAGATTGCTGTGATACCGAAGAATTACACATTTCAGGGCTGAAAGTAGAAAAGTAATTTCCTTGCTCAATATCCCTAATCTAACTGTTAACAGTTTACTTACCATAGACAAAACAATGCTCTCCTGTAGCACTGAGGTCTTTAATAGTCTCCAGAAGGCTTGGAAACAGCATAAGTGACTTTTGCATGTTTTCCCACCTTTTAACCCCATAGGAAGCTAGCATGGAAGAAGGATAAGTAGGGAAGCAGAGGTTCATTGTGGAAGAAGTGCATGTAGCACATACGTATGTGTCTAACTGCTGACAGCAGACTAAGGAAAACTCCTTCCAAGGGACAGGGGGGCCATGATTAGAGCACTGTACAGCTCCTGCAAGTGAGCAGAATTCAGTACCAGAGAGATATTGAAGCTCTTAACTCACTCAGGACACAGAGTGGGTCAGGTTTATGTAACCAGCCAACTTGAATAAAACTCCCCAAAATGCTGACCCCTCTATCAGAGCTGTTTCATATGTGTTCATGAAACCACTAGTTTTCACAAGTTCCATGTAAGTAGAACTGAAATGTAAACATGATCATGGGAGCTTCTAGCTTGCTAATGTTTCCAACACCGCTTCACAACAGGCTGGTAGAAAGCTTAGCTTTGACAGAAGGCCTGAAGCATGCTTATTGCCAGGTGCTTAAGATGTGCTGGCAATTGTCAGATCATGGTTCTCATGAGAACTGTAACTTGCTGTGCAAAACTTATGCAAAGTGATCACATTTGAAGTGATTATAGCAAAAAGTAATTAAGCAAAATGAGAACAGCATATAGCATCGTTTAACTTCTTTCTCTAACAGATGTGTGAGGAGCAGTTGAGGTCCCCTTGTTGGCTCAGCACAGAGCAGAGAAGCTGAGGAAAGGCCTCATGATGGCTGCAGCTCCTCACAGGGAATGGAGGGGTAGCGCTGAGCTCTGCTCTGCGTGACAGCGACAGGCCAGAGGGACTGGCATGGAACCTGAAAGAAGGCTGTAAAGAGGTGGGATTGACCTCTTCACCCAATTAACAGCGATAGAACGAGAGGGAATGGCCTCAGATTGCACCAGGGGAGGTTCAGGTTGGATATTATGGAGTATTTCATCTCATAAAGAGCAGTGAGGCAATGGCACAGGCTGCTAAGGAGGTGGTGGTGTCACCATGCCTGGAGGTGCTCAAAAACCAAGTGAATGTGGCACTGAGGGACATGGTCGGGGGGGTGGGCTGATGGTGGACCAGATGGTCTTAGTGGTCTTTTCCAAGCTGAATGATTCTATGATTCTACTGGTACAGAGGTATGTGATGTAACTGGGCTACTTACTAATCATATCTCTCTATGCTGAATTGCCGACGTTTCCTACCTTTCATAGTTGTTGTTTTTAGCACTTTGAGAAACTTCTATGTGACAGCCACTCTGCAGCAGTGTTTCCAGTGACAAAATCTAAGGTATTTCTATGTTCTGAACTCACAATTGCAGGGGCTTTGCAAGTTCAGTTGCAGAGTCAGAGGTTATGTTAAAATAGCTGACAATTTCAAGATCACCATTTTTCAGTGTAATAATTGATTCTTAAAGTTTGCCTCATTTTATTCATTCTTAAGTAAAATGATATTTTTTGTTGTACTATATTAAAACTACTAGTTTTCTTGTGCTAAATTGTAAAGATAGTTACATGTTTAGCGGAGAACTGAATAATTATGGAGAGGCACATGGAAACAGAACAAACATTTTCAAGGGGAGCATGCTATACTTAAGGAATGTCTTTATAAAATGAGACTTCAGACTTAGTTCAGTAACTATACCGAGCCAGGGTGCTCCCGTGCATGTACTAACGTCAAGTACATATGTATACACATTCAAGAATTGCAGAAGATATTTGTGTAGCTAAAATTGATAGATTAGAATCATAGATTAAAGTTCACATCATTTTAAATACGCTGTAACATTTAATTTGCTTTTACAAAATACATTTCATTAGGTGTGGAACCGATCATATTCTGCTTTCATATTCATGTAGATATTTTACTGTTTTAAACGGCCACTGCTTTATGTTAATGAAAACCTGCACACAAATAGACATCAATTTGACTGCCTCCTTCCAAAAGTGGATCCTCTTAGAGGCATTCATCTAATAAAAAAGTTTAGATTTCAGATCATTGAAGTATTTTGTTTCTTTTCATATTCAAATACACGGATCTGGCTCTGTTTGTCTCTTAAGCAACACATGAATCGCAGAGATTGAAATTGTAGTCGAATAAGAAATTTCGATAAGTTCCATTGCTTTCAATTGACTTTTACCAACCTAAATGAAAGATCATACCTCCTGCATTTAGGCACTTGAAAATGAGAGTGTATTTTATATCAATTAAATTTTCTTAAGGGTATTTTCAATCTATAACAATATCTAGCCATGAAACTCTATTGAGTATCACATACTCTACTTTTTCTGGGAGTTTTCCAGAGGGCACTGCTTGTTTTCAAATACACTACAAATATTGTGGAAGAAAGTGAGCTAGTATTTCATATTATATAGAGAAACAGAATACAAATGTATTGGAAAAAAAACATTTGAAAAATCATGCGAAGTACAGTATATCTTAGAACAACTGTGTTACTTTACATTCATTATATACTGAAACAAACACAATTTTAATTTCTTCATCTTCAACATTTGTATGTATACTGAATAAATAACACAAGCTCAAGCTTTGTAAGGTAGAAGCTGATCTTTTCTCTGATATGTTCCTTTCCCAAAATATAACAAATGTCATTAGGTACAATGTGACACATCATGCTATAAAGCAGCCATGAAGATAAGATGTCTAAAATAATGCATTTCCAACATTGTTTTCTGTAAAGATCCCTCACTTTCCCTACAACATGGGGTTTAAAGATACACTGGTTTCACCATGACAATAAATATACAAAGCTTAGTGATTATCTCTTGGAGATAGTTATATAATTAATAACTCCCAGTTATTAATTAATTTTATTTTTAATTCATTTTAATTAATGAACTCCCAGTGCTTGGCATGATGTTATGATGTGGAATACTGATAACAAAAAATCATAAAACCATGGCATATATAATAGATTATGATTAGAATAGTATTAGCATTTAAGAAAGAAAACATGTACAAAGTGAATAAAAAGCTCAAAGGATTGTAAGATATCATTACACTGCCTTATTGTGAAAAATATTGTGAAAAATTAAGTAATATGTATTTTTTCCCCAGTGTTTAAATATAGCAAAAGACTTCAGAATAAGTTGTAAATAATCACTGGTACAATTAATTTCATCATAATAAATACTCACGGGATGTTATGGCTGCAGTTGGGAACACCTGGCTACAAAATTGAAGTTTGCTCCTTATACAATCATCATAATTTCTTACATAGGATTTCAAACAGCCTCGTCACGTATTTATTGTTTACTCTAACATATGATTTTGCTATCCACCTTAGCATAAAAAAAAAAAAATGCAAGGAGCTTCTACATTCATTTTTAATATGAAACAATTTTTACAAAATTCTGAATGTTTCTACTATACCGTAGATGTTTAATGCATACTTCTGAGTGAAAGTTCTGCGTAATTTTATAGCTCACACAGAAGTAGTCATTCAGTTTTATCTTCACTCTGAAAGGAAGTTATTATCTCCTTCATAAGCATAGTATGCTTCTTAAGTGCTGAATTTTTGTCTCCATTTTATATATGGATTCAAAATGTAGTGTAATTATAGTGCTCCACAGTGTGCATATGGGTTCACACAGATCTTGAAGGACACAAAATATATTTTAGACTGTATTAGCTGAAGAAGAGCACTGCTGTAATTTTTTGTTCATCTAACAGCTTTTACCATCCCTGAAATGCTTACCCCAGTTAGGTAGGGCTAACACTGCATGAAGAACCCTGATGGAGCCATTTCCTAGTTTCTTTTAAACATTAATCTTCACAGTTTCAAAGTTCCACTGACACAGTGTTTCATTGAAATTTTCAGATATTTTAAAAACAAAACTGGTTTAAAAATAAAAATTAAAAAAAGCAACTAAAAACCTGAAATTCTAAAATATGAAATGCAAAATTGACTGGAAACCTGCTGAAATGTCCTACTGCTAAGAAATGTGCAAGAAATGAGACATTAAACTTCTTCTGTGTTTCTCTACTAAGATACATTTTTAAGGACTAAACAACTCTTACTGCTTGTTCTGGTGGGATATACTACTACTATCATCAGTCTTAAATGTATAGCATGTTTTTAATTTCAGGAGATACTTTTGAAACAGAGCAAAGAGGTAGCATTTTGACACAGTATGTGCAATAACAATTCAGGGCATTTATAAATAAATATGTGAGTAGCTGTTTCTTTTGGGGATCTCTAATTCTCACAATGCTTTGAAATATATAACTTGAGAGATTTGCATATATTTAAGTAATTGTTTAACAGCATGTATGTACAGTGCTTTAGTTTGAGAGGAATTACATCATCCTGTTGCCTATTTTTTTTTTTTTTTTTTTTTTTTTGTATGGAATAGTATTGCCTTATTAATACAATAGAGTCGAATTCAGTGGAATTATTGGAGTGGAAAATTCAGCGTCAGCCAGAGAAATAATCTTTTTTTTTTTTTTTTTTTTGGCTTCAGTGTACACTGAAATTAGTGTTTTTGGTTACAGATGTGTCACAAAGAGTATTAAAAAAAACAAGTCTGATGAAACTTTTTCTTTGCCTTCCAAAATAAACAATAACCTGTCAGCAAACTCAGACCTTGTAGTCAGGCATTTTGTTGTCAAGGGAATCAGTGCCTGCTCCCTGTTTTTCTGCCCAAATTAGCCATGTTTCTGGCACAAATCCCTGCACAACTCTCCATCTCCTCAAGGGTTAGGCACAGTTCACATTATTTAACAGTTTTTACATGTAACATCCTCTAGCTTACAGTGGATACATCAAAGCCATGGTAGAGACACTGACTAAAAGGGGTATGTTTTAGCCAGGAAACTGAATTTTGGAGTGGCCAATGATTTTAACACATTTCTGAGACACAATTTTTACTGACACACTCAGAAATCAGACAGGGCATTATAAACATGTTCTTACTACAGGCCTTCCCCACTCCTTTATCCTTACAATTTCAAACCGATGAAGTCCTATTACTGGCTATCATGTCACTAGGTTTAAAATTATTTACAGTTAAGAAAAAATGCAATTTTCTCATGAAATCATAATTTCACCATGTTAACTTTTTACTTGTATAAACTTGTATTTACATTGTAATTTTTTATTCAAATAATTTTTAGAAAGCAATTTTTAAAAAGGAGAAACATAATTTTTGTAGCTTCAAGATCACTGAATACGTTACAAACTCAAGTGTGGTCTGATAGTGACTTAATAACTTGAGTGATTGGAATCTGGAAAAGAAAAAAACAAAAAACCTGAAAGCTAGGTATAACAGTAACATTGTGCTAGAGTGTTTTTCTAATATCAAATCAAACCCAGAAAAGGATGTGCTATGGATAAACTCTTTTCCATTTTTTTTTTTCTTGTATATTCTGCGATCCTGACAGTAACTTCAAACTGCTTCTTCATATGAATGACTGGACACAAATCTCATGTGTGCACCAGCATGTCTTCGATATTATTTTACTGATTCCACGTAGAGAGCACTGACATGTAAACAGACATTTTCATGTGATCTAACCCTCCATAACTGATCAGTAAGTCTGTGGAAAAAAAGGCGTCTGACAGAGCATCTGTCCAACAGTATTTAACATCTTTGAAAAGCTGGACAGGAGCCAGCAGTGTGCTCTTGCAGTCTGGAAGGCCAACTGCATCCAGAGCTGCATCCACAGAGGGGTGGCCAGCAGGGTGAGGGAGGTGATTATCCCCCATCCACTCTCCCCTTACGAGGCCCCATCTGGATTACTGAGTCCAGGCCTGTGGCACCCAGCACAGGAAGGATGTGGAGCTCTTGGAGTGGGTCCAGTGAAGATGATTACAGAGCTGGAGCACCTCTCCTATGAAGAAAGTTTGAGAGTGGTGAGGCATTGGAACGTGTTGCCCAGGTCAACCCTGTGGATGCCCCATACTTGGAGGTGTTCAAGGCCAGGTGTTATGGGGCTCTGGGTGGCTTGCTCTGGTGGGGAATGGCCCTGCCCACATCAGGGGGTTGGAACTAGATGACCTATAAGGACTCTTCCAGCCTAACCCATTCTATGCCTACATGATCTTCAGCAAAGACCAAACCAAGGGTGCAGAATGCAAGCCACAGATGACGTCAAACCTGGGGGGATAGCAGATACTTTGGAGTGCTGAGTTTTCTTTTGGAAGAACCTGGTGAGCCAGAGAATGGACAACAGTTATCAAATTAATAAATTTCAACAAAGGCACAACCAAAATCGAGCTGAATGCAATTCTGTAGAAAAAGATGGGGTAAAGGAAGGTGATTTGTCCCCTCTACTCAATACTCATGGGAAAGCACTTGAAACATGCTGTCCAGTTTGGAACATCCCAGTGCATGAGAGGGATGGCCAAGCTGGAGCAAGTCCAGTGGAAGACCAGGGACTTTGCGCCTTATTTTTTCAGCTTGGAGAAGACAGGGAGAAACTCTAATTTGTCATCTACAATTATGCATGTTTGGTTAGAGTGAAGAGTCTTCTTAAGGGTTGGTGAGAGGACAAAGGGAAATGGTTGCAAGCTACATCAAGGGAAATCCCAGCTATGACTGATGAGCTGCTGAACTGTGTCCTTGGAAATCTCAAAACATACCTAGACAAGAAGCGATACACCCTGCCTTGAGAGGATCCCAAGATTTTTCTTCAACTTAATTTGCTCTATGACTCTATGGGTCATGAATGTAAATGGTAAAAGCATATCATACTTCCGCTAACAATATGTCCTCAAAGTGCTGAGGCCCTCCCACTTTTTTTTTGTGATTTGTATTACACACTTTGTACTGATATAAATGTATCCCTCTGAGATTTACCATTTTAGAGTTACATTGTATCAAACCTCCATTAGAACTTTTAAAGGATTGCTGTTTTAAGTACTTATGCGTTGCTTGGATTTTCTTTATGGAACATAAGATTTTAAAATATATATTGATATTGTACATTTAAAACTGTATTTCCATCTCAGACTCAACAAAGTTAACAAAACACACACACACACATAACACACATGCAGCAGCTAAAGAAAAGCTTTCCTCAGACAAATTTTCATTTTGATAGAACTTCACACAGGCCATAAACAAAACCTTATATAGTGTACACAAAAGTTCTGTGTGTGCAGTAAGGCAGGCATACAAAGCAGTAAAAAGTACATCATCATTCACCACGTTACATTAAAAAGATAGCTGAACAGATAAAATCAGTGTTGCCTCTCTAAAGCAATTGTCTCAAATTGTACGTGGGTTATTTCAACTCCAAGTCAGATCCCATCTTTGCTTTATAAAGGCAAAAGACATTGTCAAAACAACCTGAACAGAGAATGAAACTTTTCCTCTCTGAAATTGTAGTACCACCACAGTGTTTATTATCTGTAAGTCAGAAAATTTAGCCATCTCTTTGCTTCTATGGAGTAAGACGTGAGAAAGTTCAGTGTTTTATCCATATCAACGAATACTTCTTGTATATTATATTTGAATGCTTATACACATGATGCTTAATGAATAGGAACACACACAAATCATCACCATTGTTTTGTTTCTGAATTATCTTTCAAAGGTCAGGAGCTTCATTTGGCAAAGGTACAATACAAAGGACCAGCCTGGTTTTCCTTCATACCAGTTTCATGAATGTTTGCTACAAATGCAACTTCATTACCTTAAATACCTATTAGCTTTATCAAGAAAAAGCTGTGATAAAGCTCATTGTGCTTTGTTTTCCAGAAGTTTCGTTCATTTCATACAGCTGAAGAGCCAGCAAACAGGACTTTCTAAAGTTCACACATGTGTACTGTTGGTAGATGGTGGTGTATCTATCCGACTCTTATTTTCTTTAGCATCATTCAGAGGTGATTCGTTACCTATCTGGCATTTGAAAACTTGTTTGTAGGCCTTTCTAAAATTTTCAGAGAGAAATGCATATATAATTGGGTTTACAGAAGAATTGCTGTAAGCCAGGCAGTGTGCAGCTACCCTGAAGAGAAATGAGGCTTGAGTCAGTGGGAAAACTCCAAATTCAGCCCAGAGATGAATCACATGATGCGGAAGCCAGGAGATGCCAAAAACCACTACCACCACCAACACAGTCTGTGCTGTCTGAGACAGGGAAAGGAAAACACAGATGTCTTATGAGTATTAAAAACAAGCTTATTATATCATTATCAGTAATAATAATAATAATAATAATAATAATAATGATAAAAAGTAGACAGATAGAATACACTTCTGAATATTTATTAATATTTTAATTCATTACCTACGTGGACTTTGTTCTGTAGTATTGCAAGAAGAACATGAGCTTCCACAGTAGAAGAGGAACTCTTCTACTCTTTTCTCAAAGGCAAAGAATGATGTTCCTCACTCCCTAAACAAAGTGCTAACCTCTTCTGGGACTCAGGACTGATGCAATAAATTAATAACATAGGTTTCTGGGAAATCTCATCCAGATCTAATGAATCATGTTTTAATACAGTACACAGGATTTCTGACCAGATTTCAAGGGAGATCTATTCTACATGGAGGCATGTAGTGAAAGAGATAAGAGCAATGAGATTAACCCTTTGCTCAAGAGTCTAAAGGCAGGAGCAGAAGTTGCTGTATTTTTTAAAGTCTACTCTTTAAGCATAAAACGTCCTTTGGAATCATCCAACAATATTCTGGTATACAACTAGGAAAAAAAGAAAAAGAAAAAGAAAAAGAACAAGATTTCTGGTAACTATACATTGAATGTAAGGAGTGAAATGACCTTCGTTCTACCTCCTGACTCCACTTTCAGTATTCTCACAAGAAAGGGCCATTAAGTTTGTTAGATCCCCTCTGAGAGTTGGAGTATCAGTCACCAGATCAATCACCTTTCGGTTACTGCAGGTATTTTTCCAGGCACAGTGGAGTTTTTCTGACAATGTTTTCTTTAGTTTTCACTTTCTTCCAAAACTGCAATTACTGCTTTGCAGACACTGAACAAAATGCATTTCTCTAGCAAGTGCCACTTTTCCATTGAGAGCCTAGCAGTAATTCCAATGCATATTATGTTATGGACCATTATAATTACTCTATTAACACTTTACAACATAATTCTTCAGATAATTTTAGCTCTTACTCACAGGCAGAACTAACTGATGGAGTGATATATGCTGCAGCGCAGACTTTTTGCTGATTTATTGATCCTGGTTCATACTTTCTTGAATTGATTGATGCTCAGTAATAATTCACTAACTTGGTTAATTTTCATGTGCCTTAATTTGTAGAAACTTGCAGGGAAAAGTTTAATTTCTGCAGCAATAGCCTGAAATAACTTATGACAAATGTTGTTTCTGGCTACCAAAATTTCTAGTAAATATAATTTTTTCAGTCCCAAGGGTTCAAATTTATTCACAAGCCTTTTTTTCTATTTAACCCTATTAAGATTAATTCAGTTGATGCTAAAGCAGCGAGACAGATTTTTCCTCTTTCAGCTCTCATCAGGAAAGCTGTCTTCCTCGTGCTAACAAGGAAGCATAAATAAAGAACAATTGATTCTCTGATTCCTTTAGTGCATTAATATTCCAGCTGCAAACGTGCTGTCTGGTTATTACATGCATGGTTAATTCTTAAAAGATGTGCTACCTGAGTTTGTCCTTTTTTTTTTTTTTTTTTTTTTTTTTTTTAATTGACACCAGGAAAATCATTGACTTTCAATAGACTGTATAAATGCAACTGAAAGCTGAGGTTGACCATGTATCTCTTGTAACTATTATACTAAGGTATTTCATATCTACAAAGTAAGTAATTTTTCGTAACGGTCCTCACAGCATCTGTTTTATCCCATTATTCATCCTAAGACTCACTTCAGAGCTTACCTTTCCAGTATCATCACTATAATTTGCAACCAAGGTAACACTAAAGGGCAGCTCTTTTTTACGTAATGGTATCACGCCTAGGGTTTTTCATCAGCAAATAAAAAAAACTTGAAATGCATGTTGATGTTTCCTGGCCAAAAAGCATAAAGAACAGCATTTAGGCACATTTATATTTCAAATTCACTTTTTAAATTCACACATTATAAATTAAGATTCTGCTACTAAGAATCAATTTTGTAGGTTTAAGCAAACTTGACTGAGCGATATCCATGGGCTTTGAAGGGATATACCTACAAGAACTCAGGGGCCTGGCAGAAGTGATTGCCAAGCTGCTCTCTATGATCTTTGAAAGATGATGGAGAATGAGAGAGGTTTTTGAGGACTACAAGAAAACCCAATGTCACTGCAGGTTTCAAAAAGGGCTTGATGGAGGACCCAGAAAATTATAGGCCAGTCAACCTCAACTCTGTCCCCAGGAAGATGATGGAACATCTTCTTCTGGATGTCTTCTCCAAAAAAAAGGAAGAGAAAAAGGTTATAAGGATTAACCAGCATGGATTCACCAAGTGAAAATCATGCTAGACTGATCTGGTAGCCTCTAAGAACTTCATGACTGACTGGATAGGTGTGGGGATAGCAGTGCACGTTGTGTACCTTGACTTCAGCAAGGCGTTTGACACTGCCTCCTGTAACATCTTCATAGGTAAACTCAGAAAGTGTGGGGCAGTCAAGTAGATGGTGAGGTGAATTGAGAACTGGCTGACAGGCAGAGCTTAGAGGGTTGTGATCAGCAGTACAGAGTCTAATTGGAGGCCTGTAGATAGTGATGTTTTCCAGGGGTTAGTACTGGGTCTGGTCTTGTTCAACATTTTTATGAGTGACCTGGATGAAGAGAAAGAGTGCATCCTCATCAAGTTTGCTGGTAATACAAAGCTGTGAGGTGTGACTGACTCACCAGAAAGCTGTGCTGCCATTCAGTGAAACCTGGACAGGATGGAAACCAGATAAGGTTCAACAAGGGCAAGTGTAGAGTCCTAAATGTGGGGAGGAATAACCTCCTGCATCAGTATAGGTTAGAGGCTGACCTGCTGGGAAGAAACTCTGTGGAGAAGGACTTGAGTGTCTTGGTGGGCAACAGGTTGGCCATGAGCCAGCAGTGTGCCCTTGTGGCCAAGGAGGAGAATGGTATCCTGGGTGCTTTAAAAAGAGCATAGCTAGCCAGACGAGGAAGGTGATACTCCCCTTATACCCTACCTTAGTGAGGACACATCTGGACTGCTGTGTCAAGTTCTGGGCTCTCCAGTTCAAGAAAAGTGGGAACTTCTAGAGAGAGCCTTGCAGAGGGCTGCAAAAACTATTAGGGGCCTGGAACATTTCCCATTTGAGGAAGGGCTAAGAGAGCTGGGTCTGTTCAGCCTGGAGGAGAGAAGACTAAGGAGGGATCTTATCAATGCTTATAAAAATCTAATGGATAGAAGCCAAGCGGATGGGGCCAGGTTCTTTTCAGTGGTGCCCAGCAATAGGAGAAGGGGCAATGGGCACAAATTGAAACTCTGGAAATTCCATAAGAACATGAGGTAAAACTTCTTTACTCGGAGAGTGACAGAGCATGGAACAGGCTGCCCAGAGAGGTTGTGGAGTCCCCAAAGGTCCCTTCCTACCCATATGATTCTGTGATTCTGTGATACTAAAATTTTATAAAGCTCTGAATAAAGCTGTAGAACTTGGCCTTAAACGCATTATTCTTAACAAAACTGCAAGGAAAAGAGAAACAGTAACCAGAAAGATAAATACTAATGAAAACAGCATTGTTTTGAAATCATGAGCTAAGTAAGGCCTTGGGATCAGAAAGTTCTAAGTCAAAAAATTTTGCACTTCATTTTGTTTGCCTTTCCATTACTAAACCCTGAGACACCTGAATAGTCTTGAACATACATATAATGCTTTCCCCTGAAACTAAGAAAGCAAGTTCATAGCTAGATATGATTTTTATTTGCATAAAGGGCTTGTACCTAGACGAGATGCAGATATTTCTAGTTTGAAAATAACATACATAAAAGCAGGGATGGCAACATAGAGAATGCCTTTTGAAACAACACCTTTGGCCTTGATGAGATTAAGCGCAAATTATTTATGTTAAGTATTTTACTGCATCAAAGACATAATGCTTTTAATTTAGAAATTGAGATCTGATGACTAAGATATATATATTTTTTAAATAGAGAATGCATAAGTAATAGATTATTTATTCCCCGTTGTGCCCATGTATATCTCATTTACATTGCAGACAGTCTGCATGCCCATATGGTAATAGCAATCAGATCAAACAAAGAGCTATAGCCTAAGGCTTGTTTCTGACTCCACATTCGTAAACTGAGAAGTTAGTCAAATTATTACTGTGGTCAAATCTGCTCAAAAATCAGAACCATATTATATTATCTTACAAAATATCTACATAAACACATCTTTCAAATATTGCTCTAAATTGCAAAGCTAATATTGTGCTTCAAAGACCCTTCACAATTCCACTTGTAGGCAGTATATAACTGAAGTCTTGAACATAGAAGAAAAAATATTTTATGGAAAATCATAAAATCACAAAAGTCTCTTTTTAGACTACTATCAGGAATTGTAATGAATCTCATTTGGAAGTCTTGTCATGTAACCTAGGAATCCTTCATAAACTGCTAAAAATATTCAGTTAGTTAGTTAGAAAAGAAAAAAAGAGAGAGAGAGAGAGAAAGAAAGAGAGAGAGAGATGTACAATTTAGAGAAAAAAATTCTAGTGAGGGAAAAGAAACATTTACATTAGAGAGAGGTAGTCTCTCCACGACTGAATTTCACATGCTCCAGTGTTCAAAATATGGGGATTTCAAGTAATGGCTTGACCACTGTGATGGAAAATCCTGATCAGGGAAGACTCTTATCCTGCAGAGGCACTGAATATGTCATCAAATACTCCATTTCAAATATTTTTCTCCATTACGTCTTTGGCAACAAGCAACAGAATAGCAAATCATCTTACCCATAAAACTACAATATAAACAAATAGGAATTGGTAATGAAAGCAATCTACCTTTTTCTTTGATGCTTCTGACTTCTTTGATATATTTCTCAGCTTTTTATGCAGATGATTAAGAACCTGAAAAGATCAATTTGCAACTTGTATTTCACCATTTTCTAAAATTCAAAACCATTTTGTTAGAGTACGATCTCCAGGACTGCATGAGTTGCTTACAAACATTAATGATCCATTTAAACATTTTAGAAATTCATATTATAAAATCCAAAGGAATTACATATCTATATCTGTAGTTAACCAGCAAATAGGAATTACATATCACAATTGAATTCTTCTATCAAAATACAGTTGCATTATATAACAAATACATACTACAATCAAATGAGCCAATAAATTGAAACCTTCCCTACAGCTAGAATTAGCCATTATTCTTTATAAAAATGTCAATGCTTGTTAATTTAGAATGACCTTTACTGCATGTAACATAAGTGTATGTTTTGAGTCAGAGCTTTTCTGAGTCACCTGCATAATTTGCTTTCTTCAGATGGATGTTTAGTTAATATAATCAGGATGTTGGCACTATGTGATCTTTGAAAGATGCTTTGGCTCTTACAGAGAATTTATACTAAGATGTATCTCCCATGAGACATGACCTTTATGTACAATTTGATGATACTTGCCATGTAGCTTTCATAAGTAGTTTTTTAATATACTTCAAAATGATTCATCAAGTGAGAGCAGATTTTCACGTAAGAGTTTGGACAGTGGGTGCATAGAGGAACATCCCTACTTTATCTTCAGTCATTATTAACTGAATGTAAAATATTCATATAGTGTGATTTGTGGGTATACAGGGAAGCAGGGTATATGTTCTTCAGCTGAATGTGTTTAACATGATAAATCATACCAAATTAAAAAATGGAAGTACTTAAGTATATTCAAGGATTTAATTATAATATGGTAAGAATGTGTTTATCTATTTATTAAAACTATTTATATTTTATATATAAATAGTTATTAGTTAATAAATATATAATATAATAATAATATATAATAATATATAATGTATAATAAATATATTCTATTTATATTAAGAATTATTAAAAAGTCAGAATGCAGAGTCTTCAGTTAGATGGCTGTGATGTCACAGTTACACTTTACATACCTCCAAGGTGAACTGACAACTATTAAATTGGTAAGATGATCCAGAATTAAAATAAATATGCATTAAAAAATCTTCTTTTGAAGGAACAAATATATGCTGAAATACCAGCATAATAACATCTGAAATACCAGCCTGGCTGCCACCGGGACAATCTGAACCCAGGAAAGACAGGACAGGAAAACAAATATGTTTTCTCTGAGAAGATCCAGCTTTGGCTGGATGTCAGCCATTATTCCTACTCCAGGATGAAGTAGACCAGATGGAAAATACAGAAGAACCTCTGAAATGCAAGGAGATGCCCCTCTGGTTCACACATCCTTTATTCACCATGTACAACAGTGCTGAATTGGTTAATCCATGGGTGTGAAAATAGAAGATCATGGGAGAAATGCTGTTCACTTCTCATCGCTTCTTTTTCATTTATCCTCCCTCTTCACTGAAACCGACTTCCCTGGGCAGTGGTCACTGCCCAAAGCTGCTGGAGCTCCAGAAGCATTTGGATAACACTCTCAGACATAGGGTCTCTTTTTGGGTGGTACTGTTAGCAGCCAGAAATAGGACTCAATGATCCTTGTGAGTCCCTTCCAATTTGGGCTTTCTATGTTTCTGTGATTCGTGTAACTTAAGTAGATAGGCTTTTTCCACCAGACCTTTGCAGATCCTGTCTCCTGCCACCCTGAACCTGTACTAAACTGTGATTTTCAATGTTAAAGTTAGATGCACTCTTCCAAAAATTCAGAACTGAAAAATCTACTCTTAAAATTATAAACATCAGCTCTCTCATTCTGAAACTTTTGACGCAGCTATTTTGCATTGTAACTTTCTCCAGTCCAAAGAGAGATGGAGTAGACAAATCTATTACTAAAAATTCTGTGTGAGTTGAAGATTTAGATGATAATCTTCCAATTAATCTTTCTCAACTCTCTCTCTTTCAGATTGTGCACATGTGTTATGGAATAAGGATGTGCAGCCTCTGCAGTGAAAACATGCTGGCTCTGCATGGCATTCTACCAGATGGTATGCAAACCAGCGGCAAGAAGCAGGCAGAATTGAATTACTGATCAACAGCTGTGGAACAGTACTCAGAGACCTACACAGAGAGATGCAGAGGGATATTAAGGGCCATGTTTATGCACGAACACTACAAAGCAAATCAAAGTCACCTCTCCTTACCACCCTGTTTGAATTATCTCTTCTCTGGGCCAAGAAATAATTAATTGTTCCTCTAACAGCCACTTCACCTGAATGAATATTAATTCTGCCTATTCCTCTCATTTTGTCTCAGGCTATTCTAAAGAAAATCTCTCACAATATCCACTAATACATTTACATGCATATTTAACTCAGGTAATAAAATATAAGCCTTGATAAAAAAAGTCATAACCTGTTGCTTTTATTAAAGGTTACATTTTTAAACAAGTTCAGGTCTGTGGAAAAATTAGCTTTTCACATGAAATTGCTAACTGGCTTTCATGTACCTGTTGATGAGAGTTCATTTATGGCTCTTGAGAAAGAATATCCTTTCTGTGCTCTGGAGATGGGTTTATGCAAGATGGCAGCTATGCTTCTGTGACATAGGGTGTAAGGAGACTTGAAGGATGACAAAAGTACAAAAATTCCAGGCTAGTCCAATCTGTACAGCCAAAATTATCACTGAGAGCATTTGGATGGGAAGCTTGCTTTTGCCTATAGACTATCACATTTTGCTTGTGGCTGTTTCAGAAAGTACCTTCAGATGGCTTTGTAGCACAGACTGAGACACTATAACCAAAAGAATTTGAAAAATGGATTTTTCAAAAAGGGAGGGGAAAAATAGCTTAAGCTATCTGCACCTACTCATATAAGCCTACCAAATAATACAAAAGTTTGAAATCTGCACTGCTTCAAAGCGTATTTCCTGTCTGTCTGTACATAACTGTTCAACTGACTACACCTTCATTATTTGTTACTTTATCCATTTAAAACCATACAGCAGGAAAGCCTGCCCAAGGTCATTATCTAATAAAAGTGAACTGTTTGTTTAACAGAGCCATAATGTGACCACTACATAATGAACCACATTTTGTATTATTAACCTTATTTAAATTCAAGTGCCTTTACCTGCAATCCATTTTTAAAGCAGTGCAGCTACTTTTATTGTCGCAACAGATCTTTCACCCTCTTTCATTTAATAGTGTCACTAATGTGTCATAACTTTTTGTTTTTCTTTTCAGTGAAGTTCAGTCTTCTCCAATAAAGTTTTCCCTCTCTGCTCAGTAAATTTAAGATACAATATCTGTCGCTAAGAACCATGTAAACGTGCTGTAATGTTGCTCTTTTTTTTTTTTTTTTTTTTTGTATAGCTTATTTTTAACCAACCTTATAAATCATACATGACTTCCTTGAATTCAGAATGTTCAGAATGATAGATAATAATGGAAACATTCTTCAGGCAAGGAATAAATTAAAAAATAGCTTTTAACATTATACATCTATAAAAGGAAAAGTTTGCTAATGATTTTAGGTGTCCAGCCTAGATGTTTGAAAGAGTTCAAGCCTCATAATTGGGTTCTCAACAGCAGGGGTACCCAAAACCCATTGTCACACTCCGCTGCCTGGACAAGTACGAACTGGTAGAAGCCCAATGTGCATGTATTACCTTGCCCCTTAATAACATATTAGTATGTAAATGTATCAATTTATGAAACCCGTACTTGAAGGAACAAAAAAAATACAGCAAGTAAAATATGATAAACTATAAAGGTAAGAATACAGACTGTCTACGTGCAGTGCTGTAACTCAACTAACAACCATATCATGATCACTGCTCTGCCTGAAGTTGTGAGCTCCTTTAAAGAGCAGCTCTGAAGGCTCTCCGGGGCCAACGAAGGCTGACTTTCTGAGGATTTGTGATTTCTTGACCACAAGTTCTCAAGAAGATGACCTCCTCTGTGAGCAGGCACTTCACAAAACCTCTTTCCCATGTGGTATTTCTGGTGTTCAGCAGCTGGGTGCACTCTGACTCTTTAAAGAACAGAGAAGACTGAGACTCTTTGTCTTCTACACTGGCTCCTGTTTTCACAAAACTAAGGAAATATCACGACTTCTCATGTTTTTACTCCTATGCCATATTTAGTTAAAACTGACCCAAAGTTATCTGTGGGAAAGAGGAAACGGAGAGCTCAAAGCACACAGCAGAGCATGAGCTCTGTCTTAAGAGCAGATTATTTGAGATTTCCAGTTCTAGTTCTATGGCATATGCCATTATTTCAGCACTATCTGTGGTTCGTAACAATATTGCTGTCCACTGGGGACAGAACCCCATGAAAATGAATCTCTCCTAACATAATTTAAGAGCAACAGAGAAAGGGAAAGAACTCAGTCCCCTGTTAGAGCATCTAAAAAATGAGACTTTCAAAACTGAAAGTTCAATTGCCATTTGCTTTAAAAGGAAACAACAGAAATGCCTTAAAGGAGCCTGGAAAAGACAGTATATTCAAATAGAGAAATGTGTCTCCTTCATCTCAATTTACTGCATCAGAAAATTGTGTTATTTAGCTGATCCACAGTTCATGAAAACCAGCAAAGTCCATAAGAAACTAATGTGTTTATCTTTGTAATACTTCTGATGCTATTACAGAGCAGTTCTCTTTTAACCCTGCATGCATTGAGAAGCCAAAATATCTGTTGTACATTACACCATTTTAGGGACATCAATAAGAGCCTATTGCGACCCACTTCAGTGGAGACTCAGGAGAGTAGCAGTGGCTGTGACAAAACTTCAGCTCTAATTTTCAACTTCTATTGTTCTTAATTTCTCCCTCACTGTAACCCATATGTCGCAGAATTGCAGTCAGAGATGTGCTCATGGCTCTTAATGAGGGCAGGAACAAGCCTTTGTGCTGCAGGGCTCAACCATCTCCAATAGCTTTCTATGAGCCATGACATTTTTCAGCTTTATTGACACCAGTGGGAATACAACATGTCTCCTGGAATTCATTCTTCAGCTTAACTCTGCAGCATGCAGGGTTGTACATACAGGTTCAAAACAAGCCTCTGCTTGGGCTGAGGCTCAAGCCTGGCAGCAATGTGAGCATGAGATTTTAGCTGTAACTTGGAGTGGATTTGCTTTCATTGACTTGTTCTGGGCATGTACTTCACACAGGGTTGTTGTTTTCTAAATACAGATATTCATATTTACATTGAGGTATCTACTATAATATGAGGGCTTTGCAATATAGCATGTTCCGTTTATTACACTTGCAGTCTTAAAAATGCCCTTTATTGTATACTATGCAGATCTGTCATAAGTTTTCAAGACTTGCTTTCAGTTTTCTGTCATATTTATTTATATATTTATATATATATAAAAATTATATATTTAAGGCCAGTAATTAAGCTGAAATTGAGAATAGTTTGGCTTTTACAAATATAAGAAAGAATTCATAACAGCTGAAATTCTACCTGTAATATTCACTATGTTCTTAAAACTCTAACAATACAAGGCTACAGTAAGTTTCTTTCCTCTCACAGCTGTTACATTCACCACATAGAAGAGGTGCCAGTGTATTTACCCAGGGAAACCGGAATGCAGTTTACATAGAAAAACTTTTTTTTTCTCCATTTGTGAGGCTGGACTTGTTTCACTACCAGCAATAGTTTAAAAACATCATCCTTTGAGTTTTGCATAACTCAAAGTTTAATAGAGTTGGATGCTGTTCCAACCAGAATTTCCACAATTAAACTAACATTATATACATAATACATACAACTGAGCATAAAATTGTGTATAAACATGTTAACTATACCTATTTAATGTGCTAATTAAAGATGTGACTTCGTGACATCTAAGCAGTCCCTATCTGCAAGGGCTGTCCTATCCTCTTGAACCCAAATTACTGCCTAAGGAAAAATCCTGCGACTGGAGGTTGCTGACACAGACTGGAAGGATTTCTGTGCAGCTCAGTGGGTCACAGCCTGTGCTCTGGTTCCTCTTGATACTACATCAAAGGCTGCAATTAACATCTGCAGAAAAACGTGACTGTTTGCCTGAGCAGAAAGCCCTTAAGTACACCCATTCAGACAACAGTACTAATTTCTGTTTCCTACCCAGGTTCTCACTTGTTGCCTCCTAGCATCTGATCTTTCTGAATTCTGAGGTAAATGTCCCTCTGCAGAGCAGGGTGAGGTTCACAATGACCAGGCAACACCATATTCCTTTTGCTCCTAACATGTTAATTGGATCAGAACAAATTTGTAGGGTTTTGCTGTTTTGTTTTCAACACTCTTGCTACACTGCTTTGTTGGAAGCCTGAACAACTTGTTGCTTGGTTGCACTTCATTCGAGTTAAACTCCTCATACAGCACTGCAAGGAAATGAGAGAGTTGTGGTCACAAAGGAAGCAGCAGAGCTCTGGGGCTTCCTGACACTTTGTAAGGAGAGGGGACCTGTAAGTGTATGAAGAACACACAACACCCCCAGCAACTCCATGCAACACTTGACCTGTCTGCACCACACACACACGTCCCCAGCCATCCCTCCACTATAAAACCCATCCCCACAAACTCACTCTTGCCCCCTCACCTCCTAACGCTGCTGGTTCCTAACAATGCCGTGTCTATCTGTGTACTGGACATGTCCAAATCCAGCTCACAGACACCCACCACCACAGTCACCATCGCTTTTTACATTCCCTTCCCCAGCACCTGCCCTGCCCCACCTTGGCATAGCAGAAAGAGATGAGCAGCAGGGGGAGCAGATAACCGAAGACAAACGTGCAGACCACGTACACCTTCTTGTGGCGTGGATTGGGCCAGTGCTCCCAGCAGAAGGTCTGGTCGCTGCCGTTGCGGTGGAAGAGGTGCTGGTGATGAGCCACTGGTGAGGCCATGGCAAAGGAGAGAGCCCAGATGAGCCCAACGCCCAGCAGCGCATTGCGGGGGACGCGCAGGGTGGAGGAGCGCCGCGAGTGCACGATGGCCACATAGCGGTCCACAGACATGGCCGAGAGTGTGAAGATGCTCACCAACATGGAGACGGTGAAGAAGTAATGGATGAACTTGCAGATGAAGGCGCCCAGCACCCAGGTAGGCAGCACATAGACCGTGGATTGGAAGGGGATGCAGAAGAGCAGGTAGGCCAGGTCGGCGATACTCAGGTTGAGGATGAAGATGTTGGTGGTGCTGCGACGCTTGCCTGGCTTGCTGCGAGCCAGCACCGTAATCACCAGCGAGTTGCCCAGCACCCCCAGGGTGAAGATCAAGCCGAAGACGATCAGGGTGATGAAGTTCTCGATGCCGATGCCAAAGAGGGGCTTCCCCTCAGCGTCAGGGAGCCCGGAAGCGTTGAACTCCCCGCGGGGCACCTCTGCCCCCTCCTGGGACCGGTTGAGGGGCTCCCCTGGCTCCATCCTCTCCCGTTGACGCCAAGCAAAGTTTCCGCGGGTGGAAGGCGGAGGCAAAGCCCCGCGATAGGTGGTGGCCGCCCCTGCCAGCGCCGGGCAGGGTGGATGGTTAGAGGGGTGGAAGAGGAGGAGGAGAAAGAGGAGGAGGAGGAAGGCACCGCAGCCACCCAACGTGAGCAGCCGGGTGTGGAGGAGGCTCGGCAGCCCCGGGCAAGCTGCGCGCTCCCTCCGCTCCGCTCCGCTCCGCCTCCGTCAGGCTCACTCCGGCTCCCGTTGCGCCGGCAGATCGGGAAAGAGGGGAGCAGAAGGGTTTCTTTTTTTCCCGATTTAACCGGTAATCGGCTTCGCAGGGCAACCACCTGGGAGAACTTCTTTCTGCCTCTTGTGCCGGCTGGAGCGGCGGCTGGCAGGACTGTGGGAGCGCTGCATCGAACTCGAACAAGTGAAGGGCAGTGGAAGCTCGGACGGATTACTCAGAGCCCGGTCTCTCTGTTTTCACCTCCCTCGCTATTAAATGTTCCGTCATGGGCTGTAGCTCGCAGGGCAAAAAGTGGCAGGCGCTGTTACTTCATACAAGCAAATAAAAGACCACCTTTCACGTACCAATCATGAAGAACGCGTTCCCAAAGCTCCCCGTTGCTCTGCTCTGTGCCCTGTTAGTCAGCGATGAGCTCAGTCGGGCAGCAGCAGGGAGCTCTTCCAAGGACCAAAATTAGAGCGTCTAAACAGTGGTTCTTCTCAGAGCTGGACAGAACTCAGAGCCTCCTGCAGGCTGTGTGTATGAGTTCACGTAAATACTCTCACACACGTGTGCCTTGCCAATAAAGCAGGATTGCTGGAGAGTTCTTGAAACGTTTTCT
Organism: Lagopus leucura; assembly: GCF_019238085.1. Classification (NCBI taxonomy): domain Eukaryota; kingdom Metazoa; phylum Chordata; class Aves; order Galliformes; family Phasianidae; genus Lagopus; species Lagopus leucura. The sequence goes on from NW_024962263.1 coordinate 33,768,878, forward strand.
ATCTGTGCGCTACATCTGATGATAGCATTGCTTCGTCTCTCTTCTCAAGGGATGAAACTGCGAATTGTTGCAAATCCCCTCCACCCGTGTGGAGGTAAGGGCTGGGAGAGCCATGTGTTTCTTCAGATAGCTCTTTTCCATGTCCTATGTACTTGAGAGCTCAGTGCCAATTTGCAGCACCTTTCACTCAGGGAGCAGTGGGGACAAAGAGAACTAGTTGTTCAGATGTGTTTCCTTAGGACACAAGCTTTTGTTTGCTTCTCTGTGTTCCACAATTTAATGTGTTGGTTGTTTTTTTTTTTTTTTCCTCACCTTTCCTTTTGCTGCTTGTATTAAGACAACCTTTTGTTAGCTGTGCATCAGCTGACTGTAGAGCCATTGACTTCTGCAGATCTAGATGGGAATTAATCCTACTTATCATCTGGTGCATTATGTCCAAAGCATAACATTATGGGAGAGCACAATTCAGTTTCTATGGATTTCAATGGATTTAGATTGAACTGCTTCCTGTATTCATCATGACTCAGTTTCGAAGTTACAGATAACTAAAAATAAACCACTGGAGATTCCTAAGAGATTTGAGGGTTCCTTTGTTGTTGTTTTTTGTTGTTGTTTTGTTTATAGTGTGCATACCTTACCACTATATTGACATGTTCAGTTACTGCTTGGTCCTACTACTGTGTACTTCTGTAAGGGATTTGAGAACAGGTGTTAAACATTTTTAGAATATACCAGATACAGTGGACTTTTCAGAAATACTCCAAGTATGTGATAAAAAGATTGAAGCATACACAAATTCCTTTAGGGTTACTGACATCTATGTTTATTGCTATAAATTCCGTTATTTGAGATACAAGAAGCTGATGTTTTGCTTTTGAATCACAGAATATCCTGAGTTGGAAGACATCTACAAGTGTCATGGAGTCCATCTTCTGGCTCCATGTGAATCAAACAAAATTCAAACCGTATGCCTGAGAGCAGTGTCCAAACTCTCTTTGAACTCCAGCAACTTGGGGCTGTGCCCAGCCCTGGGCAGCCTGTTCCATGCCCACCACCATCTGGTGCAGCCCCAGCTTCCCCTTCCCTGACACAGCTCCATGCCATTCCCTCGGTTTAATCATGTCGTGTTGCCAGACATCAACCTTTTCTAGGATATCAGGAGTGAAACCTTAGCCTTGCTGAAGCCAGTGCTAATATTGCATTAATTGTAACTCTCCATCTGAAATGTGTTATTAGTCCTCATTGCTCAGGCTTTCTTCTATTTCTCAGGAAATATTTTCCTTTGAATGGTATTGTCTGAATGATGACCAAAGTATATCAGATTGTGGTGTTGGACAAATGAGCAGGGAAAATGGATACAGAAATAAAATCAGTTTTAAAAGAAAGCAACCTGAAAATTGCATTAGTGGGCTGGACTGGAGTGTTGGCTCTACTAGTTTCCTGAGATGTTTTATTGTCATTTTTGCAGCTCGAGCTCTGCTTTACTTTTATGCCTGTATAACACATATAGAAACATACACAGTATTATAAGGCCTCAGCTGAACATGAGGAAAAAGAAAAAAACAGCAAGCCAAACAACAGAGAGCACAACCATGTTGTAGCTTTTCTTTCATAGGAAAGAAGTTGATAGACTCATAGGCTTTTATATCAGTAAAGTTCACGTGTTGACAGAACCCATGACTCCTGTTAAAACTGATGGAAACAAGCAGGTGTTGACATTTCAATCCATCGTTATTATCTAGATGGAGTAAACAGCCAAAAGAACAGAAAGTTCTAAAGGGAAAGTTCTTATGAAGCCAGTACAAATAATTTTATAATCAAATTTAAAAACTATTTGGGCAAGTGGGAGAAGAAAAAATTGGTACAAAACGTACATCACACTACAGGAAAATAATTCCCATCTCTTTACAATGGAGATCTCTTAAGCATGTCATTCATGCATTTCCTTGATTCTAGTTTTATTGAATCTAATCCTGAACACAAAAAGATCTCATTTTGTAAAAAATAGACTAGCTTATGAACTTCAGAAAGAGCAAAGCTTGATGCTTTGGGTAGATAACAGGAAATTAAATGCAATTTTCTCATGCCTGTGGACAGCATCTTCGGTATTCTTTGTCAGCTCCCCAGTTTTTCATAGTAATTAGTAGTAAAAATAATGCAAGGAATCTATAAGGGGGACGGGAACTTAAGTACCTCTTGAAGTCCAGGCTTACATGTTTACTCCTTAATGTATAATCAGGAAGGTAATACTGATAGGAAACATCACAAAAATGTCTTCCTTTCACTCACTTTAGTGATTGGTTTGGAAACGTGGTTTTTCATATGGCTCTGATAATAAAAATATTTGAATTACATTGGTAAATTTTTATGCCAGAAAAGAGAACTCATGATTTAACAATCCAACAAACGGATTTAAAACATTCATTACTGCTATAGTCTACATCACTACGAAAACTACATACATAGAACATATAATCACAGTAATGTCACTAAAGTCCATTTATATTTGAGAATGAATATTTAGCTAGCACCTCTTAAATGTTTAGTTAGCATAGAAAGAATAAGTAGTTAACACACATTTCCTGCTGGGTTTTAGTTACATTCCAGCTTGTCCATTTTAGGACACAATGAGTAAGTGAGGTGCAAAAATGGGAAGCTGATTATTCTTACTGATACACAATTTTCTGTTTTTATATTGTGTATCATAGAATACGATGTAAATAATAGAGCATACAACCTTTTGTCAGAAAATGTGTTTCAGTAAAATCTATTCACTTCCATATAATTATTTTTTTTTTTTTTTAAATTTGCCTGGAGTTGAGCTGGAGTTAAGCTTCAAGCCTCTAAACTGCACAGCAGTGTCGATATTGTTTGCATTCCACTCTACTGTACTCTGCTCCATGATTTGTTTATAGAACACAAAGCTGAAAAAAGGCTGATTTTCAAGACTGACTTTTTTTTTTTCAAATTCTGAAACAAACTCAGAAACAGTAATCACCCCAATCGTACCCCATTACTTCTGTTTACTACAGTTCCTGGAGTAGAAATTCAGCAGAAATGAACTTTAAATATCATTCCAAAGCTGAGCTAAAAGTTCATGATTCAAAAGTCACCTTTGACTCACCAGTTATACAGAAAATTCAAGTACTTACTGGCATTAACTTGCCTTCTCTATGTATTCTTGGGAACAATGTAACCCTGAGGTCACAGATGTCAGTACATTTGAATTTCCGTAGTGGAGATGTGTCAGTAATAAACTGAAGTTTATTGCTCCTGACATTTAGAAGGTAGCAAACATCTGTCCCTATTCATCTGAGATATTGCTGTTCTATCACAGAATTTGTGCTGAATTGTTTTCTCCTGGTTCTCTCTTCTAGTTCTTAAATTGTTCTCAAAGAGCCTTTAGAGTATAGACATTCAAAATCAGGGAATTAACTTTGAAATGATAATTTCTAAAACCCTTTAGTTTTAAAATAAGTATTCGAAATATTCTATTTAAAAATTAAATATTTATCCAGTGGTTTTTTTTTGTTTGTTTGTTTGTTTGTTTGTTTTTCTGTAAAAATGATGAGTACTAAGCAGCATATTCCAGCCACATGCTCTCTTTTTGTAGCTGATGAAGACAGTTCCTTGCTTCATTTTGCTTGATTTGTGACAATTGCTCCATGGGATGCTTCCTAATATAGGAAGCCCAAGTGCCAAAGTGACTTGGTTGGGTGTAAATACACAACTGTGTTTCATCTAAAACAGAGAGGATCAATACCTAGTTTCTCTTGAAGTAACAGTGTACTTTGATGAGCACTTGTAACAGAGCACAACAGAGCAAGTACTGCAGACTTGGAGGAGTGCAGCAGGCACCCTGGCCATGGGCAGAGCATATACAAGAGTCATTTCAGTGGACCCTTCAAGCAGCTGCTTAAGATGGACACCTGACAGGTTTGAAGTAACAGAGGAAGAATAAACAATGCTAAGTTCTGCAAAATCAACTTCATGTCCTCATGTAGGAAATACAGGTTAGAAAAGATACTTCAGTCGTATGGAAAACACCGAAGCTAACTATATTTAAGGAGATAGTAGTGGAAAGAAATCACTTGGAAAGTAAGGCTGCTGCAGCAGCAGCAGTGTTCTGCTGGTAGAGCAACCAAAGGACTGCAGGCTGCTTTGCACAGGGTCAGTTCAGGGCAAAGATGCTAGTAAAAAGAGCAGGACCCCAGGGGATCTTGGACAGCACATCTGCGCTTTGGGCAAAGAGAGAAAACTGGCACGTAGAAGTACATTAACTGAGAGAGAGAGGGTGAGCCTCAGAAAGAGCTCTGGTGTCAGCTGCAGCCTGGCCTTGCCATCACCCCTGGCTTATGCTCAAGAGAAGCAAAATCCAATTTGCTAGCATTGCTGAAGAGCCTGGAGGTAGCTGCAAGTACAAGTCTGCAAGAAAAATAATAGGCATCATGCAGACACAGCGTCACCAAATATGTAAACTGTGTGATTCTGATTGTTCTTGGGATATTGAAAACTTGTTATATGGATACCTATATAAGCAGAGCATTATGGTTTCCATAAAATGGTGCAACTATTCTTCTCTGGCTATGGAAGGGTCTTGTGCAGGTGCAGCAGGGAAGAGCAGGCTTTTTTGTAGCCAAAATCTGCTAGTCTTCACTGTTTCTTTTACAGCAGACTGTGATCATATGAACAGTGAGGCAGGAACAGAAAGCCTTAAGGCTTTTTAATGGTCTCCATTAAAATTACTATCACAAACAGATTCTGAATGCTTTATAAGACAATGCCAATGGCGTTGACATCCTAGCTTGTATGAAAAATAGTGCAGCCAGCAGGAGCAGGGAAGTGATCATCCCTCTGTACTCAGCACTGGTGAGTCTGCACTTCAGTGCTGTGTTCAGTTTTGGGCTCCTCGCTACAAGAAAGACATTGGGGTCCTAGAGCGTGTCCAGAGAAGGGCAGTGAAGTTGTGAAAGGTCTGGAACACAAGTCTTATGGGGAGCAGCTGAGAAAAATGTGATTGTTCAGTTTGGAGAAGAGAAGGGTGGGGGGAGACTGTATTGCTCTCTATGAAGACCTGAAAGGAGATTGTCATGAAGTGGGGATCAGCCTCTTCTCCTGGGTAACAGCAGTAGAATGAGAGAAAATGGCCTTAAGTTTACCACAGAAGGTTCACGTTGGATATTAGGAAAGCTTCTCTGAAATAGCAGTGAGGCAGTGGCACAGGCTGCCCATGGAGTGATGGGATTGCCGTCCCTGGAGGTGTTGAGGAATTGTGTGGATGTGGCACTGAGGGACGTGGTCAGTGGGGTGGGGGTGGGCTGACGGTTGGACTGGATGATCTTAGAGGTCTTTTATAATCTTGCCGATTCTGTGATTCTATGATTCTAGTTAATTAAAACTAATTTCAGTTGTGAAGTCTTAGGGATATCTAGAAGGTTGTTTTCTTTCAGAGGATTTTATGCTGCTTATCACCCCACTGCATTTATGACTTCGTCTATTTCAGAATTTAAGAAAAAGGCATTGAAATACAGAGACCACTGTGAAAAGGTAAACATAGAAAAACACAAGGTTGCCTTAGAACTTAGCTTTAGTTTGGCTCACAGAAGCCAGGTGTCAGGCTGCTGTCGGCAAATTTTTGCAATTCCTTTTTCCAGTTCTCATCATTGTTCTGATGGAAGAGAAACTGTTTTTATTTTCAGGTAATTAACGAGACTTTTTATTACAGTAGATGGAGGCATCTTACACTTGATTTTGTTTGAGCCAGACTTTTCTTCTTTATTGATTATAGTAACTATTCGAGTTGGTGCTTATTGATTCAGGCACAGCTGTACGGTATTTTAATTTGTTCTGGGATGGGAATTTGTTCATATTATTAGACAGATTCTGTTTTTCATTGTTCTGAGATAGAGATGTTATTACTCATAGTTTAGTTGAAGTTCTCTGTAAATCTTGCAAAGGTTGCCTTAGAATCATAGAATCATAGAATCACCAAGGTTGGAAAAGACCTAAAAGATCATCCAGTCCAACCGTTCACCTATTCCCAATAGCTCCCACTAAACCATGTCCCTCAACACAACATCCAGCCTTTCCTTGAACACCCCCAGGCTCGGTGACTCCACCACCTCCCTGGGCAGTCCATTCCAGTGCCTGACCACCCTTTCTGAAAAGTAATACTTCCTAATGTCCAGCCTGAATCTCCCCTGCCGTAACTTGAAACCATTCCCTCTGGCCTTCCTTTCCTTCATCTCACAAAGCTCACTGAGAAGAGCACTGTGAAAGAGAGTTCTGCTGGAAGAATTCCTGCCGTGCAGAGGGAACAGAGAAATAAGATAAAGGAGATCCAAGTTACGTATCACTAATCTCAGTACTTCAGACAAGTACCTGTCTATTTACACTTAGAAGCCCCATTGATGGAAACCCTACCACCTCTGCAGAAACTGTTTTAGTACTCAGCCATTATTTACAGTCAGACAGCTATTTGCTATCGTCTCACATTTCCAGTGCTGCAATTCATGTACTCTGTTCTGCTATGTGAACATGGGAAATAGTTTTTTCTCCTTCCTTTTGCATGCACTTTTGAGTATCTGAAGACAGTTCATCTTAGAGTTCAGAGGCAGAGGTGTTCACCTGAAAGAGAGATTTGAGGAAAGGAGACAGATCCAAAGCACAAAGGCAGCCTGTGCTTGTCTTTCTGGAAACTGCAACACCTTTATAGCAGCAAGGCACTTTGATAAGAACAGATCATTTTTATGAAATTCAGAGGATAGTATAAGCTATCCTAAAGAAGCTTTGAAAGTAGGTACAAGGGAAAAGTGTGGGTACTTTATGTACGTGTCCCACTGCTCCTCTCACTCCTGTGTCACTGGCCCCAGCATGGAACAAGGGAAGCTGTGGCCTTTCCCCTTCCATTATTTTTTACGTATTTCACTGTGGAGATTCACCCATCACCTATGAAAATCAGCACACAACCAGGGCAGTTTCAAGCTTAGCGCTGGTTGAGCGTATACAGCAAAGAAGGATGCAGGAGTTGGTGTGAGAAACAAAGTTCCACTCTTTTCCTATTACAGAGTATATATGTCTGTTAAACCAATCTAATGCATCTTTCTCCATAATGGATAAATTGTACAATATTTTGAAAGTCCAGTGCTTTGAAAGAATTTTATTAACAGCAGTAGTGCAATTTCATGAAAATCTGAAAATCTTTTGAGTCGCTCTTATCTCAGATTTTCCTGAAGAAAATTATTCCAATGCTGTCCCATGAGGTAAGCCATGTCCAGGTATGCTTTAACAGATCACACTATCAGGTCTATAGATTGTATAATTTATGTAACTTTGTGAACCCCTTTATATGTACAGCAAGATTTGACTGTTAGTTTCTAAGATTGAAATCTGCTACTAATATAATTTGGCTCAGATGAGATACCAATTTTGTACCTGATTCATAAATTTTGTAAGAATTCATTTATGAAAGCAACTAAGCAACTAACAAAAGTCTTTGTTTATGTATTCATTTTAGACTTAAGTAGCAATTAAATAATAGTGATTGAATAGTAGTAGTTAAAATGCAAGATTTTCAGTTTTGTTATGGTAAGACTTTTCTAAAAGAAAAATCTAAACACTGAGAAGGAAATGTATGGATACAGAAACAAAGCAGCAAGAACAATTGTCACTGACTTCTATCTCATTTTTCTTTTTTCTTTTTTTTTTTTGTGCATTCGTACTGAAGACATTCAAAAGAAAAATATGCAAAATTTGCATAGTGTAGCTATAGTTCCTTCAATCCGTATGACAACACATTGATGCTTGTTAAACTATTTCCATAGCAAAAGTATGATTTTATTCATGAAATATGCTCTTTTGGAGACAGAAAGGATATTCTTTTGCTACTGATTTCTGGAGACAGCATTAACTCTTTTGACTTTTTTCAACACAGGAAAAAATAAACAACAAAAAAATCTCTACTGTTGCTGAAATCCTCAGCAGAGCTTATCCAAATTGTTGCTTAGGAAGTTAAAATACTTCAAGGACATGGCTTCACAAAATTACTTCTATGTCCTATTATTTGTCATCTCTTCTAAGCGTAAGAAATTTGCAATCATAAGAAGTTCTTTGCAGCACTATGGAAAAATGTATGACTCAAAGAGATTTATCCTACTATCTTAGGATAAAGATCCTGTAATACTCCTGTATTACTAATTTCCTTGTAAGAATTCTGAAGGAAAAATATAAATGCTTGAGGTTTTGTTCCTTTTTTTTTTTCTTTCTTTCTTTTTTTTTAATTGAAAGGAAATTATTAAATTCAGATTTCTCTCTGTTAATTGAATTTTTGAAAATATGAACATCTTAATCACAGAATCACAGAATTGTAGGGGTTGGAAGGGACCTCCAGAGATCATCGAGCCCAACCCCCCTGCCAAAGCAGGTTCCCTACACCAGGTGATATAAGATTATATTAATATAATTAATATAGACCAACTTGTATCAACCAGTGCCAAATTAAGTCATTACTGCACTCAGTGACTTAATCATAGAAATAATAGGTTGCTTTTTGTTGTTTATTTACTTGCTTTTGTATTTATAATCATCTCTAAATCAGAAAGATTTCAGGTAGATTTGTGTTCTACCTGAATCAGATGTTACGTATAGTCTTCTGCAACAGAGTCAGAAGCTTGACCTTGTCCCCAAATTTTTAGTTTTATTTCTGTTCATCTGTAAAGGTGATGCAGACAGAGTAGACTTTGTAAAGTATGTGATCCATCATCTGTGTCTGACCTCTGGAAAACTCTACGTATTTTTTCATATTCTGATTCAGTGAAAAGCGTGACCAATAGAAAACTAAATAATACTGTCATCTGAAAATCAAAATGCAGTTTTGCTTTTTTTCTTGTGTCTTTGGAAGTGAATTTTCACGATGTCATTCAAGGAAAGATTTTCAAAAACCTTTGTAAAATCCAGCTCCAGATTCTCTCATTCTCGTTTGCAGTACCCCAGACATCCACTCTCCAGGTAAACAGCATTTACCAGCAGCTGAGAGAAAGTCTGGCACTCCCAGTGTACAAGAGAATTTTGCCTGGATACTTGCAGATATTAAAAGTTACTTGGCTGAAATTATAGCTTTAGTTGTTCAATTTGGATCATTAAGAAAGATATTAGGGATATTAACCTACTGGTTAATTGTATTTTTTAGTTCTCATTTTCCAAATCCCAAAAGGATTTGATATAAAGGAAACAAAACAACAACAAAAAAGTGGATTTTTAGAATGTTTTAGTCCAGGAAATAAAGGATTATGGTCTAGATGAAAGAATGGCAGGCTACACACAGCCTCATACTCTGATGAATTTATCTTGTCTTAATTATTATTAAGGAAAAAATTCCTAATGAATTCACAGTATGTAATTTGTGGGTTTGGGGAAGACGTGGCCCTAAGCTAAGATATATTTTTCTTAGGTAACCACCAGAGGGAGCCAGGTGAACCTGTATAGGGAAAAAAACAAAAACTGAGGAGAAAAAAATGGGCTTGTTTTTTTTCTTGAAAAGAAAAAAGAAAAGAAAAAGAAAAAAAAGAAAAAAAATAAGAAAAAAGAAAAAAATGAAAACGAATCTTTCTTTTGGGACTGAATTTTATATGGGTAGATAGTTATAGAATGAAGGGGAATGGCTTTAAACTAAAAGAGGGGAGATTTAGGCTAGATATTAGAAAGAAATTTTTTACTCAGAAGGTGATGAGGCATTAAAACAGGCTGCCCAGAGAAGCTGTGGTGCCCCATCCCACACTCAAGGCCAGGTTGGATGGGACCCTGGGCAGCTGAGCTGGTGGGGGCAGCCCTGCCCATGGCACGGGATTGGGCTGGGTAGGCTTTGAAGTCCCTTCCAACACAAGCCATCCTGTTACTCTATGATTCTATGATTTTCCTGTACAAGAAGCTTAAGAATTTTCTGCACCAGCTGATGTTTCCATCTTTTGTAATGAAATCTGAATGTCTGACCAGTGTCCTGAGTGAAATTCTGCAAGATGGCAATGAATATTAAATGATGCACCTTCTTTTATTTAAACCACAAACACAGACTTTTCTTTAATTGATGATGCATTGTATAAACAGTAGCTTCCTTTTAAAAACCGATAACTCATAAGGGCTATCTTTAATTTAGTATAGAGAGCAAATTAAAGGACTTCATTCTGAAAACTCACAAGTGCTCTCTTCGTTTGATTCTAGTAATACCCCTCTTATAGTAGAATCATAACTAGTAAAACTAAGGTAGCATAGCTATATTAATGAAATTATTACATATGGTGTTGAAAACATCCTAGATACAGTTTCCTGGTTTACCAAATGTTCAATGTCAGAATCAAGTAATGTACATAATGGAATAGCAGCCAAAAGTTTTACTTTAGTAATGTCCTTTTTAATAATTTCAGAAGTTATCTAAATTGCAGAATAAATAGTGCTGTTGGTAAATTTGCAGACAGCTTTGTTATCATTACATTGAAGAGTAGGCTTGAAATACAAAAAGATCTGAAATAAGCTGAACACCAATATCACTTTGTGGTAGAATGGTATCTGAGCCAATGCAGGTGAGGAGTAACAGGTGAGGAAACAGTGCTGTAGGAAAACGATCTAGGGGTCACTGTAGATAGACAGACAATGAATAAACAACATGATATGATTATGAAAAACCAAATACATATTAGAATAAATGAATAAATCTGTCTTCTGAAAATCTTGGCTAAAATAAGTTACTTTGTGCTTTATGAACTGATGAAAATACAATGATAGGAAAGTTCATTATTGAAAGTCTTATAGCTTATAGATGTCTACTTCAAATACACGTATAAGACAAATGAGAATTCTTCCACCTTCTTACTGTATTGACAGTAATTACAGAATTTATCTGTAGTACTGCATCCAGGCCTGGAGTCCCCAGTACAGGAAGGACATGAAGCTCTTGGAACGGGTCCAGAGGAGGACCACTAAGATGATCAGAGGGCTGGAGCACCTCTCCTGTGGGGAAAGGTGAGGTAACTGGGCTTGTTTAGCTTGGAGAAGGGAAGGATCTGCGGAGACCTCATTGTGGTGTTCCAGTACTTGAAGGGAGCATATAAACAGGAGGGGGAATGGCTGTTTATGAGGGTGGATAGCGATAGGAGAAGGGAAAATGGCTTTAAACTGAGACAGAGGAGATTTAGGTTAGATATTAGGAGGAAGTTTTTCACACAGAAGGTGGTGACACACTGGAACAGGTTGCCCAAGGAGGCTATGGATGCCCCATCCCTGGAGGCATTCAAGGCCAGGATGGATGTGGCTCTGGGCAGCCTGGTCTGGTGGTTGGTGACCCTACAAACAGCAGGGGGGTTGAAACTCGATGATCATTGTGGTCCTTTTCAACCCAAGGCATTCTATGATGCATTCTATGTTGCTATGAATTTGTACAAAAATATGTTTGTTTCAATCACTTAGGATAGCAGTCAATGTAGCATAACATAATCTTTTAATTGCATGTTAGATCATTGTATAAAACTGGTATTTAAGATAATTACTATAGGAATTTGAATATAATCCTACTTAACATCAGGTGAAGTACTACTTTAGTTGCAGTTGTAGCTAAGCCAGTGAAAATATCCCAGAAAAAGCTTCAGTGATTTATGAGTGTATATGTCGACATTTTGACTTCCACTCTGTAGACGGACTTCATAAAATTCATAATGATTGCATGGTACAAGGAATATGAGTGTGATTTATCAGAACAATTTCTCTCAGAGCTAGAAATTGATTTTTATTCAATACCACATCTTCAGTTCCCAACATCAGATTGAATGTTTATACCTTGTCTACACAGCACAGTAAAGGTACAATATTCCATTCTGTGTGCAATAGTTTCCCTCCAGCGGTTTCTCTGAGTGGTGGTATGTATGGAATGAACAGTAATGCACTGAACCAAGCCTTCAATACTCCAGAACAGAAATAGAGCTTCTGTTTGTGAAACCTTATGTTCCTTGTGCTATGGTACGGTCTCTCTGATTAACAAATTGCTCCACAATGTGACAAAATTCATGAGAACAGAAGAGAACAAAAGTTTCTCTATGATTAGAGTTCCTGCACTGTTGGTAAGAAATAAGGGAAAATATAAGAGTTCTCTTTGTTTGTCTCATATGTCATATGGTGAGATTTTTTTTTTTTTTTTTCTTTTTTTCTTTTGACTACTTAAGTCAAAAAGGGCAGGGTGGGTTTTTCAGCTTTGATGAGTTGTATTTGTAAATCATAGAAGAAAACTGCTATGCCTGGGAAAAGGCTTAAGGCTGAAAGACTTATTCTAAGAGACATAAACTCAATTCTTTCCATAGCAGTTTTTTTGTTTTGTTTTGTTTTGTTGTTTTTTGTGCAATGCTGAGAAACTGATCAGAATCTGTGTTTTTCTCCCTTGCCTTTAGTAAAGTTCCAGGGAGTTCTTCAGATGCTCAGATAAACTGCTCACCTCAGAGACAAACAAATGCCGCTTGTAGAAAACAGTAAATATTTTTTCTTCTAGACCCAATGGCAACAGGTGAAATGAACTGTGCTTCAGTTCCCTGCTTGTATTGTTGTGTTATTTTTCCTCTCCAAAACAACAGGTAAAAGAATAGTTCCCTCTTCAATTCCTACGAAGTGAAAAGGAGCTGATTAATAACAGGAATAGTAACCCTGTGCTCCAATCTGAAATTGCAGTATCATTCAAACATGCAGCTGTTTGATCGTTCTAAGCAATTCCCTCTTTTGATCAATTCTAAAAACTCTTCTGGCTTTCATTTGTTCTAAAAAGGCAGTATCTTCCAATTGTTAAATTCCTACCGTTTTGACAAGTGTCTGTGATCAAACAGTATCTAATTACTTCACACACTTAAAGGAAATGAGAATATTCAGTTGCATGCAAATGCATGCAGCAAATGCCAGGACATGTAGAAAGTTACATAGCTTCTGTAGATAGGAACATGGTGGGATATCTCACTGATTTCAGTAGAACTGATAGGATAGCTAATCGTGTGCTCCAGTGTTAGCACCATCAAATCCTTGGAAGATATTTTGATATAGTATTCACAGGTATAAAGCTGAATAACCATGCAAAATGTTTTAATTTTCATTTCTCCTTATTTGTCCATCTAAAATAGCATAAATAGCATGGTATTGCTATTAAAAAAAAAAAAAAATCTCTTCAATCAGTACTCTTATCACTAACAACAGTCAAACCTCAGGAAGCGGAGCTATTGCCCACTCAGGAAGATTTATAAAACAGCACTTGTTGCCTTTCATGATTGGAATAGCAAAAGCGTTATGGCCCGCATCACAGATGAAGATAAGGCTGAGTTCAGTTCTTACAGAAGTGAGCATTAGTTGTCTGCACTGCATTTGACATTACAGCCTGTCAGAAAAAAAAAGTGGTAGTAAGAATAATAATAAAAAAAACAGAATATAGAAATATGACAAGAAACGGGAGGGATCATAGGATATCTCATTGACTGCAATTGTGCACTCACTGTCTTTCAACACAGGGAAACTTCAGGGTCAGTTGAGATATTTGCTGCAGTACAAATTCCTTCAATCAGGCAGTCTGGTAAAAACAATCCTCCATCATGGACATGAAATGTCAGTAAAATGAATTTCATTTAAATTTAACCTACAGACCATAATTTATCTAGAATACACCAGTAAGGAAAGAAATTGCATCCCAAATCCAGTGTCATGGAAAACAAGCAGAATTACATTTAATGGAGCAACCTTCAATTTAGCAATTGCCTTGAACATGTTTTCTAAGATCTATACAGGAGATAATACCTAAATAAGTAAATCCTCAGTACAGCAAAAAGAGAAAATTTATTTGATTCTGCAGCACTGAAGTCAAAGGGAGTATTTTCCATCAAGGTGCTTGGAAAGAAAAATCAAATGTCAAACTGTTGCCATTTGGTTTGTAACGGTTTCCATATTTTCTGCAAATAAAATCAAAATTATGCTAGACAAGGATGATAGTTTGTAGGGCTGGTTAAACTGGTATATGTTTGTAGTGACTGATTCTAATACTGCCATTCTTTATGATCAAACTCAGGACATGCTGATTACCTTTTGTAATGAGACGTAATTTCCTCAGAAATCACTATTTTTAGGATAATATTCTTGAAAATATCTGTCTCTGTATGGCTTTGTTTCACCTGTATAAATAACAAACAAATAATAATAAGCAATGTGCCCTTGCCACTGAGAAGGCTGACAGAATTCTTGGTCACATTAGGTAAAGTATCTCCAGCAGGCCAGAAGAGGTGATCCTTCCTCTCTGCTCAAAATTACTGAGGCTGCAGCTGGAGCACTGTATCCAGTTCTGCTGACCCCAGTGCAAGAGAGACGTGGACGTACTGGAAGGAGTCCAGAGAAGTGCTAGTGAGATGATCAGCAAATTGGAGCACCTCTCCTGTGGGGAAAGTCAGGGAGTTGGGACTGTTCAGCTTGGAGAAAAAGAGGCTTAGGGGATCTCATCAAAGTCTACAAATACCTGAAGGGAGAGAGTAGAGATGAAATCAGTCTCTTTTGAGTGGTGCCCAGTGCCAGGATTAGAGGCAATGAGCACAAACTGGAAGAGAGGAGGTTCTGCCTAGACGCCAGGCAGAAGTTCTGTGCTGTGTGGATGACCAAGCACTGGTACAGGGTGCCCAGGGGCTGTGGAGTCTCCTCCTCAGAGTTCTCCAGAATGCACCTGGCCATGGGCCTGGGCACCCTGCTGGCGCTGGGTTGGGACTTGATGAGCCCAGGTGGCTCACCTCAGCCATGCTGTGTCTGTGATTCTATACCACAGAATCATAGAATGGCCCAGGTTGGATGGGACCTCAAGGATCACAAAGCTCCAACCCCTCTGTCACAGGCAGGGCTGCTAACCTCCACATTTAACACTAGACCAGGCTGCCCAGGTCCCCATCCAACCTGGCCTTGAACACCTAAACAGATGGGGCATCCACAACCTCTCTGGGCAGCCTGTTCCAGTGCCACACCACTCTTTTTGTAAAGAATTTCCACCTGATATTCAACCTAAGGTTCAGGCCGGTGCAAAAATATTTGAAGCATAAAATATCACTGCTTGATTAACTACTGTTTGTCAGTATAGAGAAGGTCTGACATTCTTCACATAAATGCAATGGCAATCACTGAATGCTTTCTCCTACAGTTAAATGTATTTTTGAAGCTCTAGGCATTGCCTTCTTTCCATACTGGACATAGTGCCGAACTCTATTTTGCTTTGAGATATCTTGTTACATTTCTCTTTCACAAAAAAAAAAAAAAAAAAAAAAAAAAAAAAAATTTCAGTGTGCTAGACAGTGAACTCATTAGCTTGAGCAGAATTATCAATACAGATCAAATACAGGTCAATACAGATCATACTCTCAAAATATCTGCACAACAAGGTCCGTATTTATTTTAAAGTCTGGTATGTGATCTATGTAGCCTAGTGAATAACAACTAGGAGCTAAACAGTTGGAAGAGCCCTCCAGTGAGTTTCATTGAAATAGGAAGCTTGTTAAAGAATTGTGACCAAAGAAAAATTGCTGTGGCAGATCAATGTCATTTATCCAAATACCTTTGGGTAAGGTTACTCGCCTTATATCTACAATCCCAAACCTGCTACGGATATAAGCCTGCATAAATTAGGCACTGGAGATTTATTCACAGTAATTCTTGCCTAAGTTCTTACCAAAGGCAGTAGTGAAGGTTATAGAAATCAAATAAATTAAAGCTTTCTGCAGGGAAACCCAGGGGTTCACTTAGAGCATGGCTACATTATAGATTTAATTTAAGGTTGCTGATCTGTTGATTGGTAGATGAACTTGTTGGGTTTGACAGACAGGTTCCCCTTGTGCTATACTAAGTGGCACCACAACACAGCTACCATCCAGCTCTTGCCCGAAGGTGGGATAAAAATCATAGAGCAGTAGTTAGTCTGATGCACAGGGGAAGTGATTTGTTTAGTTTGAACGTCAGTTTGTTGCCTTAGGTTAAACAGATTTTATACCAAGTAGAATACTTACAGCAGTTTTTGTTTCTGAGAACAAGTATGAAGTCATTAGCCTGTGTGTCCTTCCTGAATGGGTCTGCTTGAGGTTATGTGTGTGACAGTCAGGATCTGCCCCTGTATCTCATTCACTGACAGTAATGAAGAATAATAAAACAAAATTTGAAAAACAAAGAAGCATTTGCACCAATAGTTTATAACTTGCATTTTATTCAGCTGCTGATGCTATCGTTTGGCATGTGAAAAATAATTAGTTATCTTCTCTCATTCTTGTCTTCCAGAACAAAAGCATTTCCATAAGGCTAATCTTAGAGATTTAGTGTTGTTTAGTAGAAAATTCATAAGAAAAACAGATTTGAGCGGTGCTTGCCTGAGTAAGCCTATTAATCATCCCTGCTGAAAGATTCCCCGCTTAAGATTCTGTATTAAAGAAATATATCTCAGTGGGAAATAATGAAGTTGAGCTTCTTGCATTGCTAGAATCACTTAATGAGTTATTAAAAGTCAGGACTGTTCATATCAAACTTTATTAATTGCATAAAATAGGGATGTAGCAATAAGCCCAAATACTACTTACTGTAAACGCATAATAGCTTACAATAAGCTTTGCTCTTGATAGAAAATTAATAATTAGCAGCAGCTATGAATCTTCTTTTTAAAATGCCGAATACTTTCCTTCTTCAGATGCATAATACACCTGCTGTAAAGATGCCGAGAAACAAAGAAATGAAAGTGATTCAAATTAATTTATTTGTCAGTTATCTAGAGTAATTCAGGTCTGGAAAATACCTCCAGGTCAAATGCATTGCAGGCAATCACTGCAGAAAGATAACGTATGTTCCTCTTTCATTATCAAGGAGCATCAGCAATTTCATCATTATTATTGAAGTATGGCTTCTTCAAAAATATCCATTTTACTCATTTCCTTTCTCCAAAGCCCTGGTCCTTAGCAAATGTTGCCTGAAAACAACAGCAACAGCAAAGGCCTTTAGAGAACACTTAAAGAATCTAAAACGATGCACAAAATCTGTTTTTGGTTCCCTACCTAAACTTTGAAACGTCAGGTTTTATGTAGTTAATCTTCTTGCTAGCATCTTGGGAATGAAGACCTCTGTGTGTGAGTAAGGGCAGACAACATGTTTATGCTGCAGTCCAGGAAATTGAAATGTTTCAGATCACATTAATCACAATCACAGAAAAACATTAATACATTTAAGACTCTGGACAGTAAAAAAACGAAACAAAACAAGCAAACAAACAAACAAACAAACAAAAAAAACAACCACCAATGCATGTGAAAATAAACTTTCAAAAAGAAATTGGAGGCATCAACAACTACAGAGGTATGTCTGCATTGCCAAGACTCGCACCCAGAATTCAATCTCTGAGTACAAATTTTAGTCAGCTACTCATGTAGTTAGATATCATCTATGTAATTTTCCTATTAATTGATCAAGCAACTTTGCATTTTTATGGCTTTACTTTTAGGAATAAGACTCACTAAACCAGAATTTGATAAGTTGAGGCATACAGTCTGGTATTTACAAGTTTTATTTCATATTATTATCAAAATTTCTGATATCAAGTTGGCTTTCATTTATTAAATTGAATACTGACACATGATGGATTTGTTTTGAATCTAGAGAAAAGCATAATCAGCAGCAAAAGATCCCATTCTTTGCACATCACATCGTTGCTCACTGCAAAAATTCTAACAGGTAAAATGGGTTAGAAAAGCAAGTATTTTCAAGACATATTTAAAAGAGCTTCCCAGTAATTTATACTAATGAGGACATTCTGATAAATACGTTTATATATCCAAAGCTATGTATTGTCACTCATTCAATTCATTTTATGTAAATAAGCCCTTAAAAATATGGTGACTGGTTAAGCTGCTTAAAACCATTTGCTGTCTTGCTCGACTTGGCAGAAAAAGATTAAAAGAAAATTCTGACCAAGATCTGCACTTATGAGGTCAATATACACACTTTTAAAATTTTAATGGGGTGGGAATTTTTTTAATGCTTGGAACAACCTAAAATATGTATCTGCACATGGGAATCTTAAGCTTCCTGTGTAGCAGAGATAGAATCATAGAAACCTTAGTGCATATAAATATTTCTTGAACACCTCCAGGGTCAGTGACTCAACTGTCTCCCTGGGCAGCCCATTCTAAAGCCTGACTACACTTCTGAAGAAGAAATTTTTCCTAACGTCCAACCTGAATCTCCCCTGATGCAAATTGAGGCCATTCCTTCTCATTCAATTAAGAGATGAGTTTAGGTGGTCATTCTACTGAATACCAGTGGAAAGTAGACTACAGCAAATGATGGTACGAACCATATTGAGAAGTTAAAACATAGTTAAAATAAATTAAACATTCATCTATGAGAAAGATCATATGCAAGTTGTAATGACAGTGTGTTATATCAGGAGATTACAGTTTACTTTCCTCATCTCATGCAATGTGATGTCTGAAAATTAACACAGTCATCTTTGATATGAGCCATTTTAATGATTTGCCAGCTGAATTTATTTCTGGAGGGTAACTACCAAATAACAAAATGAAATAATGATTCATTGTTATAACTACAAGAACTGTTATCTGCTGCCAATATTTATACTATAATATTTGTCTTTTCAGATTTTCATTCAGTCGTACTAAAACTATAATAAAACATATGAAAGATATTTTACAAAATTTCTAAAGTTGTTGGAGCATTTCTAAACCAGGTAAAACTTCCTCCCAGAAAATTTGTACTTAGCCTTTTTTCTTTTTTTTTTTTTTTAAATCTATTTTATGTATCCTTTTGTCTCTATGCCATCCCGAGGAATCTGACATTTTAACCAATAAAAAACTTTTGGTTTATACAAAATACTTTCATTTTCATTCCGCCCAAGAATTATTCTTTTCTAATGGATACTGGATTTCATTCAGCTACAATCTCCTAGGTTTGAAGTGCATATACTGATGTTCTCTTTATCCACTGTGGCTACACTGGGCCATATCCCTTTGAAGAGCCGTGTGTGACCTGGGTTGCCCTTCTCAGAGCAGCTCTTTGCAAAGATAGATCAGGAATGGCTGGGGGAAAGTTCATTCTGGGTGATGTGCAATTGTGCGGGAGTCAGGAATCTTTCTGGTAAGAAGAGACAGTTCTGTCTTCAGATCCTGTGCAGTTCTGTTAAAAGTGCTATACTATGCCGAGCCCACAGAAGAGCCAATATTTCACCATCTGAAGCCAAAAAATTTGGGCTTGTTCAAATCCACGTGACAGTCAGCTGCAGTGTAATTTTGCTTTCTGCTTCAATGATATGTTACAAACTTTTTGCTCCAGAACATATTACAAAAGCTGTTAGTCAATCACTTTCAGTTTAAGCACACAAAACAAGCTTCTCAAACTCCATGTTAACTTTTTTTTTTTTTTTTTCCCATAGATGTCAACATGTTAGCAGCAGTCTTCATGTATATTCTGTAAAGAATCTGGCTTGTGTGTGGCACAGCTGAAGTGGCAAAAAATGTCTCTGTACTACTGATGTGAAAGTGCAGAAGAAACAACCCTTACTCTTAGCATTGAAAACTGCTTATGTCAGCTGGATTCCTGTCAGAAATAAGCAAATAAAATAATTTGTTTCTGACAGAGTGCCCATGAGGAAGCTTTTTTAAATTAGAAAGTGGAGGTAGGTCTCACATGGAGGACTCCATCGATGCTAGAATTTCTTCTCATAATGAGAATTTTTTCTCATAAAGAGCTCCCAGGCTGCCCAGGGAGGCGGTGGGGTCACTGTCCATGGAGGTGTTCAGGAGTCATGTGGATGTGGCACTGAGGGACATGGTCAGTGGGCGTGGGGGAGTGGGCTGATGGTTGAACTATGATCTTTGTGGTCTTTTCCAAACTTAATGATTCCATGATTCTATGATTCTAAGGCCTTCATCTGTTTTCTGTGTGTTTGACCTCAGGATGAATGTTCTGCTGGTGATAAAATGACTACCCACTAAAGAGAGTGTGAATCTTGTTCCAAAGTTTCAAAAATGTTGAAAACTTAAGACCAAGCTTTATGATTAAATTTCATTTTTAATTCTGAGTTTTTCTGACAAATTCAATAAATCTAATAAATATTTTTCTATAGGAAAAAAATACAAATTTACCTAAATGGTCTTCCCTGTTTTGCTTTTTCTTTGGATTTGCATCTGACTCTGTAAATTGTGCAGGCTAGCCACATATACCTCAGATTGCATCAAGAGAAATATGATGAGCAGGTCGAGGGAGATGATTCTACACCTCTACTCTGCTCCTGTGAAACCCCACCTGGAGTACTGCGTTCAGTTCTGAGACCCCAACACAAGAAGGACATAGAGTTGTTGGAGCAGGTCCATAGGAGGGCCACAAAGATGATCAGAGGGCTGGAGCACCTCCCCTGGGTGGACAGGCAAAGAGAGGTGGAGAACTTCAGCCTGGAGAAGAGAAGGCACCAAAGAGACCTTATAACAGCCTTCCAGTAACTGAAGGGGCCTACAGGAAAGCTAGGGAGGGACTTTTTATAAGGGCATGTAGCAACAAGACAAGGGGAAATAGATTTAAACTTGAGGAGGGTAGATTTAGACTAGATATCAGGAAGAAATTCTTTACTCTGAGGATGGTAAGACATTGAAACAGGTTGCCCAGTTAGCTTGTAGATGCTCCCTCCCTGATCCTGTCTTGTATCAGAAATAGCATTGTCATCAGGAGCAGGGAGGTGATCATTCCTTTGTACTCAGCCCTGGTGAGACTGCATCTGAAGGGATATCGTGGTGAGGTGGGGGTCAGCCTCTTCTCCCATGTAAGTAGCAATAGGACAAGAGGGAATAGCCTTGAGTTATGCCAAGGGAGATTCAGGTTGGACATTAGGAAATACTTCTTCTCCAAGAGTAATCAGGCACTGGAATGGGCTGACCAGGGAGGTGGTGGAGTCACTGACTCTGGAGGTGTTCAAGAAAGGTTTAGATACTGTACTGAGGGACATGGTTTAGTGGGAAATACTGGTAATAGGTGGGCAGTTGGACTGGATGATCTTGCAGATCTTTTCT
The DNA here is from genome assembly GCF_019238085.1 of Lagopus leucura. NCBI lineage: Eukaryota > Metazoa > Chordata > Aves > Galliformes > Phasianidae > Lagopus > Lagopus leucura. Next base: position 33,789,967 of record NW_024962263.1, read on the forward strand.
GAACTTGGTGATTCTATGATTCTGTAGTTCTTTGGTTCTATAACTTGCTGGTACTTCCTTGGAAAGAGAAACTTTGGATAGTTTTCATCTTATTGTCAGAAGTACAAACTTGCATTTGTAGTGCAGATATAGCCTCTGCTATAACTTCAAGTGCTGTTTTAACCTGGATAACTTCATATCTCTCCTTTTTTAACAGTTCTAGCAATTTTATTCTCAAGATTTGCTGCATAGCTTAGCTTAGCTATACAATGTGTACCTGTTGAATATGATGCATAATTTTACTTTTTCGAGATTAAAAAATAAAAAGGATGAAGTATAAAACACAGGAAAGCAAGATTTATAATTTATTGAAGCTACTTATTTTTTAAAGAGAAGTTCTCCTGAGATTTCTTCAAGCAGAAAGTAAAATTAAAGGACTGCTTCCATCTGTCTCAGCCTTAACCTTGCAGAGTTGAAAGCTGTTGAAACGTTGTAAAGTCTCCCTTCTTTACAATTGCTGGCAGTAGAATGAAAACAATTAAGTATTATTAAGCATTTTGAATTTTATTTCATCAGAACATTTTAATGTGTGTAAACATTGCCCTGTGTATGCCTGACACCGTATTTAGTGTGGTAAGAGCTGACCCTGAGTGATCGCTGCCTGAGGGCTGAGATGGTTCAGTAGCAATCTGCAGAAGTCACTGGCCTTCCTGCTACCTTTCAGCAGCTTTCAGTGCTCTTTCACCTACCTGAGAGCAAAGTTGGACTGAGGTTGAAATTTTCACAACATTCTTCCTCACCACATGGCTTTCTCTTTCCATAACTAAATTACCAAACAAACTACTAACAAAACTACAGTTTTGTTTTTGTTTTTTTTTTTGACAGCATTTTTAATGAATATGAAGAGCGCCTGTGGCAGTTATCGCTGTGAAATACCAAATTTCATCTTGTTCTCATCTTTACAATTATTTTACTCACTTTTTTACTTTTGTCTTGTTTATTGACTTACAATAATTGCATTATTAATATGCTTATGCTGATCTCTTGTACTGCTTAGTAGGCAGCCTTCTTTCCTCAAACAAGGTTGATCTTAAAATCAACATATTCCCCTCAGACTGAAAAAGAGGAATTACTTATTTGAAATTCAAGTACAACACGCATTCTAACCCAGCTAGTCTTTTATGGCAGTTTCATAAATGTGAGCTACTAGGGAGTCAATTCCTTAGAGAAGCTGCAGCAGCAGGAAGTGTTCTCAGCTTCCTCCCCAGACAGCATGTGCTCAAGGCAATTTGTTTGTTCTGCCGAAAGATTTGTCTTTGTTATTTAAACTCAACTAATAACTTATGCAAAGGTTATGGGTTGTTTTTTTGCTGTTTTTTTTTACTATTTTTGAGGTGGGTTGTGGAGAGAGCTTATAGAATCACAGTCATAGAATAGGGTTGGAAAAGACCACTAAGGGCTTCGAGTACAACTGTCAACCCAACCCCACCATGCCCACTAGTCATGTCCCTTTGTGTCACATCCATATAGCTCTTGAACATCTCCTGGGATGGTGATTCTACCACCTCCCTGGGGAAGTAGAATTATAGGGTCCAGCTACAGTGTTCAGTCTGCTGTATTTAAATAGATCACTGTGAGCCCTCATTCTGACCTCCACTCCCAAACTCCCAGTGGAAAAGACAAAGTGTGGCAGAAAGACCACCACTTTAATTACCTGTTAAGTTATTGCTATTAAAGATGCGCTCATTATATTAAATGTTTTCTAATCGGGGTGATAAAACGTACTATAAATGACCATTTTTGCCTACATTTTTTGAGTTTTGATACTGCATACAGTGATTCATTCTATGGAATTTCTTTGTGGATCTCTTATATATTTATTTTGTCTAGAATGATAAGAGTTAAAAAATATACAGCTGATGTCTCTTCTTATCACAGTTTTTTAGAATTCTTCTGAAAAAGAGACATGATAAGGGCATTTTTTTAATTTACCTCATTGAATGTCCTTGACCGCATTAAAAAAAAAGTGCAATATTTTTGAAGGAGTTTTGTGTAAGTTATTCATAGGAGATAAGATCACAATCTTTATAATTACCTGCACAAAAAAAGTATTGCTAGTGAATTTCTTCTTTATTAATTATCCATGCACTCTAAAACTCCACGGTGTTAGGAAGAGCTTTTGCGTTATTCAGTTTAGAAAGGTCTCTGGAACAACTCTCATCCTCTATTCTAACTGAAAAACATGTTTTATATGTTTTACATGATAAAATATACTGACTCAACTTATTCTGAGAAGTATCTGGCCTAATATCCTACCAGTTCCCAGTGAACTTCTATTGTTATACACAGGAGTGGAACAAAGATATTTTTCTGTGTTTGCCAATGCAGTATTTAGTCTCTCTGGGTTTTGGGACAGTAAAAAAAAGAGCCTATTTTTGAAATTAGCATAAATTCTTTCCCATAAAATTAGATTTGGGGCCTTTTGTTAACTGACAATGCAAACATTCATCATACTTGGAGAGAAATTATCTCCCAGATAACTAGTGATGGGACAAGAGGTAATAGCCGTAAGCTGCACAATGGGAGGTTCTGATTGGAAATTAGGAAAAAAGTTTCAGAAAGAGCGGTGAGGACGTGGCAAAGGCTGCCCAGGGAGATGGTGGAGTCATGACCCTTGGAGATGTTCAAGGAATGAGTGGATGTGGCACTGAGGGACACAGTTTAGTAGTATGGTTATGGGTCAGTGGTTGGACTAAATGGTCTTAGTGGCCCTTTCCAGCCTTAACGATTCTATGATTCTAAGTGCAAAGGAGAACTATGCTAAAAAGTAGAGTAAAAATGGTGTCTCTTCCTAGGCAGACATAGCCTGGCTTCTAGAGACAGAGGTGAATCTATTATTGATTTTCCAGGTGAATCTTTCTAAAAGCTGCTTTGGGAACAGCAGAGGTATTCCTAGCAGGGAGTAGAGAAATGGGAAAATCCTATCAGAGGTGGTAGTGATTCTCTCTTTCAAAGGATGAGAATTGAATGTCCTAAATGAAAGTAGCAGTGTCCTTCCTGACTTTGAAGTAGCTTGTCTTCAAGAGTTCAGGGAAATAGTTCATTACTGATAGTCTTCATTTGGCAGAACTATTCAAAAGGAGTTTAATTCCAACAACTGCAATTGTCAGGTTTAGAAACTCATATGATAGTCCTACTTTTGAACTTTTCATGCTTTAAGCCTTTGAAACAAATGAGGCAGTTAAGCATACATAGTATGATTTTCGCATACTTCCTGACAAAAATAATTTATCAGCATTGCAAAACCTAAATTTTTCAAATTTTATGAACGTTTATCACGAAATGTCCCCAAACCACCTCCATTTCTGTTTACTCTTCAGCCATTAATTTTGGATGTATCTTGTTATAGATGTATTGTTCTGCAATTTGATCCATTTTGGGGGTTAACTGTAGTTTACATCCCAAAATGCCCAGTGTCCTATGCCTGCTTTATTTTCTCTTGAAATAGATCTGTCTCAAGTGTCTCACTGAAGGTCAATAGGAACAGTTATGAGCCTGACTGATGGATAAATAGGTTCCTTGTATATCTGAAGATACTGCCTGAGACTCCAAAAGACTTTGTAATGAAAGTGCCATGCTGTACTTCCTCCTTCTGTTTCTTCTATGACATTTTTGAATCTCAACTCATCTATGTCAGAATCTTCTATGTCAGATTCTTCAAACTTTATTCAATTAGGTCTCAAGATAGCTGTTTCTTTCTGGATAAGTATCTGAGTTGTGTTTCAGCTGTTAACAGTTTGTTGTGTCATTGTCAAAGATGGATGAGATCTCTCCTGCTTGCTTTCTTTTACCAACAGCCATATTTCAGGGGTTGCTGAAATAAATATAAATGAAGATAAGAAAGTAATGATATAGAAAAGTTGCAAGTTTATGGAGGAGTTAATGAGGCCACAGACAAAACCAAGTTGTGCATCTTAGCAAATCATTGCATTCAAGTTGCTTGGAAGAAAACTTTTAAAGATTTGAGGTAGAAACTGGAAATTCACTCTACAAATCAATTCTGTAAAATTTAGTAAAGCGTTGTATGTTTTCCAGGGAACAATTTTGTTTGTATTTCTTTAAAATGAAAATAAAATGTGTAAGGACAATGCCATTCTTTGCTTTGAAACTACATGAGTACGAGTGTTGGGTGGACTGTGCTGTACAGTGCCGATGGAAAAATAGATCATGCAACCTCCTGAACAACCAGACATGAGAGATGACAGATGGCACAGCACAAGCTTTCATAGTTTGCTGATGGCTGCTTTTGCGGATGTGTGAGTATCACAGCCAGCACTCCACCTGTTGTCCTTAAAGCACTGAAGGCAGGGGCAAATGAATTGTACTTTCAGAGAGACGAGAAATAGTGGAAGTATTGCTCAAGGTCTCTCGTTCTTGTACTGAAACTTATCCATAGACTCATTGCTACTTAATGCCAGTTTACCTGATTCTGAATATTTTTTTCCCTTATCCATATTCTCCATCTTGAATCCAAGACTGTGAAGTAATCCCTAAATCACATCCCTGATACATTTTTCATCATTTCTCTTGGTGTGTTCCACCTACTGCAGATCACATCAGCAAGAAAAAGTCCCCCAGCATGTTTAACAGATTAAACACAGCAGCTATTTCTTTGAGAACATTGGCTGCTGCTTGCCTTTGATGGCTGTAATTTTTTAATAAGAAAATTATTTGAGAAAACTTTACAATATGCAATTAAAATTTTGAGTTGATTGCAACAATATGTCAGTTGAAAAGTGCTTGCGATGCAAAGCATGCAGTGATTATACTGTCTTCTGCAAATACTCAAGGAAATAAATTAACTTTAGTAGAGGAAACAACTTTATAAGGAAAAGCACTGTTCTCTTTCAAAATTGGAATAATCTCATATAATTTACAACCCTTATTATAATCTCATTTATAACTTGGAATGTGTACAATGACTTGATTTGTCACCACAGACTTTTACATCTTTGTCTCGTTTTTCCTTAGTTCATTGAATATAACATTTTGAAAACAGCCAGAAGGTTTGTTCAAAGCTTGATGTATGCACTCGTACAAGTGCCTATAACAAAAACATTATCCATGGTGTCCCTATAGGTATCACTGCAAAATAAATAGTAGCTTCAGAGATAAGGATGTCCAAGAATATACATTAGGGGTCATTTAAAGAAAATGTCATGAACAGTAGGAAAATAAAATGGAAACCATTCTTCTCACTGACAGCTTTTTAAAAAATGTTCTAATAGAACTGTTTTCATACAAACAGATTATAAATGTCTTTTGTGTTCACACACACAAGTGGACTGTATCTTCAAGAACAATAATTTTTTCTTTAAGAAGAGTAACTAATAGTAGAAATGTACTCTTACAAGTAAAGCATCAGATGGTGCAGTGGCTACAGAATCATAAGCCAGTCACATGCTATGTATCACCTGGGGACTTCAAAACTGAGCCATTTGTACCTAATTTCTTCTACTTTTCAAGATTGCTCATATTTGTAGAATAAAATAATTTTTAAAACTTCGTTTTTCTTACCTTCTTTTCCATTCAAATAAGGATAATATTGTTAAAAGAATACAGTGGAGTTTAGTTGGCCTTCATATAAAGCCTCCAAATATATCCATTCATTAACGTATTTTTTCTTCCTTTGTTTGTTTGTTTGTTTGTTTGTTTGTTTTCTCAAAGGATTAATGGTATTAAAATTAGTCAAAGCAGAATTTTCATTTCACGAAAAGTTTTTACGGTCTCAATTCCTCTGTAGATAGAAACAAAGCCAAAACTATTTTTCTTGCAGAAAGCATGACATACTTTCACCTCCATAATTTAATTAAAATTAATGAATTAAATTTTTAAAATTAACATTACACCTACCATGTACTGCTTTTATTAAAATACTTCGTACTGTACCATATTACTAACTGCTTCTACAAACCCCTTCATAAAAATTATATCATGTTGTGTTGTTCTACCATGCTGTGTGTTTATGTAAAAATGAAACTAAATCTGTTTTGATATAATTTCTCAAGTTTTCCAAAACAAATATTCAATGAAGTTCCATTTGTAATTTTTTGGTTGTTATTTGTGGGAGTTTTTGCCCATACTGCTTTTTTTTTTTTTTTTTTTTTTTTTCCCTTTTTGTGAAAAAAGGCCTAAATTAAATGCAACCAAAAATGTCTTTAAGGTGACCAGCATGATCACTGTGTATAATTTTCAGTGGAGATTGAAGGTCTGCCCACTGCTCTCACAGCTGCTGCTTAGGTGAGTGGGTGTTGCAGCTCCTCAGATACAGAGCACAGCAGGGCCCTAGAAATCTGATTGGTGCAGACACTTACCCCTCTTACTAGCCAAGTGCACAGTAAGTGTTATCATTTATAATGGCAAACTCTTTATTTTTTTCCTCTTAGGCACCTTTTTCTAAAGCGTATTTCTATTTGTCTTTTATTTGTCTGAGAGCATGATGCAAAGATGACCGAAAGTTGCTATTGGAGTTTAAACCATTTGGAAGCACAGATGCCAAGAGTTTTCCATCATACTGAGCTTCGTTTGAAGGAAACCAAGTGTATTCACACTTTCCATAAGCACAAAGGCTAACATCTATTTTCAGAGTACATCATTATAGTGAACAACATGTTCTCTGTTTAATGTGCCTCTACTGCCTGGAACAGAAGATAAAACACAAAGTATTTCTTTGGAGGGGAAACTCTATTAAAAGTATAATGAAGATAACCCACATAATTTTATTCAGGTTCTCACGTATGTCATGTTTTACTAAAATCATTTAAGGTATAAGAGGATTATTTTAGCTTTGTTTAAAATAACCTATACCACTAGAGAGAAAGGCTTTTATCTGGCTCCACATGTTATAGAAGGATGGTTGCTCAAGCTCTAGGACTGTGTCACATGATGAAGGAAACTTCAAACAGGCAGGGAAAACACTGATAGTCTAAGACAAGACACGTGCTCGTAAGATTACTCTTCCAGAGTTGGTAATGCCTGTCAGTGATAAAGACACATGGCCCTTGTTCATCACCACCACCTACTTGTCTAGCAACTATAAGAAGCAATGAGAAGAGCAGAATGATAGAATCATATAATCACAGAATCATAGAATGGCCTGGGTTGAAAAGGATCACAATGATCATCGAGTTTCCACCCCCCTTCTACGTGCGGGGTTGCCAACCACCAGATGAGGTTGCCCAGAGCCACATCCAGCCTGGCCTTGAATGCCTCCAGGGATGGGGCATCCACAACCTCCTTGGGCAACCTGTTCCAGTGTGTCACCACCCTCTGTGTGAAAAACTTCCTCCTAATATCTAACCTAAACCTCCCCTGTCTCACTTTAAAACCATTCCCTTTCTCCTATCACTATCCACCCTCATTAAGAGTTGTTCCTCCTGTTTATACACTCTCTTCCAATACTGGAAGACCACTCTTCAGGTCTCCCTAAAGCCTTCTCTTCTCCAAGCTAAACAAGCCCAGCTCCCTCAACCTTTCACCACAGGAGAGGTGATCCAGCCCTCTGATCATCTTAGTGGTCCTCCTCTGGACCCGCTCCAAGAGCTCCGTGTCCTTCCTATACAGGGGAAGTCAGGCCTAGACATGCTACTCCAGATGGGACCTCACAAGAGCTGAGTAGAGGGGGACAATCACCTCCCTCTCCCTTCTGGCCACCACTTTTTTAATGCAGCCCAGAACACAGTTGGCCTTCTGGGCTGCAAACGCACACTGATGGCTCGTGTCCAGCTTTTCATCTACCAAAATCCCAGAAAAGGTGATAGGTCCAGCATTCTGACATATATGTTTTCAGTGGACTGTGGTCATTACTCTTAGAAGAATAATGGTTGACTTTAACTGGCTTATATGGTGTCCTTCAGTCAGTGGGAGACTGGAATTCAGCAAGCTGACTTCTCAATAACCAGCTGCAGAATGAAAGAGAAAGAAGGATAGACTGAAACAGCCCAACATGCAGTGAATATAAGATATCCACCATTTCTTATCTTTTCTGAAGATTAAAAAATGTTCCCAGAGGCCAGGTCTGATCTTCTGTTGACTTTCTACACATGGGCACTTAACACTTTTGGTCCTACTCTTTCCCTCAGCTGTCTGTCTCTTAGCCATTAGGATACACAAAGAGAGACAATGTCACATATAGATAATGTGCTTATGTTCTGACCTAGTATTAGCACCTTTTACCAAAATTATCAGGCATCATAAGAGGCTAGATTTTACAAATAATATGCGATTTTGCTAATAAGCAGTTATTAAAGCTAAACTTCTTCATTCAAGTTTCTGTTTCAAGCACAGAAGTTTGGAGGAGAGAAATCTCAGCCCAGATGGTTCAGCTACTTTTGAGAACAAGAAAATGCATACTGCCTATCCAAATTAAAAATAAATCTGATCACCCTTTCAGAATGGTATCATATTTATATCTATTCAGGAGATGCAAGGAAGATCTTTGGCTTCTACAAAGCTTTCTGAACCTCACTGACTTCCTATGGGAACTAGCATGAGCAATGGATAGGAGAATCTTAAACTAAATATTAAAAAAAATAATCACATCTTCCCACAGAAAAGTTTACCTGGGTCCATTCTGCAAGTACAGTCGGTGCATGGCACGAAGGGCCTTTTGTGACTGTGGAATTCACTTGTTTCAGCTGCTTGCAAAATAAATAAATAATAAAATAAAATGTGGATCAGCCTACTTTCCCTGGGTTGATGGAAAACTTCTTGGTCTCTTGGTTTACTTTTCTACTGCAATAGATGCAATATTATTTTGTACTCTCAAACTCAGCATCCTTTCCTTTGCAATAAGCTAGTAACTTGATGTTAGTATGAGATTCTTCCTGTGTACAGAAAGGAAGGCAACAGAACATCTCTTTGCTAACACTGACCCTAACAAAGTATGAATGAGTCTGAAGGGTTCAAAAAACATTCTGTTAACAGAAAGCATTCTGTTAACAAAGAGGAGTTAGTAAATGAAGCAATTAATGAAGTTTTAAAGGTTTCATATGCTTAACTATCTGAAACTGTATCCTTTTCATGGACTGATACTGGAGGAATTTAAATGGATGCATGCTGAACATTTTCAGCAAATTGAAGGAAAACTGAATTTGAATAAAACTGCTGCATGATGAAAGCCAGTTTTAGTTCAAAGTAGTTCAAATATTCTGAAGCTTGGTAGCACAGCAGCAGCCACCATCCTGTGTAGTATAAAGAAATGCTCATTCTGGTACTTTAGTGATAGGACAAGAGGAAATGGCCCTAAGCTGGGCCAGTGGAGGTTCAGGTTGGATAACAGGAAATACTTCCCAGAAAGAGTGGTGCGGCAGTGGCACAGGCTGCCCAGGGAGGTGGTGGAGTCACCGTCCCTGGAGGTGTTCAAGAGCCATGTGGATGTGGCACTGAGGGATGTGGTCAGTGGGCATGGTGGGACTGGGCTGGTGCTTGGATTAAATGATGTTAGAGGTCTTTTCCAACCTGATTGATTCTGTGATTTCAACCCTTATAAAACATGGCAACTGCTCATGCAGTATTCCCTCGTGTCTAAAATCAATGCTGTTCAAGCCACTGTTTTTCAAAGTTCCAGGGAAAAAGAGATTTTCCTCAGTTAAAAGCAAAGAGAATTTCAGAACACCGAGGTTTTTGTCTTACATCTTGCAAATGGAGCTTTTTCTATATTCAGTGAGTAACAAATATGGGAAGCAAAGCTATCTCCTCATTCTTTTGGTTATCTCTTTAAACTAATGGATCAGTGAGGATATGTTTTTCCAGTTAGAAGTAGCTGCTAAAGTTTCAGAACATAAGATAAAAACATGAGATAGATAAACTCATCTTTAAAAAACAGTGAAAATGTCATCCAATTTGGGATATTCCATGATTCTATGTGTTCAATTTCTGCCAATTTAAAATGAAGTTCATCTATCTTCTATGGTTGTAACGGTAGAAGAACGTTTTGATTTATTTGAAATGCAATTATAAAATATACCACGTCTGGATGCTTGATTAGATTCGTTCTACAAATCTTATTCTGTATATTCAAATATAATCATGGGTAGACAGGTCTTTTGCCTAATTCCAGAGGATGTCAGTTGCAGATAATAAATGTGAGATAGTACAGTGCTTGTTATAAAATGTGAACATACCATTCTGAGGTAACATCATTTGGCCTCCATGCGTTAGATAACTGTTCAGTGATTTTTGACAGAAGTAAAAATTCAGACTGAACAAAAAAGGCCTTTGCTTCTTCACTTGTATGAGAAAGTGAATTGTATTTGCCTGATTTCATACTGTGTTATAATGAAAAATCCTGAAAATTTTGTGCTACAGACTGAATGCATCATTAATATAGGTCAAACTGTAACTGCCATATGAGTCGCAAAAGCCAGTTTGTAGCCACCGTCCCGGATGTGCATGACTGCAGTTACAGTAATCTCATCTCCCATGTCAGTAGTATTAAACAGCCTTGTGGAATAAGGACTTTTTTTTCCACAATCACACATCAATGCAAATGCAATTATTTCGAAAATCTGAGAGTCCATCAACATACAGACAAAGTGGTTACAGTGGGTGTCACAGTTTCATTCTACATCAAGGCTGAAAGTTTTAATCTAAATTTAATTCAGGTCACAGTGTAAGAAGCAGTCCTTTCCCAACTTGCGGAGCTGCACAGCGATGGCTACACCTTGCATCCTAATAGAGCTTAATTTTATGCATCTTCACTATCAAAATCCCTGAGTGGATGACATTCTTGCATCTGGTGCTGGAATCTCTCTGGTTACCTTATTCCTTATCTTGTCGACGGCTCCTTCTGACACAACCTCAGATCTTTGTAAATGTCAAACCCATCAAAACAAACTGCTATGAGGACAGAATCAAACTTTTAAAGGACTTCTTAGCAGAACTTTTTGCTTAAACCAGGCATGTCCAACCTGCTGCCCATGGGCCACATGTGACTCAACACAGCCCAACCTGTGGCCACCCTCTTCCCCATACCTCCATGGCACTGTCTCTGCCTCACTGAGCACCCATTGCACAGCAATATCCAAATATCGGTGTGTTATTAACACTGTCTGGCCTGAAACCAGGGCACAACGAGGGCAGTGCTTGCTATGCTGACTCAAGTGATGCAAATAATTGTATGCATTTTGATACACTGGCTAAACACTGTTCTGTGAATAGTGAAAAATAGGTAGCCTTGCTTTCTGTTTTGATGTGAGAATAACTTCCAAGACTGCTGAAAAAACTCATCAATATTTTGCTTTAGTTGAGATTCCATTTTCCATTGATATAAATGGCCTGCACATTTTCAGATGGAATATATACAGTTGCTATCAGATATTTAACTCAAAAATCTGATTATGTCTCTGTATCAGACTTATATAGACATATCTTACTAGAGAAAAATAATCTTTGTTTCACAACCACACCTTATTCATGTCATCACTTTTGGCAGTACACGCATTTGTGAACAATTGTTTTCAAGGATGGAGCACAAATTTCATCAGAAATCTCTGACAAACATCCTGTGAATTCACTAAGAATTGCAACCACTTCCATTGAACCAGGTTGATACATTACTTCCATAATACAAGGTCAGCTATCCTCCTAGCTCTATGTTTTGTTTCTCTCCTTTTTAAAATGTTTTTATTAAAATATAAAAAATAAAATAAATTTTATTACTTATATATATAAAAATATTATATATTTTATATGCCGCCCAAGACAATTCCTCTTCATTGAGTGCGGCCAAAGCAAGCCAACAGGCTGGATAGTCAAGGTTTAAATGTAAGTGCTGCACAGCAGACTTGATGATGCAGTAAAACCATGCATGAAGTTGCATGGTTCATATCACCAAGCTTAGAAAATCTCCATTAGAAGAATGAAAAAGGTAATTCTAAATTCATCCGCAGTAACACACAAGCAAGTTAGAACTGTCATTGCAATACCAAAATGGAAATGAGAAAGCACTGCCACTTGTCCTTTTAGGTCTATCTACGAGAGTTATTACAGTTCTTTCTCATTTTTAGAAATGCATGACATTCAAATTGTGATCTCACTTTCCTTATTTTTGCAGCAGGTTTTTATTAGATTTGAGATAGACCAGATGTGCTGTTTGAGACTGAAATAGGGACAATATGGAAGTTTCTTGCTAATGCTCATAAATAAACTGAGAAAGATTCTAGGAGAGTAGTTTTCAGTCATGTCCTCTCAGAATAACGCCATGCTGCAGAAAGCACTGTGCTTCTCTGTAGGGTAGGGTGACAGAAGAAGCAGCAGCAACCTCTGTTTGTGCAGGAAATTGTTACCTCTGGCCATGAGAAAATCTTGTAGTTATCACTGTCAGTCTTGTAATCTTGACTGCTTTTCTTGTGGGCATACAGTGTGCCGGTTACGTGGGATGATAGTTTATATAACCACACTATATTTGTTCACGGAAGCGTAGTTTCACTAAGTGAGATTGTGAAACCCTATGGGCTAAATTGAATCCTTCTGTTCTCAGTTGTACAAGCACAAGCTAAGTCAAAGAGACCTGTCCTTTCTACATTCAAAATGTGACACTGGAGATGTCGACATTTCAGACTGGGTATCTAAATTAATTGAAATTTCTGGCTTCTGGCTTCTGGCTTTATGCTTCATGCTGTGAAAAATAATTACAGATTTGTTTCTGTCTTTGTATCCTATAAGAGTTTGAGAAACATCCTTTACAAGCTGCATTTACAAGCAGCATAAATATTCATGAGGAGATAAAAAATTCTGCTTTTAGAACACCATATCGTAGATGTGATAAATAAGACATAATAGGCATTACCTGCCCTTTAGTAAAGAGTGGGTAAAACCAGCCAAAACAGTGAATAGTTCTCTATTTCTAGAACGCTGTCCAGTCTGTTTGCTGAACAAGGCGTGGGTTCTGATGGAAGATTTCATTGTTATGAGAGTGATAGCCCTCATCCTTATATTCCTTAATTAGATACCGAGTTAATACCTCTCCATTCTTTGTGTAATAGATTTTGGAAGCATTAAGTATTCAAGGAATACTGAAGATCTTGTAACACAGTAAATAACAATCAAGATAGTGTTCTCATTTCCTTACACGGCATTCTTAAAATAATGCCTTCGTTCGTATCACCTAATGATACTCTTAAAGGAAGAGGCAGAGGAACATACACATATGTTACTGGAAAATGTAATAGCTTTGTAGTGTTACACCATTCCTTCAATTTTTCTCCCTGTTCCTTCTTCCTGTTAACATTGCTTTCATATCCATCCAGTCGTATGTTGTTACCTGTATTTTAGGAATGTTACCACTGAAAATATATTTAGGTACCATAATAAAAATATAATGAACTTGCAGAAAGTGGTTTGCAAGTTCGGAATTCTGGCTTTTGCTATGTAATATGTTCTCAAAGGTGCAAGAATTTCACCAACGAGAACAAAAAGAGAATTATGAGGAAAACTGTGGGGAAAAAAAAGATACACTGTACTCATACTTAGAAGGATGGCTTTCATTGTTAACTTGCTAAATTTGTGTCAAATTCAGTACTAAAGTATTGCAGGAATTGCTGGAAAAATAATTACATGCCTGAAATAAAAATCAAATGCAGAATAAATATTTAAGGTAAAATCAGTAGCAAACATGCAGAAGTGCATTATAAATGCTACTTGTAATAATATGATCCAACATTTTCCTACTTGCATTCAGAAAAGACTGCAAGTATTGTTCTCAGAGCTGAATTGTTACCTGAATTCTGACACAAATTTGTAATATTCTTTTCAAAATTTCTCACAGCCTAAGAATTCAGTAGTGTCTCCTTAATTCAGTTTTGTCAAGTTTCTAAGCTATTTTCTACTTTCAGTTTCAATACTGTACTTCCCCTTTCAGATGTGACAACAATAGCTGTTGTGAGCTACACAGAGATCAAAACTAAGAAGCTTGTGATTGACAACCTGGCAACATTGTGAACATTTGTCATCAGTCTGTAGACAAAGCCCCTCATTTCTGTGTTGTAATAGTTCATAAAAAATAGCAGATTCATTCAACACAAAGAGTAAAGGAAAAAGCTGTAGGGTTGCATGAATATTCAGTTACTTGAAATTGTTTAAAGCTAATAAGTAATTACTTAACTTTGTATAAATTTATGTCATATTTGCTAAAGGTCATCATCTAACATGTAATTAGACTGTCCTGTAAGACTAATATATTAGCAGTGTGTAGCAGATTTCCATGCTTTGCACAGTTTGTAGCTGAACGCATGCCATCTGCATGGCGGTGATGAGTTGCCACGGAGAAGTCAGATTCCCTGACCATAAAATGGCACGACAAGGGCAGCACATGTGCATCAGTGCAAAATTGAAAAGAATTTAGGAAGAATAGGGTTCAGTAATAATTGTACAGAACACTAGTTTTCTTTGTTTTACTAAAGAAGGACAATACCAACACTAGCATTAAGTTCAGTTGCATCTCAGGCAAGTAAGTATAGAATCATAGAATCACCAAGGAGGGAAAAGATCTACAAGATCATCCAGTCCAACCGTCCACCTATCACCAATGAAAAAGTATTTTAATGTTTCACAGAGCTGACATCTCTTTTGTCACATACAAAAACAAATATCATAAGAGAAAGGGCTCAGAGTTGATAAAAGAAAGAGTTAAACCTTAAGAGAAAGGTTTCAGTGGGTGTTGGATGGAAGGCCAAGCCCAGAAAAGGCACACTAGCACTAGATGGCAGAGATGCTTATTTAGGTTGGTGGCACAGAGAGGTAGGAGAACAGAAATGCATAGCAAGGCAGAAGTTACAGCTGCTAATGGAATATAGATGGCTGGGAGAGCACCTACCGCCACCCTAAAGTGCAGTGTGGACACAAAACATTGTTAAAGATTATTGTAGCAAAACAGTACTGTCTTTTAGGGCATTAGCTGTGACATGTTTTATCTGATCAGCCTTCATAAATCATGCCTAAATCAGCTGTTGGATAAAAGACATGTTTCTCTGGATTCTTCTGCCCAGAGGCTTCTCCTTTTTGCTGCTTTTCTGGTAGTTTCCTGCTCTGGGTGAATGAGTGACATTATGGATAATGAATGTACTGACTGAAACTTCTGTTAGCCATTAAGTCGTAATAAATATATTCCTTCTGTACGGGTGGGAGAAGCTGGGTTTCATTATGGGATCAGAAGGAAAGAACAATGTATTAATTAGTATATTAGAAAATGACAGTCAGGATTTCTGGATCTGGTTTCTGCTGCAATATCTTACACAAGTGTTCTTCAAGATATCGACAGAATTCGTTCCATTAGAAGACTTTTCACACTCTCATTTGAATAAATTTAATTTCTATTAAGTTCCACACTAATAGCTGATACTCATCCTTAGAAATATTGACATGTTCATCACTGTAGATTATTGTCATGACTCCAGTGACATCAGTGCAATTCAAAAGTGAAAGTGAGATGGTATTACATTCTATATTCTTGTAATAGGATTACCAAAACACTGAAAAATGGAAATATTCCATTTATAGTGACTGCCTTAGTTTAGGAAAGTCTTCTTTTCTTTATTTTGTGGCCCTCTAAACTTGATGCGTACGCTAGTGAGAAAGTTTTGCAGCTCTTGGCTTCACAGCTGTACTACAGTATTTGCCTCCTTACTGCTAATCTTTAAAGCATTAAAAACTCACGTGCATGAGGATGCATACTTCTTGAACTGTGGAACTTTCTCACAGAAAATCCTTGTGCATACCACTGACCTCTTTTTGTTTGCTTGCTTATATACTTCCTTTTCTGCCTCTCTATTACCTCTCTAGTTCATAAGCTCCCTCTGGCATAGTCATAGTTTTTCATACATTCACTTTATCATTTTCGCTAGAATATATTTGGTTCTCTTTAATCATATTTTGACTGGTAATCTCAAGACAAGAATGCTTTATTGGTTTTACCTTTAATTTTAAACTGTTTGTAAAATATTCATTAAACTACATTTAAGATTGTTTCCCTACAGGATTTTTCTTCACCTTGGAGAGTTACTTCTTAGGTTCTGAAACAATTGACAGTTTTTTACTACTGTCCAGATGTTGCTAAAACACAATCTCATATTCATTGACTCTCATTAGAAACTAAATCATTTCTTACATCCATTAATTTAAATGGTCTTTGGCAAGAGCTGCATATTCCACAGTTATTAATATTCTGCTCTCATATTGCTCATCTCTGAGTGACTGTGACTACCACTAACTATTCTGAGAGGCATATAATTAATGAGAACCAGGAGTGTGCTTGGCTAACTGAAAAAACATTAGAGAAAGAATTAAATGTCCTCTGCTGAGTAATATTATTTTATCTAAGGAAAGGAAAGCTGATGTACCTGGATGTTGTTCATTTAATTACATGCATTCAAAAGGGATTTTGCTTTTCTTATTAGAGGCAGGAGGCGCAGAACATTTTGTGCAATAGTGCCTCACTTGGGATCTTTCCTTCACCTGCTGTCCATTACAGTTAGTGTTTTCTCTCTCCATCCTTCTCCTTCAATATTCCTGCCTACCTGAAGCAAATAAGGTGTAAAAAAAAATGGACAGGAATAAACCTGGAGGTCTAAATTGTTGTGGATACATTTCAGATGAGAAAAACTGGGTTTCAAACTGACCTATTTTCTGTATTTATGTTGAACCAAGAGTCTTAGAAAATGCATCCCCTTTCTTCTATTCAGCAATAGCAGCTCAAGTTATCCTGAAAGTTCTTCAGTAGTCTATTTATTTCCTCCCTGCTGGTATCCAGGCATCTTGGGGGTCAAGATCATTGGGGGTTCCCCATTGGGTCCACCAGGGCAGGGCCTGGCAGGCAGAGTCCATCCCACAGCTGCAGACAGGGCACAGGGATAGCCCCATCCCCAGGCAGTGGGCATCTCCCTGAGATAAGGTCAAAGCCCGGACTGGATGTGGGCCTGTAGTAGGGCCTGGCTGTGGCAATCTGGAGCCCGGCCCTTTCGTGGCCTTGCTGGAGCAGAGTCTGGCTTCCCCAGAACTGATATGAGGGTCTGGGCTATGAGAGAACCCTGGGAATGATCAGGGACCACCAGGGCTGCTCGTGCCTCATGACATTGGACCATGACATTGCAGTTAGAAACAAATTGATAGTTTCAGCTTCTTTCCCACGAAGAGAAAAATACTGTGTGTGTAAACATGAACCAGGAAACTATTTAAATTGCTGAAGATATTCAACTATAAATAACCTTAGTGAGGAAATGGCTTTACACGCTTCCATGCAAATGTTGCAGAGTGTTGACATTAAGGCATGTAGTAGAATGGTGCCATCTCTTTCCATTATGCAGAAGAGCCTGCTAGGTGATAGCAGTCCACTGAATCATGACTGTTTCCAGTGTTTGGTTGCATACCAGTTGCTCTATATTATAGGTTACAACAGAAAAGACACTGTAACCTGACTGAGCGTTCTTTATCCCTGCCTCTTCCATATTCCATAACATGCATTTCTGTATTGCTTGTAATGCAATTAATAAGGTAATTTTATGGATTTCCAATATTTTACTGTTACTATGATCCTAAATGTGAAGGATGAACCAGTTTTCTCAAAACTAAGAGGAATTAATTAGTCACCAGAGCAGATCCTGACTCCTGATACAATCACCACATACTTCAGAACTACTTGTTGGGAAAACATCCAAAAGTAGAACGTCAGAGTGCCAATTTTTTCCCAAATCTTACCCAGAAGGGCTGGATACAGCCTTATCAACCTGCCACAGTTGTATATCACTGAATGTAGTAATAGTAGTATATTGACCATAGAAATAATTTAAAAAAAAAAATCCACCTAATTATTATTAGCCTACAATTCATTTTTTCCCTGTTGATCTCTTTGGAAGACTAGAACAAAATATTTTGTGCCAGATAGTAAACAGTGTACATTTTATGTTGTGTGAAAATAAATTCCTTTTTCCTCTCTTCTCCATTTTCCTCCCCTGTTCTTACCTCCCATCTTCTCCCTTCCCCTCCCTTCTCTTTCCTTAAAAAAAAGCAAAATTGTAACGGACCTTGTCTGTCATTTATTTTTACCTTTCACTCACAATCGTGTAAAAATGGTATTAGATATTGAAGAAAAAACATGTAACATTTTCTAATAACTGTTGTCAAAAAAAAACATAGAACCATGACAATTAGGATACTAGAGTTCTTCATATAATAAGCATTCAGAAATGCATTATACTGTATTTTCCAGTTCATAAATGGGAAAGAATAAACTGAGCTATTATATTATTAATGGCAGCTCTCTGACTTGTACTCCTTCATCTTCATAAATGAGCAAGCCACGTACTAAAACAAAGATCCTTGGTTTTGACTGCTTTATTCTGAAATGCGTCTTTTCTCTGCCCCCCATTGCACAGCACTCAAAATTAAGCTGGGAACCTTGTTGGATTTCATCATCTTTGTTCACACAAAGTACTCAGCAATATGCACCTTATGCTAAGTGCTGTGCAGGGATTTCTACCTAAGAATTTGTTCCTTCAAAAGTTTCAAATGGCATATGGGAAATCTTGCAATTGTCTGAATTAATTTTTCTGTATTTTTTGAAGAGTGGCTCATGTTCCCTGCCCACACAGGTTTGTGCATGTTTTTCATTACCGCTTAGCCACTGTGTGCTACAATATCTTTCTCCTAATTTGAGCCCTCAGCCAGTAGTTAAGGATTATGTAGTGCATGATGCTTTCTCTTTGCCATTGACCATGTGTTCCAGGGAAAATTTGATTATAAAGAGTCATCTGATTCATTATATTTTTCTATTTGTAAGTTCATTTCTGCACAGAACACTACAGTTTTTCAAGATCTGGGGATGATATCAGCAAGCTCAAGGGAAGAATTGAAAAAAGCAGTAGTTAAATAAAACAGAAGATATGAGCATGGGTTGTTTCGTTGTTTTAATTTTGCCCCCAAATACATTTTGTGTAGGACTTTGATTTGTACAGTTTGGATGAGTTTAACTGCAAATTCAGATGTGTGCCCAAACTTTATTCAAAAATAGGTATGACAAGTTAGTTTCAGTAAGTTGTGAGTTTTCTTTAGCCACAGTCACAGATAAATTCCAGTTGTCTCTTATCTTGTCTTGTTCACTGAGGCTATTTTTCATCTTGCATGATGGTTATTACTGTGGTCTTTGACTCTGCCATTATAACAGGCAAATATAATTCTGACAGTTTCTTGCAAGCAACAGTAATTTAAAAATATAATAACCGATACAATCTTGGAGACTAAACATTAACTTAATGATTACTTCATTTTAGCAAATGATAGAGAACACAGAAGGAAAAAGTTTCTTGTTTTTTGTTTCATAGCAGCAAAGACATACACTAAAGCCTGTGCTTCCAAACAAGTACAGAGGTAAAGGCCAGGGGGACAGAAGTACAGATCCAGAGTATGGATTCTGATGATATTACAGAATCAGGAATATAGATAAATACTGAATGGGATAAATATCAAATGGAGAAAATACATAAGTATAAAGTTTAAATGACAGCTGAATATAGAGATTTCCCCATTTTTTGAATGAAATGCAACCTTCTTATCTCTTACTTCAGAAAGTCTCCTGCCTCCGGGATTTGCATCATTCCACAGCTTAAAAAGGAGAAGATACCAGGAGGAAGCAAGGACAATGCATTACAAAGCTTTTGGAAATGGTCTGCTGCACTGGTTGATGACGCTGTAGACTTGGTCGTGAAATATTTATGCTTTATCTGCTATTCAGTTTTCCCTCCAAAGTCATTGAGCAGCTTGTGGAGCGTGTGGTTTTGTTCTATTTTTTTTAAACATTAGTTCAATGATGTGAAAACGAGTAACAATAATGTGATGTTTTCCTTGCAAATCTGAAATTTAACTGACTGTTCCCTGATGTCCATGGCACTAGTCCTCCACCTAACTTGCATGACTGAAACACTGTGTTTTCTGTTACCCTCTGACTATGGATGTATGTACTAAGGAGAAAGGATTTTACTGAAGAAACCCAGTATATAGATTTTCTTAGGTAAGCAATGTGATGCTTTTCCATAGCTAAATTAAATCATGCTCAAGCTCAATTATTGCCGATATAATACGTAAATTTACATATAGTGTGTAAATGATATTGTTGATGTAAAATGCAAGTCCAAGTATTTACTCATAACATCAAAACCAGCACAGTATCACATCCTTATAAAATGGTATACATGCAGAAATGAGGTAAAACTTTGTCTGCTGTACTTAAGGTTATACAAAAGTCCCTCTCCCTTATTTTCATAATACTATGTCTGTTTTGAGAAGTTACTGTTTAGGGCTTGGGTTTTTACCTCATGTCTCAAGTTCCTCCTTCTCAGCAGCTTCCACCTGAAACCTTGCTGATTACATCTTCATTCATCTTCTATGAGTGAAATGCCTTCACAGAGCACCTGCAGGTGTGCTCACAACTCAGCCTCCTCCCCTTCCCACCCACGTTAGCTCTCCTCTCTTCCAACCCTTCAAGGACATTCAGACAGACCTTTTCCTTTAAAACTTCTATTAATCCAGTCTTATGTGGAGTATGTTCGGACTATTCTTCTTAATGAAGATCAGAACTGTTCCCCTCCCTCAATATGTATATACAGCTTTGTTAGCCAAGCGGTTGCAGCCTGTTTATATCTAGCCAGCAGACAGTACTTTCCTTGAGTAAAATTTCTTTTACCTTTCTTTAGGGACTGCTTGTCATATTTTGGTGTGGAATGTACATACACAACAGGTTACATTCTATATCAGTTTGTATACTAAGACCATAACTAATACACCTGCATATCATTGTTGGTGAAGGCTGACGGCCTGCTTGGATTGATAATGCATTTTGGTGACTGCCCTCTGACTTCCTACTCCAAAGCATACAATTGTACATACCAATGGTCTTAGGATAGCAAAGCTTTGTTGTTTTTAAAAATGAACAAACAAACAAACAAAAAACCCTTAAAATAATAGTGTATTAGGAGAGGTGTAAGGCTAAGTTGTTCTAATAATGACAATAATATGATGACTTCCGATCAGGTTAAATACAAATATTGAAAAATGCATTATAAAGAGTAAAATCAAAACCATGCTGGATGGATGTAATTCAGCATTGTATTTCGAAAGTGCAAGTAGCAGATTTGCTCTGAAATAAAGCCAGCAATGTTGAAAAACTGCATAGAATAGGAAGACATTGGTTTTCAGACCAATGCTGAAAGAAGCTGAAAGAAAAATCGATACCAGGGATTGTGATGATGCTGTCTTCTAAACGGTCCTTGGGGTTTTCTTTGAGAGCAGCATAAGTCACCTACTTTGAACCACAATACCTGGAAGAATTAAGCTCCTTACAATGTAAGTGGCTTAATGCAAATTTGAATTTTTTATTGTTGCTGCTGTGTAATTCAATGTATACGCATGAGCCTTCCCGCTAATGAAGAAAGTTTTGATCAATGGCTAGGTTTGTTAATTGCCTCTGTGCCAGGGCTCTGACAAGAGCCCACTATTTTATTACATGAAAGATGTCTCATCTGATATGTTCATTATCTCAAAAGTGAATAATTGTATGAGAATTTCTGTTCAGTTTTCTTGACAACTTGAGATACTTATCCCAAACACTTGTGACAGGAAGCCTCAACCAGAGACTTTTTCATAAGATCTCAAAATAAAAATGGAGAAATAAGGAAAAAAAAAAAAAAGAATTGTTGCTGTATCATTTTTTTATTGCAGTCAAAAAGCATTGCCAACATTTACACAACTTTACTGTTAAATTTTTGTGTTATTCTGTAAAAAGAACAAATTTTACAGTGGATTTGGGGGAGGGTAAACAGTTTCATGATCAATAAAAATAGTTTTGTGCATCAAAACAGCCGATGGGCATGTCAGGTGCTAATAGTTTCACATTAACTCTGTGAGGGGCATCATACTGCTTTCTTTCTAAATGTCTTTTTCTGGAGCAGAAATTGATTGAGGTAGTGCTAGCAATAAAGTATCTGTCTGCCTGGTATTTGATTGTTTTCCTTGCAGTTGAATCATCAAAAGAACCCTGGCTTAGAAAATGTTGTCAGTTTCTGTAATGGAAAAACTATTTTTAGAAAGAATAATAGAAAAAAAAAGTTATTTTTCTGAAGGCTATAAATAACTCTAAAATTAAGTTTTTTCTAAACCAAAACATTCCTTTTTTCTCTTGTGTCTCCTGAATCATCTACATTTATTTCTCAACTACAGTGTATTTCTCTTCTTTTAAGGACAGGAGAAATAAAGGAAGGCATTTGGACCTTTTCATCGATGAGACTGCTTTTCAGAAGGTAAATTACACCTTTTCTTAATAACAAAAAAAGTCCAGAATACGTCAAATGACAAGAAAATCTTTCATCACTTGCCCCAGAAAAGTCTAAGATACACTATTTTTATCTCTTTTCAGAGTAGTTCAATCTGAAGCCTGCCATTATAGCTGAAAAGTTAATTTTCAGTCTCAGTGGAAGCTGGACATTGAATTGGGCGTTAGAAGCTAAGGACGTAACTCACAGCCTTCAAGTGGAATGACTGCAACAGTTTCTGCAGAAAAAGGCAGGTGGCAGTGCTATATTAAATAGTCTTATAATCAGGCAATCAGGCAGCAGCACTCTCCCAGACCTATTAGTTCAACACTTCTTGAACAGTTCATGCACTTACAAGAGACTCTTACTAAGACAGATCCATGTACAAAGGCAATTTCATCTATCCTGATGCCTCATATAGTAAAAAGTTGCAATTAATGTCATTGTTTTTAATGGGAGCATTTCTGGGAAAAGTACTTCTTACCACAGTGAGAAGTTGCAAGATCCAACCATAAAGGAAGCTTTTTCCAAGTGCAGGCGTGAGATAAAGGTGCACTGTGTCAGTAATTCTCACTACTATTGGATGGAGTAGAAATACTTATTTTCTTTTTGATCTAAAACTTAATGTATGGTGGGAGAGAGAGAGAGAGAGATTGACCACACAAAAATAATTTTTTTTCCCAGTGTAGTGTTTTGTGAAATTAGAAAGTATTATTCTTTTAATGGAGAAAAACTTAATTAATAAACAGTGCTGAATGAGACATGTGCAGTATCTATAAGTATTTGTTTATGCTTGATATGCTTCATTTTCAGCTAGTATTTCACTTAAACAGCAGCCTTCTGACAGAGGTTATTGCAAAAATTCTCTTAATAAAAGGATTTCCAGTTCATAACTACTACCATTGTCCTAAATTAAATCCCTGACAGCGGACTGAATGCTGCACATGACAGAAAATTCAATTCCTCTCCCTGAAGAGCTTAAGGTCTGATTTAGCTCCCATCAAAATCAATGAAGATTTGCTCATTAACTTAAGAGAAGGGGGCTGATTACGTCGGTTCCAGTTCTGACTTCAGGATCATAGTCACATACTGCTTTGAGTGGGCAGTTTCAGTGAATCTAAGCACAAGATGACATTCAGCAAGCTTCTTGCAAGTGGAATATCTACTGGAAGCACTTTTTCCTCCACTCAAAAAGATGCTTTCAAATGAAAAAAGTAGAATGCTTTGGTGCCATGCTCTGCATTCAGCACATACAGAGGAAGATACAAGATGAGGTGGAAGAGATGCTGCTCAGCTTGTTCAGCCATCAGGAGCAACAGAAGAGACCTGATTCTGAAAGGCGTCCTTTAATTTTTTTTTTGCAGTTTAGTTTCAATGGAACAACAGCAGAAACTTATCCTAGGAATCTATTATTGCTTATGTTTATTGATTTTTTTTTTTTTAAAGGCACGCATATGATTTGGTAACAGTGATTTAGGTAAATTCTCTCCCTTTTTATAGGAAAAACAGAAACCAACCAACAGCCGTGAACTAAATGTGTTTGCTCATTGTTAAAATATGTTGCTTGGTTGTTTTGTTGTTTTTTTTTTTTCCATCTGTCTGAAAAGTAAATTGTATTGGAGCCCTTTGTTTGTGCCAAACCAGCAGGAGGTAGGCATTTTCATTAAAAATGTAGAAGCACAGAATTCTTAAAGATTTTTGTGAACTACAATCCCACAGCATGAGAAACTGATGTAGTCAAAAGAAAGTAAGAAAAAAAAAAAAAAAAAGTGTACTAGCTGTAATAATGTTTCTTAATGTCAGGATGAACCCAAAGTAACTTTGTACTAAATGCTTTTTGCAACATGAAAGTAAAAGCTGGTTACTATTACAAAGACTTTAAATGTTAGACAAGACAGCAGATGGACACAAGCAGATGGGAAGGAGTATAAAGAGACAGGTCACAAATACTGTCCATCAGTTTGCCTGGCAGTTGTCTCAGTGCACCAAGAGCTTAACTATAGTCGTGCTTTGGGTGGGTGTAATTATTTAGGGCATGGCTGACTGAGTGTTTTTTGTGGCCTGTTTTATTTTTTTATTTTTCAGTTTGCTTTAAATGTAAGCATTATTGCAATTGAAGGTATTAAAGCAACTTGAAGCGGGATAATGAAATAGCTCTGTAGATACTGACAGGGAGAATCAAGGGCACAGATAATCCCACAGTGTCATTGCTACTTTACTCTCTAAGGATTTGTGTCACTTTTATGCATTCAATAAGCAAATAAATGGCTTCAGACTATCCTGTTTCCTAATATACTCCCTCCTTAATTGTGATATCAGAGAACTTTAATTGCATGAAACTTTGCTGGAGGTGGTGGGTTGTACGTCACCTATAAAACCAAAGATTTTAATGCCAAGAGGCACCCTGTTTAAGGGTCTTGTGGCATTAAATATGTACCTGATTTAACTTGGATTGATAGGTTACTACTGCCAGCAAATAATATTTTACTGTAATAGTCTTTCTACAGTAGAACACTTTAGTATTCTTTATTCTGTAGTATGTCCTTTCTGAAAATATCATTTTTTCATAGTGTGAGATCCTGACATTTGATGTAAAAATTATGCACCAGCTACATTACTAATAAAAAAATACAACTATCTTCTCCTGTTCTGGACAAGTTGGTAGCTCCAATACATGTTAATTTACAATAATACCTTCATAAAAATTCACTCTGAACAAAGTCTAAAACAGAACAGTAAATCATGGCTATTTCCAAGTGTACTGAATAAAATATATTTTTGCTTGTTTACCTTAAAACAACTATTTTTAAATTGTTTATCTAACTCTTCTAATTACATGTATCTGAATTTTGATACTGTGTATGTATAAAAGACTTTCTGATTTTATTCAGGTTTTCATGAACTTGATAAAAAATTGTAGAAGATAAACATAGCCATGGACTAAGTTCACTTTTCTATCAAAACTGAAATTTAATGCAACGAAAATCAAAGGTTTATGAAACGTGAAGGAAATACTATGCAAACTAATAGTCAGTACATACAGTACTAACTCATTAAGGATGGCTCAAACAGTGCTCCTTTCAGGAAAGTATTTCCTTGGCCTAAGTCTGAACTGCAGAAAATTGTGGTCTAAAATAAAAATTCTTACACTGGTATTTTCACACGAGTAGTTTTTGCCATTGGCAGTTTTTCAGCTGAGGTTCATTTTTCCAATAATTTACATTTATCACTGTATAATTACAACCTGCAGCTATAAATATTGGCCTCCATGGGTTTTATTGATTCAGAAAGTTGGAGTTGAAACTTTAAGATTTGACTATGTTTATGGAATTATAAAATACATTACATTTTATTAACATATTCACAGCATTTTTAAGTTCAGTGACTCATTGAATTTGGCCATTCCCTAAGGGAGGTGCTGATGCCACTTTAAAATAAGTTATCACAAAAATAACTTGATCAGTTTGATTCCCATTTTTTATGTTTCTTCTTGGAAATTCAGTGTTGCACAGACAAATCACAAATATCCCTGTTTTCCATTCTAAGTGGTTTTTTCCCTTGAAACGTCAAGTTTCCAGTTTATATCATCTGTCCTGGTGATGAGCAGATCTCAGTATTTCTAAAGCTGTGTAAGCTGTACAACAATGGAGTAAACTTTGCTATTTCTTTGTTTGAGAAAAAGGGCATTCTTCCAAAACGCTGAACACTGCATGCTTCATCACACTAATCAAAGATAGCACACAGCTACTATTTTATGAATTATTTAAATAGCTAGTTCTGCCTCTCAACACTGTTGTTACCCGTCTCTTTACTGGCAATCCTTGCCTGTAACATGGAAGGGTATAGCATGCCAATATCCTAATGTCTTAAGTTTCATTTCCGTACAAAAACCAACATCCTTATTTCATCTACAAGCAGAAGTGGAGCAGAGATACCGTATTTGTACGCAGTATTTTTCTTCCGATGTTTAGCCTTCCCCTAATTTTGATATCCAGATTTAAGAAAACAAACCCTCAAAAATCATTTCTATTCAGGAAAAAAAAAAAAAAAAAAAAAAAAAAAAAAAAAAAAAAAGGCAAGAAAGATTACACCATGATAATCAGCTCTTTCAGCTAGCATTACTACAACACTCTCCTAGACTTCTGTATGACATTTAACAAAAAGATTTCTTGTCAATATATAGTATTTAATCCTTTGGCTGCTATTTGGGCCACTTTATGTTGTCTCTGTAAGTAACATCAGTTGTGGTCTGGTGCCATGGCTGCATTCCTTACCTCAGTAAGCATTATCACTCCTGCTTTGTCCTCGTAGGGATATTCTGGACTACCAAAAAGATTATGCATTCAGTAAAGAGAGGCCTATGTAGATTAACAGCTTGCAGGATCATTGTCCAATAAAGGTTATCCACTTCTCATGTCACATGTTGAAATACAGCTGAAGAAAGGGTTACGAAGCTGATTTGAGGTCTCAAATGTATGTTTTACAGTAAAAGATACAGAGGTCAGTCTACTTGAAGGTTAGGAAGAGATTTGATGAGAAGGGCAGCAAAATTGGAGAACAAGTCCTATGAGGAGCAGCTGAGAAAGCCAGGATTGTTCATTCTGGAGAAGAGGAGGCTCAGGGGAGACTTTAATTGCTTTCTACAATTACTTGACAGGACGTTTTATTGAGGTAGAGTCAGCCTCTCATGAACCGTGATACTCTTAAAAATTGTGATACTGTCAGTCTCATCTTTAAAGATACTGCTGACATCTATGTTTTCTGGACCTGCTGGTGATGCAACACCCTGCAAGGGTGTTATATCCTCGTTTTTAAAAGCAGGTGGAAATGGCTTCCTCTTCTTGTTCACCCTGACTTTGAAGATATAGACTTTGAGGGAAGGAACATTGCACACTGCCAAATCCAGCTAAAGTCAGTAGCAGAACAAAGTTATGTGCACTTCATTAACATATATTATTTAACAGATGTGGTTGACAGAATTCCTTATTTACATTGTGCTAGCTGCTTAACCTGCTCAGACTGAAAGAAGAGATAAGAGTAATTAGTATGTAGCCATGTATGAAAAGAAAAATGTAGTGAGGAACAAGAAGGTAGGTCAAGCAGATATGTGTCCTGTAATCATGCATTTTGCATGGATTTATATTGAAAAGTGCTTTTTGTTTTGAAATCCCTCTAGATGATGCAATAGGAAATCAGGAAAATGGAATGATTTTCCATTTTGTGAAACTGAAGCCCAGCTGCAACTTGTCATTTTTTTTGTACTAGAAGAGGAGACAGTAGAAACTGGAAGGCCTCAGCTCAACTATTAGACGTTTTTGCTGTTTTTTCTATGCTGATTCAGCAGCAGCTGTGTTCAGGCATTCTGGAGTACATTTTATTTCTGAGACTGGTTGGCTTCCTCCCATTGGAAATGCTCTGAATAGCAATAAAGCAGCACTTTGTAGATGTCTGCCCACACAGTGACTACAGCTTTTTCTCTCTTTAGCAGTAGGAGAAAG
The DNA here is from genome assembly GCF_019238085.1 of Lagopus leucura. Classification (NCBI taxonomy): domain Eukaryota; kingdom Metazoa; phylum Chordata; class Aves; order Galliformes; family Phasianidae; genus Lagopus; species Lagopus leucura. Next base: position 33,817,799 of record NW_024962263.1, read on the forward strand.
TGTAATGATGGCTATCATGTTTCAGATTTACAGAGTATGTATTACTTAGCATGAAACCAATCTAAGCACACATGACATTTTTTCTGGAAATAAATATATTTCCTCTGCATGCTGTGTTTAAGTTTCCAAATGCATTGAATTTAGAAACTGGGTGATTCAAAATCTCACACAGCACACATACTAGCTGTTGTGGATTTTCAGTTCCAGAATCACAGTTTCTAGAAAAAGTATACTGTCATTATATACCATATACTTTAATGTATCTTCTGTCTTCCTTATAAAAACTAATTAGCAGATTTCAAATAGCAGAATCTTATGATTACCTGAAAAATCCTTTAAAAGTTAATACATCGTGGGCATCAGGCAATTGCTGGTAATTACTTTAAATGCATTTTTATATTCTACATCCAATTACTCTTATGGCAATCTTTCACCTGGGGAGCTGCAAATCACTTTTTAAACTGAGCAAAACACATTCTTCCTTCTTTTTTTTTTTTTTTTTTTTTTTTTTTTTTTTGTCATGAGGAAAAGGAAAAAGGACTCCCAATTGGACATCTTTGCATACAGCATTTCCCAATTCAGTGAGACGGACGGGAGGCTTGAGCTTTCAGAAATAAAGCTTATTTCTCTTAATGGCTTCCATCAGACCTGCATTAGAAATGAAGAAGCACTTCGGCACACTGCTGCTTGATCTGTGAGAATGGATCTCGGAAGAGAACACATCAGCCTGCCCATTTAGAAATACGTATGCTGAAATGCATTCTATGGGCTCTCACAGAGAAATTCCTGTTCTGAAGAACAAGCTATACAGAAGCAAAGGTGTAAGAAGTGGAAAGGGAAAATGAGCAGCACTTCAAAGGAGATAGAGTACTGTATGCACCTCTAAAAGTCAGCTTTCTGCTAGTGCATGGAAACCTTTAGTACATGTAGTTTCAGAAAAACAAGACACACATCTATAATACAGATGTATGTATGTGTGTGTGTGCACTTACAAGTATTTAGTGAGAATGCAGACATTAATTTGGAGAAGAGGAATTTACACACAGGCTTGCTTTCTGTTCATTAGCAAATTAACTGCACACATCAGGCATATTTTCTTTATGAATTAAGTGCTGGTGAAAAACAGAAATGTGGTAACATGCTTAATAGCACTCGAACACATCAAACATTTCTGATTGACTTCTCCAATAGCTGGAATGTTTGTGCTAGATCAAACAAAAGAGTAAATATGGCTTTTATCATAGAAATAGACTTTGTTTGACCAAGACTGCAGCAGCATATGAGATCTGTTTGAAATATCCTGTCAGATGATCAGTTTTACAGAAAATGGGGTTATCAGAGGCAACAATTAGATGAAGACAAAGAACTACAAAATGGAGAAAATGAGTTTGAAAGTCCACCATATTCTGCTTCACAGACCTGTGTTTCCAAAGCTGCCTTTTGATTCTTTTCAGAAAACAGAGTATTGTTGGTGTCATAAAAATGAAGTTTATTTCTTGAAAAATGCTTTGTAATTTGAAGATAAAATATTTAGGTAAATATTTCTGAACAAAAACTCATGTATATTCATTCTTAGGTTATTCGTGCTCTACAATGCAATATCATAGATCTGTTAATAACTATTTCTGTAAATGATTACTTTTTTTTCCTCATTCAGGCATAATACAACATGTTATTTGCAGGGACTTCCAGTATCTACTAAATCATCATTTCACTGCTGTCTTCATCCAGTAGGGAATCACAATTTATCAGGAGGAAGATTTTCATTCCAGTGCATATGGAAGGCCACCTGCCTTATCCATGAGTAGTAAATACTACGAATTCTGACAAGAGTTCTGAAGAGGGATTATCCACTTATGACTGCAGGACATTTCATTGATTCTCAAGATTAGCTTCAGAAACTTGGGCTTTTCCACTGGCCCTTCCACAGGTATTTGTTGAAGAAGGACATATTCTGAAATTTTTTTCTGCCTATTTGGTAGAGATCTCTTAATGGCCACCACAGCCATACAGAAATTCTCAGCAACCAATTTTGGGATTTGACAATGACTAAAGCATAGCTCCCAGTCAGTGACAGAACTCTGCTTCTGTATATAGGTGTTCTGTTGGAGATTACTCAAATAGGCCATCACAGAGCTGACATTTTTATACTGAAATTTGCTTGCAAAAACTCATTCTAGTTCAGCTTATAGAAGTATTCTTAGCATTGTGTTACTATTTTCAAACTGTTTCAAATCTGTTTTTGTATCAAATTTTGTTTCAAATACAAAGTGGATTTATGAAATACAGCGACCTTGCAGGTCTTCAGAACTAATATTCAATTATAAGACTTAAATGAAGAAGTTATCACCCAGAGTTCACTGACGTTTCATTCATGAAAAATTTTACTTGAGATCATAATTGGATACAGATGTATTTCCTCCACACTTAATGCTTGGTGTGGTGAATCTTGCATCGGCAATCACCTTTGTCTCACTGATAGCTGGTTCCTCCTTATAACATTTTTCCATTTGCTATTTTCAGTTTTTGAATAGCCATTCTTCATCTTAATTAAATAACATTCTAGAATTTTAATTAAATCATTCTTTGAGTTTATCCAATAGTGATCTCATTACTCATTATCAGGCTTTCATACTCGAACTATAGTTTCCCTGTGAAGTCTAATATGTTGGCCAACCAGGTCAATTGTTCCTCATTAGTAGTAATAAATGGCTAATTCAAGTACAAAAACATAAATAAATGTTATGCAAATTCTGCTTTCATTCCATTCCCACTTCTTCACTTGTGTAAAGGAAACTTGACTCAAGCAATTTTTACCAGACTAATCTCTATGGGATTTCACTAACAAAAAAGATTAATTTCCCTGTCTCACCCATCTTTACCACTTCCGTTTATTCAGGTAGAGCTCTCAATAGAGGACAAGCACCTCATAGAACAGAGGTGAAATAATGTGGGGAAATATTTTTTAAAATGTGATATTTTTCTATTCTTCATGCAATAGGAAATAAACAGAATAAATGGCACTGACTTTGTGGGCATGGACGTATAAGTACTGCTGCTGAGTATGCATACACACATGCTTTCTTCATGAACTTTTCAGGAGCTGATACTCATTAGTAGCAGAATCATAAGGGAAAAATCAGGATGTCTAAAGCTGTAGCTACAAATGCAGCCCAATGACTCTAGTGTTCTTGCAGAAGTATAACTTTAATAAGTGTGTATACTTCTGCCTACATGCCACGAATTCCAAGAGAAATAAGGGAAGCTGCAATCTGAAAAGTAGTGTGATGTTCAACGTATTAAGAGAGCTGGTGCAGGCATGCCATATCACAGCTGTAAAAAGGCAAGGATTTTTCAAAAAAATATTTTTTCTTTCCACATGTGATACGACAACCCACAACACTCTGCAACTGCAGCCCTCCTCCCACCTTTAGGCCTCAATAAAGTAAATGTGCATAACTGCGTAGGCTCTTTGCTATGACTTTATACTTTATTGTCTTAGAGTGCTGTCAAATGAGAATTTGGATTTAATTTTACATTCAGATTTTATATAATAAGGGCAGAGGTGTTTATTTGGGGACTGAAATTCAGCATTGCCTTTCAAAGTTGATAAACGTCTGTTTAAAGATGTGACAAATATGAACAGTTATCCTTTAAAACTATGCATAAAGCCTAACTATCCAACTCCTTTAACATGCCCCTCAAATTTCCATGAGAAGAAAGTGATATTCTTCACAACTGAAGGAGTGTGGGGAAAGAGAGCAACTCAAAGTAGTGTTGCCCATCCTTTAAATATGGAATTCCCAGACTTTTGAGCATGCATACTGCTGATATTCCATCTATACTTTTCATCTGCAATCCTTCCTTATACCTATGATTATTTTTTTTAACCTCGTACTTCAGTGTTCTAAGAATATAGCATTCAATTTGGTAGCCTTCATATTTACAGTAATAAAGGCACACACTGCAAACTTCTCACTGTGAGGCATTGCTTGTAGGAAGTTCCCTTCATACAGTGAAAATATTTATCTAAATGACTGCTCATCTGTAAGAGCCTACAGTTTATAAAGTGGCCAAAAATATTGTCTAAAACCTCCTCCATCTTCATAGATGAGAAGCAAGCCAAAAAAGATTTGCATATGGAGGAATTAGTGGGTAGTTAACATAATAACTCTCCGTCTGCTGAGACTTAAACATGATGCACTTGACAGGTGCAATAGATAAACAGAGAAATCACAATGAGCCCCCCCCAACAAAGACTTGTTTAAAAAAATAAAAGTAAAAAAAAAAAAAATTTAAATGGCAAAAAAAGCCCTATGTATAAATTTACTTCCTATTTTTGCAGAAGTAATCTGTAATATGAAGTATATATATATATATATATTTAACACTTGCACAGGATGGAAACAAACGTGACTTGTCCAAGACACTCATTGATGTGAACTTCCCTCCCAAATTCAGGTGAAATTAAAAGGGTAGTTTCTCTTTCTTCTAGGATACCGAGCACCCTGAGGGTTCATGCTTTCAAACCTCTCCCCATAAACATGCCCTAAGTTTGACTGTGACACCAAGCCACGGGCCAGGCGGGTTTTACTACTGGGAGGTGAGGCCTGGTGAGGCAGAAAGTTACGCCAACGGTCTGTTCGACCAGGCACAGCACGGAGTTACATTCGCTGGCACACGACTTTGATTTTTCTCCGTGAGGCTAACTGCCGTGAGCGAGGGGTACCCAGGGCTGTCACACCGCAAAGGGCAGCAAGCTGGCAGGCGGCCGCTATTAGCCTCCCGCATCCTGAGACAGGAACTCCCACACCCCAGGGGAAAGTCGGAGCCCTAGGGGCAACTCCGTGCTTCCCCGCGGGGCTGAAGGGGCTCATCCGCCCCGGCTCCTCCCGACGGAGCGAGCTGCGGGGCACGGCGGTGCCCCCTCCCGCTGCCTCTTCCTGGTCGGAGACTGCCGTACGCGGCAGGGAGCGGCGCTGCAGCCGCCGGGACGCACCTCCGGCACAGGTAGCGGGGGCTGCGGCCGGAGAACAGAGCTGAGCGAGGGAAGGGAGGGAGGGCGCGGGGCAAGGAGGCGGCGAGACGGTGACCCGCAGGCACGACACCGGAGCGCCAGCAGCGAGCGGGAGGAGTCGCTTCGGACGGAAGGGAGCCGCACGCTGCGGAGCGCGGCGCGGATCACTTCTCTCGGCCGCCAGCCTTCCCCCTGCCGCCAGGAGAGAGTGGCTGCCCGCCCGCACCCCATCTGCCCCCGCCCGCAGCGGATGCAGCGCGCAGCCCCCGGAGCGCCTCAAGCCAGAAGGAGACGCCGGTGCGTTCCCGTTTACTGCTTCGCTTAGGTTTATTATTGCTTTTCCTTCCGGCGGGGAGTTGCGGGAGGTGGTGCGCTGCGGGGAGCGGACCGAGCGGCTCCCCCGGGGCGGTTTGAGCAGCGTTTTGACTTGCTGCTGTTCACCGCGAGCCCGGCTGAGTGCAGGAGGGGCGGGCGGTGCCGCGGGACACCCGGGGTGTAGCGCAGCGCAGGTGGCTCCGGCACAGCAGGTGGCTCCGGGCTGCCCGCCCGCGGGACAGGTACGCGGGGATGGCCGCCGGGCGCGGCGCGGGGCTGCTCCCCGGGCGTGGGGCTGCTCCCCATGCGGGGGCCGTGCGTTACACAACCACCCCGGGGAGGGGGGAACGCGTCCCGGCCGGCAGTGGGAGGCCCTCGCTCGGCTCCGTGGGCTTCCGGTTTCACATCGCGGCCGTGCCCGGAGTTCTGCAGCTTGACAGCGAACTTCTGCTTTTTAACGTTAACCCCTCAAAGGCGAGCTGCTCGGCAGGCGCCGGCGGCGGGTTGAGGAGCTGGGCAGGTGCTGGCCGTGGGGCCGGTGCTCACGTCTCTCGCCCTTCTGGCCCGGTGTCTTTTAAATGATCGTTATATGTATGTATATTTTTTTTAAGCTGCCGTACCCTTGGTGTGCTGAGGCCGTGCAATTTCTACGTAGGGTTTGGCAGTGTTTAGAGTAAGTGTTATCAGCGTGTTTGTGGTGCTGCCGGCTGCTGGGTTACCAGACTGCGGTTTTGGGGTGTTTTGTTCTGTTAGTATGTACGTGGGGACTGGTGGAAAATCGCTCCGTGGTTTATCCTGGAAGGAATGTAAACGCTTGTCTTTGTAGTTTGGAATAGGTTATTCACGGCAGTATTTCTTGTGAGCATCATATTGATCCCTCAGAGTACTGGGGCTGCATTCGGTCTGCGTTTGGTTTTTGTAAAAGAACGAGGAAGCGATGAAATGGTATGATGAAATTACAGCATTTGAAAATGCTGGAAGCATTCTTGTTGAGGAACTGATATTTTCCCTCTTCTTATTTGGACCAGAACTGGGTCTCAAATGGGTGGGGCTAACAGAGTGTGTATAACACTTTTTTGTTTTTGCTGTGTGTTGTTTAGTTGTTTTTAAAATGCTGACATTGCGAAGTATAAGGCTGTGTCTGTGGAATCGTAGAATGATTCAGGTTGGAAAAGACCTCAGCCACCTCTACCATGCCCACTGACCACGTTCCTCAGTGCCACATCCACATGGTGCTTCAACACTTCCAGGGATGGTGACTCCCCGCCTCCCTGGGCAGCCTGTGCCACTGCTTCATGGCTCTTTATGAGAAGAATTTTTTCCTAGTATCCAACCTTTCCTAGTACACTCTCCTAATACACAACTGGAGCCTCGCTAGTTCCCAGGCAGATAGACTTAAACCATAAATTGCAAGGTGATGGTGTCTAAACTGTTGTCTGGAAGGATGACAAAGTGCTTGCTGTCATTCATGGTGAATAATAACAGAGCAGGAGAGCTGTCTTAAGGTTTGTGTTAATAATTTGTTGATTACTGCTGGCAGCTGAGCAGGAAATAGACTTTGATGGACTTGGAGCAGTCGATGATGACTGGTGTGAGCCTATCATAGCTCTCGAGCATCATGGATTTTTTTACATTGGCTCTGCCTATATGCACTGTGAATTACTAAAAAAACACTATAGCAGGATATACAACAGCCTTCTGGAGCAGGCAAGAGCAGATGCCAGGGGAAGGCCATGCTAGGGGAAGGCTCACAGGGACCTCTGACCAGGCACTTGTGGCTCTGAAAGTCCCTTAGGTGAAGAGTTGTTGCCTTTGTATTGGACAAATCTTTGTCTTTCTGTGGGAGGTTTGAACCCATTTAAGCTTCTAGTAAGAAAATAGGGAAGTACCTATTCCTATGAGGAAGTAAGCAGTATTACAAATGTTACAGATCAAATGGGACAGTTGAAAGTCAATTTCTGGTTAGTAAAATCCAGTGCATAGGAGTTATATTAATGCATGTTAACTTACTGAAGAATGTTCACACACTGGGCTATGAGATTATCCATTTAAGATAAATTTTGGTATTTATAGTAAACAACAATAAAAAGTAGTGTTATGCTCTTACAGTGCATTATAATGCAATGAATTCAAGTTTGTTCTCACTGAGCAGAGGATAAATTCAAAGTTGTGTTATCTTTACTGGGTTTATACTAACTAGACAATTAAAAGCAGAACTTGAGCATTTACATCATTTTAAAACTGTATTGTACATTAACAACAAAAAAGGTACACAAACTTTTCAAGTCCCAGTTCTGATGATAATAACTATGAGTGAGATAGTGGGTACTTATAATGTGTCTGGTCATTATCATAGTGATAAACTTTGGTCCACCACAGACCTTTATAATAGGAATTTTAGGAACTTAAAAATGATTTTATGTTTTTAGTCACATAATTTTGTGCATTCATGAAAACTTTATTGACAATCTTGTTCTTGCGTTGAGCTTTACTCTTCATTAACTTGTTCTCATACAACATCTAGATTTCTGGTCAGCTGAGGCCTTCCATCCTCTTGGAAGACAAACCTGTCAGAAGTACAATACCAGACTCAAGATATCCTGAACATACAGAGAAGAATAGTGTCTGCTTTCAAGGCATGGCAGCAACCAGGGCTTATCACTGATCACCTCACAAATCAATAGTAGAACTAGGGCATACTTCCGCTGCTTTCCAGCTTTCGCTGCTTTCTAGCTCTGAGAGTTGGAGAAGATGAGTGTTAGTGGGGCACTGGATTAGAAATGAGCATGCATGGAATAGTGGTAGGCAGAAGAGCAGCTTGGCCTAGGGGAATGCCATTGAGCTCTGTGAGCACTGCTGGGAGAAACACAATGTGGAAAATTGATGCTTGAGTCTCAGTATTGCTGCATATGCACAAATTTCCCGTTTGTTCTTTTTGTGATGTTTTTATTCAGTATTACGTATAAATTATTCGTAAGATTGAAATAGCCACTTCAGTTATTTATTCCATCAAATAGGACATATCATTATAGTTTAGGCTCTAATTTTTCTGCTAAATGATTGTTATGACTAAAGAAACACTTTCATTATAAAATGTTGAGAGAATACAGGTTAAACTGAAACCCCCATCTTGTACTTGCTTGCAGCATAAATAGCAAAAGTTGTAAGTATTCAGATGATACACTGCCCATTTTCTGTTTACTTCTTCCCTGCCAGAAGGCAGTGATGTGAAATAGATATCAGAAAGTTGAGCAATTTGATTCAAATTTTTACTAACCAAAACTAAACTGAGTTAATCTTGATGAATACAAGAAATTTAAATAGTCAGCAAAACATACTCAGAATTTATGTGGGTGAAACCTGGTGTTCCTTGCCATAGGCACTGGCAGCCTGTGTTTGACAAGGGAGGAGTCTAGAACGTTTGCAATCCAAGACTCCAATCTTGCATAGAGGTTTAAAGTGTAAAGTCTATCACAGATTAAAGGATAGCACAGTTTTCTGGTGAGGTGCCCAGTCCCATGGTGATGTTACCTAAACACTGCTGGCAGCAGTAGGTCAACAATGTTTAGATGCAGTTTTGATACAGCCTACTGATACCACTGTATGAAACAGGAGTTTCCCTGCTTTCTTTAAAATACTATGATGAAGATGGCAAGTGTAAAAGCTGATTCAGTGCTCCAGATTTGCTAGGTGCTACCAAAAAAAAAAAAAAATAAAGAAAAAAAATAAAAACCCAAAAAACCCAACAAAACAAAAAGCCAGCAGAATGCCTTCATTTTTGAAGAAGCCTGAATTTATTTATGTATTTATTTATTTAAATGTATAAAGTAGAAGTAACAACCAACGGAAGAAGGATCAGAAAAAGGATACGTGCTCTAGTGCTTCACTGCTCAAATATCTGGAGTTTCAGACAGATAACTCTGGAATCCGGTACTGTATTTGCTTATTACTTCTATTAATAGCCATTTTCAGGGGCACCCAGCCTTCTGCATAAACTGCTTAATTTGAATCTAATTAGATATTGAGTGTAAAATAATCAAGTTAGTCTCTGAGAGACTAATCCAGTTGCTCCTGATGCCCGAGGCAGTAACTGGCTTCAGCAGAGTTTACATTATAACTGTATTACTGTACCCTTTGGTCATGGTTCTGGGTCTTGTGCTAATTGTTCCACAGGAAGATTGCTCCTTCCCTAAGGATCAAGTGAATGCTTCATTTGGACTAAGTGAGCCCAATATAGGGATCCTTATCAGGCAGTAAATTAAAATGGCAGAATAGAAATCTAGTTCTCCAGGGGTTTCGCCCACCCAAGAATTTAGACAAGATGTTCTTAATTATACTAAGCACTGTAGGATTAGCTATGGTTGAAAGGGATTGCATGAAACTTAACTGACATCCCTCCCACGGTGAGACAATGATAGCGTCTGATCTTCTGTACTCGATGACTCTTAAATAAAGGGTCCATCACACCGTTTTAGTTGCTTGTTTTTGTTTTTGTTTTTAACTTAGTTGTCTCATACACATCATTCTTTTTTTTTTCTCTGTTTATTTCTCTAGTTATTTTCATGCATTAGAACATGCAAAACAATTTCTCTGTCCAGCCCTCTAATCACCATTCAAATACCGAGCATAATCCCTGTTGAACCCACGTGTGGGCTTTTGCGGAGTGAACAATTCTCATGTCTGTTACATAGATAATGCATAGCAATTTCATTAGCTTTTCTGAAGAACAAATTGTGCTCATGTTTTCTTGCTCTCCCAGCTGTTTTCTTAGTTTTGTTTTGTCTGTTCTTTTTTACCCTTGAATTCCTGAAAATAGCAGTAACTCTCATTTTTGCTAACTACACCCCATCTTCTTCGAGAGGTTCGCAGGGACTGACCTGTGAAAAGTTGATCATAATGAGTTTAACTTTTCTTTAGGAGTCAATATACAACCTTCTGCTGTTTGCTTTAAAAGATTCGTAGTCTATTGAGAACAATCATTTGTGGCTGAAGCATTTCTAAGTAACTTATACTTAAACAGTTCCAGACCATAGTATTTGGATTTAAACATTCCGTGTTTCTTATATTCAGAAAATAAAGAAAAAAATTTATGCTTCTTGAAATGCTCATTTAAAAATAGTGGGAGAAATTTTTGGTTAATAAAGCAGAAATTTTTTTTTTTTTTTTTTTTGAGGCTTCTTGCATCAGTTGAAGTGAGATCCCAGCTCTGCTGCTTGGAATAGCTATAAATCTTGGACAAGTCCCAGGAAAGCCCACACAAAGGGCAAGTGAGAGAAAAACAAGAAATAACGTGGAAATTTCCAGCTATTTTCTTTCTTCTGTTCTGAAATGATTTTGAAATAACTCAGTAGAGAAGTTAGTTTTCTGTATCTTTATTTCACTATCGATTTTTTTCCCCTAAATTTTAGTGAAGTCTTCCAAAAGGGAGAAGTAAGTAAAGTAATAAATCTGAAAAGATTGCTCAAATCAGTCTTTCCCTCTCTGAAGTATGCTAGGACTGCACTGAAGGAGCAATAGTGGTTTTTCTGTTTTGTTTTTTACTGTCTCCAATCAATGTATCAGCTGTAATAATTTTTCTTTGTGCATTGGAATGAAGGACTCTTTCTTTTAAATTTTGCTCCAACATTTGCAAAATTTCTTAGTGTATTGTTCTAATCCTTAATGTGTCATTTCTTAAACATTTCAGGGAAGCGTAAACATCTGGAAATGCTGAACTTCAATCCTTTCTACTGCAGATTGGAAACATTAACAGCTAACTATTATGTTTTGAAAATGAGAGGAAAACAAAGCAAATACACAGCAACAGATATTCCTAAAACTAACTTGGACTTGTAGTATATATATGTTTTAATATTTTTACCTAGTGCGTTATCTTCAGCTTCTGCTTAGTGTTGAAATCTTTGGGTCACATGTGCAACATGAAGATGTTTTTGTTCTTAGTGTTCTTTAGAAGTCAAAATTCAGGTAGTGCAATGCAGCTGGACGAGTTATAGCTGTCTTTGGAATTCAGTAACTTGAAAAAAAGTCTTGGCAGTGAGAAAGATCAGTATTAATAGGCACACATAAAGCTCTTATGTTCTTTTAAGTTCTGCCTATGTATTGTTTCTAACCTTTGTACTTGGTCTTAATGTTTGCTTTTAATCCTTGACTGTCTGGAAGCATTTCTTTAAGAATAAAGGAGAGGGAACGTTGTCAAAAATACAAATGTTCTTGGCACTTGGCTACATTTTTCAGTTTGTTTTCTTGATCATAGTTTTGTGAATAGAGACAAGACCATGAAAAATAATGCCTATCTGCATTGGACTAGCTTAGGTTGAGCACTTGTATATTGCATCAGCACCCTTACTGGAAAACATATGCGTTCCAAAGATTTAAAAAGCCCTGAAAAACATCTGCTACATAGTGGACAGGGACCAGACAACTTCTTCAGTTCTAAATTGGACCATGAAGGTTAGGGCTTTTTCAGATTAGAAGTCATTGCTTTATATCCAAAGGCCTTTCAGAGGACAGTGTGTAGTTGCTCCTGCTGTCTAAAGATTTACTGTCAGCTTTTTCTGGAAACATGTTGCCTATGTGCAGTGTGGCGGTAGGAAGCAGCATGGAGGTAAGTTCACCTTGGGACATAAAATGTTTTACTTGTAAACACATCACAGTAAAATCATAGTTTCCAGTGTAATAACTTCAGCCTGAAGTTCTCCTGTGCTTTCTACTTAGTACTCGTGTGCATACTTTTCTCCGTTAGTAAGATTTCTTGTACTGATGTAAGGTCTTTATTTTCATCTTCCTATGATATTTTGAAGTAATTTAAGTTCAGATTTCTGTCACCACGTAGGAAGATTCACATCTATAACAGCAATTGCTCTTACCTAGCCAGATGCAAATTATTAAATATTGTCTTGGCCAAATTGGCACCTGATACTCCAGGCACATTGCTGAAGTATAAATTTAGATTGGTTATTTCTGATTGAGTAATGGAGGTGATCTTTATCCTCCAATTTTCTTCATTACCTATCTATCAGTATCACCTGCCTCTTGTCTGCTACAAGTGACCGATCTAATTCATTTCTCAGCCTTTGTATAGCTTGGGTTAGTGTCATACAGTCTGTATATATATATATATATATTTTATATGTATATATATATATATTTTTAATATATATATATATTTATATATATATATTTATATATATTTATGTATATATATATATTTTTTAATGCTGCAATTCTGTAGATCCCAGCGACAGCCACTATTGTACTCCAGCCTCAAAATCTGCACATAAAGATGAGTGTCATCCATATACCTCTGATTCACTTTCATTTTCTTCTGACTAGTTTATTTAGAATTTTGGGTGGCTTTCCATGGCACCCACTCCAAGAAAGTGCTCATGGAGTTTGTGACAAATTCCCTGCATAACCTAAACTTAGCCAACCTAAGAAGAGACTCATCAGCTTCTGGGATCAAAGTTAAGTCCACAGCATGAAAGGCAGACCAAAAGATGGTGAACTATTGTGGAAGCAGTTTCTTGATTATGATAGGTACAGGAAACACTCTGTAAATGAGAAAAAATGGTAATATTGAAGATGGGAAGAACCTCTTCACATTTCTGAAGTCAGCATGGGTGTGAACTGTCCTTTTACTTTTCTGAAAGCAAAAAGAAAAGAGTAATGTTTTATTTGTGATTATTTCTTGGCTTGCAATATTTGCTGAAGTAGTTGGAACAGACTTGGAGGGAAACATACTTATCATTTACTTTGGCTCTTGTTGTGCCTTTTACTCTTGGACTCTCTCCCCAGATGGTAGAAATTAAGTGTATCAAGGGTCTTCTTGGTAGACAAAGTGTGTAATCTGTAAAAACATTAACTCCCTGGCTTGTTTTTTGTCATTTTTTACCTTTGCTATTACTTTGCCTTGACTTGTTTCTGAAGAAGTATAAGATTTTACATAGCTTTCACCAGCATAGTCTGAATCAGCACTGTTTGCCTGGAGGGCAAGCAATAATTTGGCTTTGTTTTGTTCTTCAGAAAATCTTTCTTGTCCAATGGAAAAGAGCCTGTAATAGGATCACATGGGAAAGTTGTTGTAGTTATTGGGTTTTTTAAAAGGTATTTTAATAGGTGCTTTTCAGCTGAATACAGGATTGTTGATATAGAAAAGTTTGTCTGAAATCTTGGTTGACTGCTAGAGTAGATGAGTGGATTGTGAAATGTTCTTTTCTTCTCATCTAGTGGTTAAAAAAAAAGCTTTATATATATGGAGATATTATGCTTATTTAAAAAAAAACAAAAACATTCTAACGACTGAATCCCACAGCCTTCTTTAGTATGGTGAGAAACTGGGTTCTAAATAAAGGCTGTAGCCACAAGTAATAATTCTCTGTACCCCTGGAAAGTGTGCAGAGGGTTGGGAAATACTCTTCATTACTTGTAATTGGCCTTTTATTGTTAACAGCTTGTAAATTTCATCTCTTTGTGAGTAATATTTTGTCCTACTAATGAGCTTTAGTGGGAAGGCTGATACACGCCTCCTACAAATAGCATACAACAAAATACAGCAACAACAAAAGTATGTTCTTTGCCTTAATGCAGTTATCTGGTGCCATGCTGAGTATCAGCATATTAAGAGTTCTTAACTGCATTTTTCACTGTACCATAAAGGACTTTTGTAGCCGCCATGAAGCATATAGTGTACCTGTAGTCTCTTCTTTATAATTAGCTTTTGATTTTAGCTTTCTTTTTTCCTTTTATAACTGCGGAGCTGCTGAGTGATTTTTTTGGGTTGTGTTCAGTTTTACTGATGCAGTGAACCAAGAAGCGTTACAGAGGTTTTGAAGGACTTATTCCAGTTAAATAAATACATGCATGGGCAGTTTTTGTCATCTGTGTAAGTGAATAAAACTCAGAACAGTGAAGGTTTTTGAATTATACTGCTTGTATGTGGATTGTTTGTAATGCATCTACTGTGGATGCTTGAAATTTCTCTTGTCTGCTTGGATGTGTTGTGCATAAATGTGCATGCTGTGTATAGCGTATTTACATAATTCCAGCATTGATTCACAGGACAATTTATTTTAGAAGAGACCTCGAGTGATCTTGGCCCACCTTCCTGCCTGAAGCAGGGTCACATATACAAGATCAAGTCAAGTTACTGACGACATGTTGAGCTTGGGCATGGAAAGCTCCAAGGACAGAGATTCCACTGTGTTTCAGGGCCATCTCCTCCAATGCTTGATCATCCTCACGTGATTTTTTTTTTTTTTTTTCATTTTATCTGATAAACGTATAGCAAGTATCTACCTAGCTATAGCTTACATTGTTCTCCATCTATGGAGGACTCTATCTTTGGGCTCTACCTTTTCAATAATCTACTCCTCGATATTGGAAAGTTGCTATTAAGTGCTTCAAAACCTTCTCCAAGCTGAACGATACCCTGCGTCTTCAGCCTTTCCTCATAGTCCTTATGGCCTTTCACTGACCTTGCTTCAGTTGGCTGATGCTTCAGGTAGGGCCTTTGGAAGCAGACACCCTACTCCAGGTGCAGAGCCCCCATTGCTGCCAGTTGGGCTGCTCACTCATGTCTCACCTTCTGTGTTCCAGGATTCCTGCATCCTTTTCAACAGAGCTGCTCAGTAGCAAGTCAGTTTTCAGCCGGTGCTTTCAAGGGGTTTTTGTCAGCCCCTTGCTCAAGCCTAAGCCATTCTGAAAGGCAGCCCTGTCCTTCAGTGCATCAGCTGCACCCCTCAGTACATATTTTCCCCAGACTTGCTGAGGATGTGTTCTTTAGCCTCTGCTGGGTTGCTGCTAAATATTTTGAAGATGGGTCAGGGAACCCTATCTGCTTGTAACCAGATTATGGGTGGAGTGTGAACCATTGATGACTACTATTTGAGCCTAATGATAGAGTTTTTCATATTGCCTAGTCGTCAGTCCATCTAGACTGCAACCTAGATCAGCTTAGATACGAATATGCTGAGGAGACAGATGGTGTTGACAGTCTTGCTGAAAGCAAGCTCGGTGACACCACTGCTTTCCTCTCATACACAAATCCTGTGATTTTATCATAGAGAGAAATTATAGTGGTCAGGCATAATATAATTTTGCTAGATCCGTGCTGACTATTTCCAATCACCCACTTCTTAGGCCTAGAGATGGCATTCAGATGGACTTAGATCTGAACATAATGCAGGGAGAACCTGAGACACTGACTACCAGTGAAAGTGTTCTGGATTGTGATGCTTTCTTTCCCAATGACCCTTCAGAATTGGTAACCTGTGCACAATGCTCTTCCTGCACTCCTTTTCTGGATAGTTGTTGTCCAGCTGTAGGTACTGAGTCACTTGTCACAGGATGGGGCACCTGAATCTTGGGAAAGTGGTGATGAATCCATTGGGACTTCATATGGCTTGAGGAAACACACTTGTTAGGAACAGGATGTTGCTGCTAGAGTGGTTCTTATTGCTTGTGTATGTCATTTGCAAGAAAGGGGGGTGGCAGCAGAAGTGACAGTAAGTTTAATAATTACATTGGTTTGCACTGCTTATAGTCAGTAAGCTTTATCTTGGATTCTCTTTTGTACTGGTTTAATTCTATAGTGTTGCCATTAGGTTGATAATAACAGGAAACATAGATGCATGTGTCTGCGAGAGGAAGTCTTTATTTGCATTCTAATTGGCGTTTAAAACTTCATCAGTCCTGTGGTGCTTTTTTTTTCTTTTACTCACCATTTTGATATTCCCTTACTACTCACACATTGTTGAATGGCTTTTGGAAAACACAAACCAATCTCACATGTAGCAAGACTTCATTTGAATCTAGCAGGAAATGAACAAATTTAGCCTGATGATGTGGTACTTCAGAAGTTCACAAGAACGTATTGGGGAACTTAGTATTCTTCAGATCTTATCATTGGCACCATGTGAACCCTTCTGGTTCTGGCCTTTGCACTGGTGAACAGTGGTTACTTTGTGTAGTCCATCGTGTATCAAAATAGTTTCATCATATAATGATGGTTGCCTCTAGTTTTATGCTATATGAAGTTAAGTGCTATGTTTTGTATATTCATTTTTATTAATTGTGTTATTGTTTAGGATCTCAAAAACCTCTTGGGAGTAAGGTTATAAATGTGCTTAATGAAACTTTTCTGTAGAGCCAGCAGCTGAACTGAATGTAACAGTAGTTATGTTTTATTATTAGAAATGTTCTAGTAACAATACTATCAGCAATAAAGTCATCAGAATGGCTTGTATAATTAGCTCACAATTTTAATGCTTCTAATAGTGCTTAGTTTCAGTAAGACTTTAATACTTTGGAAAAAAGTCATGGCAGATTGCAAGTAATCTGAAGTATTTTAACTCTATTTTACATGTATTCCAAAATCTTATGTAATTTATTTTATTATACAATTAACATTTGTAAACTGAAAATGTGTATATGGGAGGGAAAAAAAAAAGGCAGATATTTAATAGTAAGTAGTACATGCGTAATAGATTTCAGGAACTTCTGTATCTATGGATCTTATGCTTTAGGAATCTGTTTTTCAGGCTTTAATTATTTGTGAAGTGTAAGTTCACATTTTTTCTGCCCAGTTTAGTAAATGAATAAAAGATTAACATGCAAATAAAACCTTGGCACAGTATTACATTTGAAGATGGCCAAATAATTGAAGGTGTTTCACAATCAATTGATTCTCTACTTTAACCTGGGAAGAATAACCAGAGCTTTGGCAAGAGAACACTTAAGTAGTTTCACAATCACACATACATTACAACAAAGACTATTGGCACACATAAGCATGAAAGCCGGTTTTGTAGTGTATTCCTGGTGCAAAATGACATTGTAATCTTCTGTGGGTTTGCTTGTGTGAGAAAAGACCACTCAGCTGAGAACAGCCAAATGATTTTATGGTAAGTCTGATCTCATATATCTCACTGAATGTGCTGTCTATATGCAAGAAGGCTTTATGACAGTGTTTGTTTTCACACCGTTTTTTTAAATACATAACAGATAGCTTATTCTGTATGTGTCTTTTTGTGGTATTGAATCATCTTGCAATTTCTTTTATTGATTGAGAGAGGCACTTGAGCATGTTGACTCAATTCCAGTGTATAATTGCATTCTCTATATAAAAATTTCTCTTGTAGTGTCAGTTGAATCAGTTGGCTGTCATTTACTCTTTTAGACATTTTAATATACTCAATGTTTCAAAGATTTCTTCAGTTCATAGAATCATAGAACGGCTTGGATTGGAAGGTACCTCAAGAATCATCACATTCTAATCCCTCTCCCACAGATAAGGCTGCCAGCCACTAGATCAAGTACTAGACCAGATTGTCCAGTATCTCATCCAACCTGGACTTATTCTTAATTGTTTATTACTGGGAACTGTGTGCTTGAAAGGTATTTGAACAGATTTTTATCTTTGTTGTAACTGAAATTGACACTCATTTTTACAGGGATGATCTATGATCGAATGGTCTAACTCTACACAGAAACCCAGATTTAAATAGCGTAGTATCACTCAAGTTCCTGTAAGCTATCATTAGATAAAATTAAAAAATACAGTTACATTCTCTTAGTTGAGCCTCTGTTGTAAAGGATAAGACTTTTGCAGTACTATGCTTGCAGTGTAAGATCAGGCAATTGTGGTGGGAGGAGAAGCATAATGAAGCTGTCTCAGTTGTGCAGAATGGTGCATCCTGGCTGTGGGCAAGCATCCAGAGGGAGAGCAAACACTGAGCAAGCTGTTGGTATGGCAGGAGTGTTAGGACTTAAGTGAGTAAAATAATAATTGATACCAAAATGATTGTGTGCCCAGGCTTCTGCTCAGTGTGAGTGTGTGACACCATTTTTGTGCCAGCCCACATGCATCACAGTCCTACTTAGTGTGAAGTGGCTGCCTCCATCATTAGCTGCCTGTAGTTCTTCACTGTGTGGCATCTGAGAGAACGCGCATGAAATTATCTGCAGCACTCCTCCCCTGTAGCAGATAACTAATGTGTGGTGGCATTACAATGTTTATGGACATTCATATGATGTAGTTGGCAAAGTGAGGGGAAACTCATGTCCATTACTAATTGAATTTGGGGGTGAATTTAAGTGAATTCTGATGTGCCCAAACAGAGGAAATGTTTGCGTGCAGCTTGGTTTAAAAACAAACACACAAACAGAAACCAGTTACGATAGAAATCACTTTCCACTTTGCAGTCTTTGTATGTTTTTCATGTTAAGCAGTGCTGTTAGAGTATGTTTTCAGACACACTTAGCAGATGTTAAGAAGCCTGTGGTTTGGGAGGGGGACAGTGCTGTGGTTTGAGTTTTTTTCTGTTTGAGTGAATATGGCATGCTTCAAGTAAAAAGTGGGGACATGTTTTTTCTTTCTTGTCTTAGCAATGTTTTGTTTTTGATGTTAGCATTTCACAGGTGTTTAAACCTCACACATGGAATGGATTTATTAATAAATATTTCCACGTAGCAATCCATTAAGCTCATTGGATGTACCAAAATAAGACTGTTACAACTGTAACATTAACATAGTAATGGCAGGCTTGACCATCCAGAATTACTGTAAGTTTTAGAATATCACATATTAAGTATTTGGGACCACAGATGGGCAGTGCTGACATAAAGATGGGACTGGTTCTGTGCACACAGGTAGTCAGCAGCTGTTCAGGAGGGAAAGCTCCAGCTGCAACATTCTCATTAACCATAAGCACTGACTTAGAATTGCCAGATTTCCGGTTAAAGAAGAAAAAAAAAGTTATAAAGCAGCTAAACCTCGGTGTAATATTGCTTGCAAAGTGACCTCTTACAGATTTCAATGAGAGCTGTTTTAAGCAAGATACTACATTTGATAAAAGACCCATTGTTTTCTCTGATAAATAATTCATGAAAGCATTAAGTGACAGAGCTTCTTGATTCAAGTATCGTAGGATTTGTACTTAAGAAAGTAACTTGAATTCTTGACTTCCCTTTAAGTGTTAAAAGCTGTTGTTTCTTGAGAGTGCTGTGGGTGAACTAAGGTCTGAAAGGAGCACGTTAGATGGAGTTACTGTTCGGGGCAAGAAAGAAGGAATTTATCCAAAGGAGCACCTTGGTATCTGTTTTCTGAAAGTCTTTCTTCAATCTTCTTTCTTCAGTCTTCTACAAAGGCAGAGGAACCCTTATTATTGTTGCAAGCTTATGATGGCTGTTGCTGGAGGTTTTCACAGGGTCAGATGTCAGTAGGTGAACAGATTCAATCAAAAGCTGATCCTGGCCCTCCCCTGCCCTGCCTTGCCCCATGTGTGCTGTCAAGAGATGAACGTCCTCAGGCAGAAGGATTCCCTGATCCTGGGGCTGCTTTCTGGCTGTGCCAGGGCCCTGATATTCATGCAGTCTCTGAAATAGTGATCACACTCCTATCTTTTGTCTGAAAGGCAGCAAGGTTTTCTGTTCTCCTTTGGTTCTTCCTGAACCTTGCTCTTTTCCTGTTTAGAAACATTCTGACATTCATCTTAGATTTATACCTGGACAGTATATATTTTCTTCTCTTCCAACGCTGTATTTTAACCTTGTTTTTCTTAAGATTGACGTGTCATGGGTTTTGTCTTATCCCTGTATAATGAGCTCCCGTTGCTTTCATCATCCTGGCATCTCTTCTAGTAAAAAGTTCACACTGCTACACGGGGCTGAACAGCCCTGTACCTTGCATCCACCTGCAGTTGTGCTTGTGGGTTGTGTGGTGACATCAGTTCTTCCCTGCCTTGAATTGGGATTTCCCCCCCTTGACTAATGTAAATCTTTTTTTTTTTTTTTTCCCCTGCCAAATCACGTGTGTGACTCACGGTTATCCTATGATCACCTCCTAGGCTGATCTTTCCCCTTGGTACCTTCTAAAATGATGGCTGGTTTCCCACATCCTGTGTGAGTATGCTAATCACAAGCTCATTATTTAGCGCTGGAGCCGTTTATAAAAGGCAGGCCGGGGATGGTACTGTGGTTGCTGTTCTGCCTTGTGATAAGCCTGAGCCTAATGGTTAGCATAATGCATGCTGGGGAAGTCTACAGAAATAAGACTGTGTGTGGCAGAATACCTTGTTGTATTCTCATGGGGTCTCGGTGCAGAATGCTGTGATGCTGCTTCACCATGTCATCGTGGCTGTCAGAACTTGAAGTCCTCAAAGAGCTTTTTAAACAGGAGAGGAGACATTGGTTGTAGCTGATTGCAGAATCAGAAGAATGTGGTAGCTGAAAAGGGCCTCCTGAATTACAGCTCTGGATTTAAGTTTCTAATGTCTGCTAGGCTGTAAATCATTTTTCTTGCTGTCTTTCTCTGTGTTCTATATCTGTGATATGGCAGAAAGGTTTGCCTTCTGCTCATGTGTTTTGTGCCCTTGAGTTGTCAGACCTTTAGGGAAGGAATGTTCTTTCTGTCTGTCTTCTGGTGCTGTCTGGCATCATAAGACTTGGTTTCACAGCTGTGAACCCTGTCACAGTTATTATAATTGAAACATTTCCTTCATTATTCTAGAAACATTCAGTTAGCAATTAAAATAGAATACTTTGTGTCCTCAGACCTCACGAGGGAAACTTATTCAAGGATATTGTGATGGGCGCTGTGAATACCTTTTAAGAATACTTAGCTTTTAATCATGTAGAGGATTTGAGGTGCATCTTGGTAATCATCTTTGAAAATGAATACACTGCTGTTAATCGTATTAAAACATGAGTTTCTTACTCTGTTACTTTGACACGTTGCAAGATTTACTTATTTATTTTACACTGAATAAAATATGTGTTTGATGTAAGTGCTGAACTGAATCATAGAATCATAAAAGTTGAAGAAAGGGGTGTTTGGCCTGGCACATTTTTGTCTTCCTTTTAACATGAAGCACTCTGTTAGCACACCTTTTTAATGAAAGAAGGGAAAATAATTGTCTTGTGTGTTTTTTTTTTTTTTTACATTGTGTTCAAATAGAATTATATTTTTTTCTGGATCTTTTGTTCTCTTCAGTACTAATTCAGTAATGGTTATTTCTATTTTCTTTGTACATAGCCTGTAGAAGAGCTGAGAGTACTACATTTAGTACATGAAATTCAAGATTGAAGTGAAGCAGTGTCTGAGTGTGATGCAAAACAACACACTTTAAAGCATATTTGTTGAGGTACACAGCTGCAGTACTGGTATCAGGGCAATGTACAGACCTAAGTGCTTTCTCATGCAAATTTCAGTGACAGGCTTGCTGCTGTTAATCATAAATAATTTAAAATTCCAGGTGCAACAACTCACAGCTGAGTGACTGTAACCTGCTGAGCCTCTGACCTCAAGTGAATAAGGGCCAAAGTACCCAGCATAAAATTCCATTTGGAAAGGAGACAAATCTGTTGATTTCTCAGGTATATGGTCGTCCTCAGCAAAGGGTCTTTTTGCTTTCTTAGTTCAGAAGAGAAAGCAAGCCACTGTATCATTGACAGACAAAATCCAAAATCGAAGTCAGGTTAGACCAGGCTCTGAGCAACCTGATCTAGCTGTAGATCATGGAAATATTTGGGTTGAAAGGTGTCCCTGTTCATTGCAGGGAAGTTGGGCTAGGTGACCTTTGAAGGGCCATTCTATCTCAAACCATTCTGTGGTTCTATGAAAATCCCAAAACAGTGTCACAGTATCCATAGTTGCCACAGTTAAAAAATTTGCTTCTCTGTATCCCTGTAAGCTACTTTGCTCTTGGAATTAGCTTATTGATTCAGAGGCAGTTTGCACATACCTGCTGACACTTCAGTCATTTGCAGTTTGCAGAACAAATGGCTTTGTGCTGGACTGTCTCATTTGTGCTTGTGTTAATGAACTGTGGATAATAGTGACCTACTGGGAGGTTGTCACAAGATCCTTGAATCTTAGTATAGGCCTTAAGCACAAATTAAAAACCTGGGGGCTAAGTTTTCATGAAGTTACTTCAAATTTAAAAAAATTACTTTCAAAGCATGGTTTCATGTGTGAACACTCAGGCAATCAGGCTAGGAAAAGAGAAGGCAAAAAGAAGAGAAACTTAACACATGAATACTGAGGAGCCTAAGGATGCATTCTTTCATGTCTGGAAAACCAGATTCAGTTTTGTGCCTCCTTGGCAGTATGTTTACGGGGAGTGAGAGGCGGCTTTAAAGTGGTAGGCTGAGCCAAGAGAGAGTCAGCTAGGAGTAAGGTGAAAAGTCAGTCTTTCGTAATGTCTATATTTATGCCAAACGTAATAGAGGAGCATTTACAGGAAACCCAACTCTAGGTCGGGCATGTTTACAGTATGGAGAGATTATATTTGAAGTCAGAACAGAGAGAAAGGTGGGGCAGAGAGAGGTTTTTTTTGGGTTGTTGTTATTTAAATGAGAAAGATATAGTGGTTCATTGTTTTCTGACAGTAATGTTAACGGTGTCTGGAGAAGATGAATCATCTTCTTGTCCTGTCAGTCACTTGAATATGAGAAGATAAGAGCCAGCATATGGTGCCTTTGAATCATGAGCATTCAGAGCTGCAGGTGTGCGTTTTGACATCAGTCTCTGGTGTGTTAGTGCAACACTGATCATCAAAGTGGCTGTGTTGCTGGGGAACCTCGGTGACCTGTCTTGCTTATAAAGAGAAAATATACTGCTCATCACTGGGAGAAGACTACTTGTTTTACTAAGTGAAGACACAGAAAAATGTGAGTCTTCAAATGTATCTTGTTTTGATTTTCATGGTATCTCTATTTTTATGTGCAAACAGGTGATAGATCTTCTCTGGTTGCAGAGTACTGTAAGCTCAAAACTTGGAAGTCTCCAAGTAACAAATAACAATTCTTGTTGTATGACTTCTTGATTGCTCCTTGCCTTTTCCACCAGTGTTACTAGGAAGATCATGGTTGTGACCTGCAATTATTGTGTGAAACTGAATTCCGTTTTCCTTGTTTTCTTTTTTCCTGGTTAATGCCACATTTATGTTATGTTAATTTGCTCACTAATTTCTCTCTCTTTGAATACTTCAGCATTTAGGACAGGTGTTATTCATTGAGGTCAAGAGGTTAAGTCCCCTGCTGATGAAATACACTCTTGAGGGGGACATCCCGAGGGATGTAAACCTTTAAGGGACTGCAGAAGTTCTGATAGTGAAACATGCTGTCTTAAGAGCATACTGCACTTGCTGTCTGTACTGTATACAGAATGAACGAGATTATGGTGTGTCCGTTCTTTCTTCTACTCTCTCCATTTTACTGTCTTTTTTTCCCCTTCGTTATTTATTAAACTTCAGTGTCAAAATATTTTGTCCCTTGAGTGCATGAGTGCTGGGGAAGAAAACACCAGTGATTCTGCCATCGTGCCTCTGAGCCTTTTCAGAGGGTTGTGACGAGTTGATGCTTGCTCCTCAGTTTTGTATGCCGTGCAGACCTAAAAGGTCCTGCAGTATGGGGAAAAATATTGGGTTTTCTTTGTTATTGTTCTGTTTTTCAGTGAGCTATCCAAAGGGATGAGAAGTGAAGATGTATTGGTAAAGCCAGTACGTAACAAATGAAATGAAATTTTTAGTGTTAATGAATGAAATAGGAATAGATGCATCAGAGTCCTAATTGCACGGTGGGGCAACATTTCTTTTTTTGGATCAGACTCAAGGAATGAATATATTAGGCATATATGTGATCCTCTCTATTCTCTAGGCTGGCACTAGCTGAAGAAAGGAAGAAAAGTGAGAAGTGTAAACTACAGGAAATAAGTAAATGCAACAAATAAAAGGCAAGATGATGTCCTTATAGGATAGAGGGAAAACTGTAATCAAAGCAGTCAGAAAAGGTAAAATAATAAGAAGAAATGTACAGACATCTCAAATATTTTGGTGTATTTTGTGATGGTATACGAAGTGTACGTAAACTCCTGAGATGCTGTGTGGGCATGAGGGAGCACTTTCGTAGATCAGCAGTGTTTCAGAATTCGACCCTTCTCTTTGAGAGCTGCTGTTTTAGGTCTAAGATTCTCACCAAGGAGCACATGTTTACCAATAAGCATGAAAGTGACTGTAATGTTTTGATAGGCCCGGAAGGCCAAAATTCTGCTATGCAAGGTTCTGTATGAACATAATTTAAAATACACTTGGTAAAGTCGGTGCTTACTACTGGTAACTTCTCTGCTCTGTATATTATGAATGCCACTAAAATCTTGGGCTTGATCATTCATGATGGATAAATGTATGTAGAATAATGTGCGTTTCCTTCAGGAAGGGTTCCTCAGAGACATACCGTGGCGGAAGTCAAAAGTGAAATAAGGCTTGGACTAGCAGGGACTGCGCACTTTCATGTTTAATGAAAAATTAAATAATGATGACACTTGAAAGGGATATGAAGCACTATGCTTCATAAGGTAATTTAACACTAGAATTTCAAGAGGGAGGAAGTTCTAGGAAGCAGTTTGCCCCTGAGGTGAATTACTTTTATGATGGGGTTGCTTGCATCTATCTCTGGCTGTGACTGCTGATGCAATTAGCTACAGGTCACTCACCTGAGACTGCCAGGGTTTTCTTTCTTGATACATCAGAGTCCTAAATTACCATGGGGAGAGAATACTGAGGAAGCAGGTTAGGTTTGCCCAGTACCTCAATCTGTTTTGAGACAAAGGCTGAAGGGCTTCTTTCTAAAGATGTATGCCACACTGAGAGCGTTAAAACTATTCCAGCATTTCCAACTAGCTTCTTGGAAGTACTGGGCAGTACGTCAGCAGCATAACATGGGCCTGACACTGGAAAACAAATGTTTTGTGTGTCACTGCTGGGTAAGTTCATCACCAAGTGTCTGCATTAGAGGGCTTCCAAAATGAGACAGAATTTGCTCATTTTTTCAAGGTAATTAAACTGTTTTATTTTGATTAATGTGATTTGAATGTAGTAGAAAAAAAGAAAATAATATTCATTAATTTAGCAAGAAGTTTAAAGTAAATTCCTGATATATTTTTATATTCCCTGCTGACTCTTCCCATATGTGAGTAAGCACTTGGGAGACGTATCTAGCAGTGTAGCTCTGCACCATTACTCACCAGTATTAGGCTGTGGTGAATATGTATTCCTAGACAAGGTAGTGCAAAGTAATAATTATGATCTGGTACTTGTAAATATGTAAGTACTTGCATACCTCTACTATTCTGTGTAGTTCTGTTGAGTCACACTTAAGTGCGTGGGAAGAGGTTGGACTGAACCCTTATTTTACATAACTAAGTTACTCTTCAAAGATAGTATTTAACAATCCATTTTCAGCATCCTGCGATTTACATTAGGTAGTATATGTGTTTCAAAACTAAATCACCATTAATATTCAATAGAGTGCACTTGAATTGAACAAGCATTGACTTATACCCCTGTGTAACTCCTGAACTGGTATCACTTTTTAGTTGTTACTGTAAGCTAGCTCCTGGGCTGAAGTATATTGATTTTATTTAGAGTATAGAAAAGTGATGATGAGAAAGACAGCTTTAGAGTGATGATTAGGAGTGGACTTTTCTCAGGCTCCTGTCAATGTATGCTTGTATGCAGTCAAAACAGCATAACGTGCAAAAATCTGATACCAGTGTGTTTCTTGATATATTCAGAAAGTTTCAAGGAGCAAAGTTTTGTCTTTCAGTGAAAATTCTGAATCACAATTTAAACCTCTCTATAGGACACTATATGTGTACGGAAAGATGATTGGAACCCTCTTTTTTTAAACTACAAATATTCATTTAGCAAATAGTAAGGAGGATTTCCTTCTTCTGTGAGGCAGTGGTGTTTCTGGTGTTGGTAGCTGGAATACAGCTTCCTATCCTGAAGAAAGCAGAAAGGAAGGCTTGGCCATCAGGTTACCTGCTAGCCTGGCTTTCCAAGGAAGGTGACTCGATGGGGGAAGGCAGTTGAGTTGATTTCCTCAGGAGGAATCCCTGGGCTCTTTCCTAGAGTTACTGGAAGCAGCCTGGATATCTGGATTAATTCCTGCATTTGGGCAATGCTGGTTTTTGGCAGCAGAGGCCATCCAGCTGGTTTCTGGGCTGGGCAGAACTATGGCACTTTGCAATGCCTTTCCTCAGCTTCCTGGGGAGCTGCTGCTACACTCCGATCGCTTCCAGTCTGCACCGGGGGAGTCTCCTTGTGCTCTGTGACTTATGGTCATGTGCCAAATCTTTCATCTCACTGGAATTATGAAACTCGATGGGTTTCGCCAGGAAGGTGGGAGGGCTCATGCTGTTGTGGTCATGAGCTTGATCTCGTGCTCAGGCCTATTTTAGAAACTCACTGTAATGTCTGATTCATGTTTGATTCAATGAGGATTCCTGTATTTCTATAATAGTTGTGTTTTCACGTTGTTTTGCGAGCTTCATGACTGTTCCCGTGACAGTTTATCAGTGCTAAAGCATGTAAGGACTCCCTTGCAAACAAGGCTGTGGATGGGTTAATGCTTGTTAATAACTGCTGCTTTGCTATGTACGGAGCTCTGTAGTCTGGCAACCTGAATGTTATGAAAGTGACTAAAAGAAAATACAAATCTTTTACCTCGGATTCTTTGAATACTTGGCTGCAGGTTCCTACAAGGATTGCACAGTGAGTAATCCCATTGAAGTCAGTGACTCAACTCATTGCATAAAGATCAGCAGACACAGAAACTGTGCAGTGGGGCTTCCTCAGAGCAGCAAGAATCAAATAATTGCTATTTAAGTCTTAACAGCAGCCTGCGCTTGCATTCTGAAGTGAAAATGACCTGTATTCTCAGGTTTTAATCAAGTAAGCTAGACTTCTGCTCAAGTGTAAAATGAAAAATTGGGTTTTTCTGTCACTGTAAATCATTCTAGTGTTGCCCAGCTTGTGGGTACTGATGCTGTTCTCTGATCATTGCATATCTGCATTGTGTCCCCTCAAAATTCATGTTTTTGTTTCCTACACATGTATCTACTGAACAATTTGCACTGTACATTTCTGCTTCATATTCACATCAGAGTGAAATTGTTGAGCATTTTTCCCTGAAGGATTAATTACAGATTTCTCCATTTATAAGGTAGCGTGAAGAATTCTGTCAATTTTAAGGTGTTTTTTCAAACTGGCTTTTGTCTCCTTGGCGGGGAAGTAGATTTATCCTTACAGAAGGAATTTGAACCAGATCCTGTAGAGAAACCTGATGCTGGGCACAGACATAGGTGTACTCTCAGTTCCTATTCCTGAAGTCTGAGTAGCGTTTTGCATTTCCATCTCTCCAAGCCTATTTATTGGCTTTGTATTTAATTCCTTCTCGTGTGCAATGTTTAGCATCTTTCTGATGGATTTATTCAGACTGGAATTGGGAATGCATTGGCAAACAGTTTGCCTTCTGTGTGCCACTTCATATGCTTTGTCTCTTTGCTGGTTTTTCCACCTTGTTTGCTTTGTTTGTGCAGACACTTGAGAGTAAAGCTTTTCTTATCATTCACAGGTTGTGGTGGCATGGAAATGTTATTCTTTTCACTGGCCAGCAAATTATTTTAAACATTTATCTGATTTAAGTTCACACCATGGTACCAATTGTGGTTCGTCAGTGCCTGGTATCTTTTTCTACCTTGGCAGTCTGGGACTGGGGCTCTGTTGTACTCTGTTTATTCTGCAATCAGAGAATGGTTTGAGTTAGGAGAGATATTAAAGATCTCATCCAGTTCCAGTTCCCCCACCTTGGAGGCCTTACCAGGGCCCGATCCAGTTTGGTCTTGAACACCTCCAGAGATGGGGCATCCACAGCTTCTCTTGAAAACCTGTTCCAGCACCTCTCCACCCTCTCTGTGAAAACCTTTCTCCTGACTTCCAACCTAAATCTCCTCTCTTTCAGTTTAAAGGCATTCCCCCTTGCCCTGTCACTATCAGATCATGTAAAAAGTCAGTCCCTCTCCTGCTTATAAACTCTCTTTAGTACTGGAAGACCACACTGAGGTCTTCCCAGAGCCTTCCAATCTCCAGAGGAGTGCACGGCATTCTATTTATTGCAGAGTAACAAATATTATGACTAGTACCATTAAGCTGAACTTCATGAGTGAAAGTTCATTATTCTGAGGGAGAAATGTTCGTTTGAAACTTCTTATACATTTAGTTTTATGTTTAAGGGCTTTACATGATACCTTGCACTGCTTTAAACTGTCTGAAGGAAGCAGCTGTGCAAGTTACTCTAAATAAACACATGCCTCTACGGGAAGAAATATGTAGTGTAACCACAGGTGTTAAACTAAAAGCTGAAATTTGAGTGTTGTGGTTTAACCTGCATAAGCCCTGTTAGAGCTGAGATACACCGTGGTGAGCCCGAAAATTCAGAGAGGAGCTGGCGTTACTTTTTTTGTGTGCTTGCCATGAAAATGCATTCTATAAAGAACATATCCGTTCTACCTCTACAGCAAATTGTTAGCAGTTTAGTATGGTGGGTTTTGTGGTTTTGTTGTTGTTGTTTGCAACTGCAGTTTATGTAATGGCAAATGTGAATTCTAAAGAACTTACCTGATCTCTTATGAAGATTTTCAATTGGAGATTAATTGATAACAGTAGGGCTTCTGCCTAAATGCTAGTAGTCCTGGCTTATATGTGAATCAAATGCTTAGTTTTTCCTCCTTTGTGTCTTTAAAGAGCAGGGAAAGCTTTCTAGTATTGCTGTTTATTGTATGAGAGCTGTTTCTTTCTTTGTTTGATCAGATGAAAAATGAATTTGTATTTCATAACGAATGTATTGATTCTAAAATCTCTGTTTTGTTTTTATTCTGTTTCAGAATTTGAAGTTCTGGTAATCTGTCATGGGGAACCATGTAGGAAAACGAGAACATAGCGCTGACAAGTCAGCCAAGGTAAGAGCAGAAAAAAAAAGGGGCAAGACCATCTCAGAAATGTAGAATCATAGTCAGTGGAGTTGAAAAGGACCTTTGAAAGTCACCTAGTCTAACTCCACCGCAATGAACAGAGGCACCTACAGCTACATCAGGTTGCTCAGTCCCTGGTCCAGCCTGATCTTGAATGTCTCCAGGGACGAGGCTTCCACCACCTCTCTAGGCAACCTGTGCCATGGCTTCAATATGTTATGATTTATGCTATGAAATGAATATTTCATACCTTAATGAATTTTCCAGATTTAACCATTACAATTTTGTAATTGTCATCGTAAATAATGACTATGTTTTTTCAAGAGGTCCTATGAAATATAGCCAAACCAGGGTTTTGCTGCAGAAGATTTAATGAGGAATGCCATGTTTTTGTGCTTCAGATCCATAAAGCGCTTCTCATCATGGTGGAAATGAATAAATTGAGCCTGAAAAGCAGGAAATTGGAGAAATTTTTGAAGAGCAAATGAGATGATTAATGTTTTGCTTGTTGACATCTTTCCATTCTGGGAGTCATTTGCTTTATCCATGAGAAGGAAACTGTATAGAAACATGTAAAATAAGGGAATTCTAATGGAAAAAGGTTGTCAGTCTCAGTATGTACAGCTTTAAAAATCTCCCCAGTAGAATGATGAGGACCATCAAAATATTCATTAAAGCTAGCATTTGCTTTCTAGGCCTCTGTTGGCACTCTGTATTTTACATGTTATGTGGTATTCTGTTTGTCTTGTGATAATATCTTATTTGTGTTTCTGCACTGTGCAAGAGCAGAACATATCTTAAAAAAAAAAAAAAAAAAAAAGCATAAAAAAATGCTATTGCTAACTTCTCTCCACCTGTTCCCACCCAAAAATAATGGTTCGATCTCTGTGTGTAAAGTAGTTGCCCTTTGTGTTGGACAGATAATTGCCGTGGCACAGATAAGCAGCTATCCCTAAATGATACATGCAGACTAGAATTTATAGAGTTGCTAGTTCCCTGACATCTTTTACATAAGGACACTGGAGGGATTACAGCAGGAAGAGAGGACAACTGGTGACATACATTTTTGTTTCATATTTATGCAGTATTTTACAAAATAGTTTCGGTTTCAGTACAAATACTATGACTCTCAAGTAGTGTTCTACTTCCAAATGTTTTTTGTTACTTCCCATCTACAAAATAGACTTGTGCAGCTCCAGCAATGTCATATGGACCTAACAGATGTATTTAACTAAATATTTTTATTCTTTCTGACCAAATGTGCAGGTGTGACGTGGCAGGTACACATCCTAATGCATGGCACATAATTGCTCATTACGCTCTGTGTGCCTCTGATTGGCTCTTTGAGTACAAAATCTGGTCAGAAAAATACATCAAAGCATTTGTTCCACTTTGGGGTCATGCATCTTACACATCTTCTTTTTCCTTATGAGGCCATGCACAGAAATTGATTCTGAAATGAAAATAACATTCATTTACCAGAAATGTTTTGAAGGGAAACTTAATTCTGTGGTAATATCTTCTGCCCATCACTCATCCTTTTAGTCTTCAAAAATGAAACAGCCCCCTAAAAATTAAAATGAATAATGCCTGATCAGTATCTCCCTTTACTCACGGAAGACAGCAGTAATGTTGCAGGAAATGATAAAGCCACATATTTTAAATCAGTAAATATATGGCTAAGCAGCTATTAGGTATTCCATATAGCCAATCAATTTTGATTCAGTCCGTGAAGTTCTTACCAACAGTAATAACTGTATGTACCATACCTTTTTTTTGTTTTATTTTTCCTTCTGAGCTGAAGTCTCTCTTTTGTCTTTGTTCAACATAGCTGCAAATTAGAACTGTTTTCCCACCAGTCTTGTGGTGTCACATGGAAGACAATTACTGGAGGCCGCAGTAGAAACACTGATCTGCCTCTCTCTGCTCGTAGCAGTAGAACTTCAATGCAGAAGGCCAGCAGCTCATGAAAGCTCTTTGTAAAATTAATCACTTGTAACTTTAAGCAGTTTTCATGCCCCAAAATGCAGTGCCAAAGAGTATCACCTTAGGCAGCTGATTTGAACCCGTGATAAATCAGATTTGCTGCACAAACACTGTACTGGCTCCTCAGCAGCTTGTCCAGTTCCCTAGATGGCTATTTAATGTTTAGAGACATTAAAGACATTGCTACTGAACTGTAACTCGTGGTTGTACATTAAATGGCCACAGCAATTGCTGTGGTTTTGATGTGGTGTTGTTGTTTGTTTGAGTTGGCATCAAGCTTTGTTTCAGCAAATGTAGGTATTTGATGACAAAATCAAAATGGAGAATCAGAAAGCAGTTATTTCATCAAATTTCTATAACAAAACTTTGATGTTCTCAAATGGGTAAATTTGCAAAACTCAACTAAATGGCTTCCCGTGTTGTGATTATCCTTTCAAAGCATTGTTATTCACTTGAATTATAAAAATGCCAGGCAATAAGTATATCCTTATCATGGAGAAGAATGTGAAATTAATTGAATACTTTGAAAATTAGTATATTTGATCTGAAGCAACAATATAGTTCACCTCATTTCTGTCAGATTTTTGTTTTGTGTTTCACAGATTTTTAATAGTTTTTGTAAGAGACATAAAACTATTTAATGAACCCAGCAGTTTGTCTCATTTCTTCTACCTCAGATGGTTTTAGACTTTGTGGCCTACTGAGTGCATTGCCAAATGTGTAAATATAGATATTGTTCAACTTTGTTCTTAGTGATAATATTTGGTTTAAATTTACAGAAATATATCTGGGAACAACAAAACAAAAAATAGTGTTCTGTCATCTCTGCCCTACATTTCTTTTAATTCTCTGAGAGCTAAATATAGAATTAGAAGAGTAAGTGACCAGAATTTCATTGATCTTTGTTCTGAGTTGTAATTGATGCGTATTAATTTGGTACACTTAAACTACAAAGAGCCCTGTGTTCTTTCTTAATGACCAAACCTGCCTTTAAGTATTGCATTAGAACGCTTCCCTGCCACTGCTTATTTTGTCTGTCTCACTTAGAAAATTCTGTTCAGCACATACATGACCATCCCTAAATATCTGAACCTTTTTGGTACCCATCAGAACAGGCTCTACCTTCAATGCTGATTGTTTAGACCCATGATAAGAAGTTTTTTGGTCATTGTCAATAACAGCTATCCTAATGAGCAAGACCACAGAGCATGGTTTCTCTGTACTGTGTGCCACATAGTACAATGGACTGCTGGAAAGTAAGCTAATGACCTGTAATGAAGGACTAAAAGCTGCTGCCCTGCCATGTAAATAGATTGCTCAGGACTGTGTACACCTGGAACATGTTAGATTGCTGGAAATGCTGGATCATCTACCAGCTTCATGTCCTTGATGTGCTGTAAATAACACCAAGGAACCAAAACCAATTGCTGTCTGTGTGTCAAGCTCTGGGGAACTCTGGCAAAATTAGCTGCAGTATACTGCTTTTTCACAGACTGAAACTGAAAACAGATGTAGTGATGACATAGCACTCAGCCTACAGCTAATTCTTTGTTGAAGCTACAAGGCCATCTGTCAACAGTGACCAAGTCTTTCTGTGTTGCGAAGTTAGACTGCCAAGTTAGTTTGTTTCTGTACTGTGTTTTGAAGTGATTCATTTGATCATTGTCATAAACTAACTGGTTCCCAGTATTTAAGTCAAACTCAGCTCAAGTATTCAAGCTAAATTGTTACATTTATGATGAGCAAGTATTGTAAGTCAAATTGTTTCTACTCTGATTCAGAACAGATTCTGTTTCCTCTTTCTGCTGTTTGCCTTGCTAAGGTTGAGAGATTTTCTACCCTCTGCAGCCTTACTCCTCATAACATTGACAGAAAGCTTTCTGTCTCTCCCTGATAAGAGATAGGTGAAGTTCTGATGCAGGCTGGCTCAGTACAGTAGTTATATATTTCACCTCGTAGACGCTGTACAATCAGCAAGCAAAAAGGTTTTCACACTGAGCTCCTCTGATGCCTTACCTCGGATTGCTAAGAATGCTTGAAGACCTACACCATGCATCGAAGGATACTTGTGGGTTGTTTTTTATTATTATTTGCTTTGGGTTTTTTTACTCCAGGTACAAAAAAAATTTAGCCACTTTATACTTTACACTGTATAGGACTATGCTATTCTTATTTTCCTCATTTATTTATTTTTTTTTCCCTCAGTTTTACCTTCTGCTGTAAAACAAAGAGAACACGAGCTCTAGTGGTATATTCTTCTTTGTAATTTGATGTGTATATTCAAATACTCCCTCTGAAGTCAATATATTTCTGAAGGTAAAGGAAGAATAGAGAAAGAGTGAGAGAAATTAGTATTTTCACCAACCAGTTTTACAAGTTGCACGCTGCAGAATTCTCTTGAATCACCAGAATCTGGTCAAACTAGTGTCTGGTACAAGGAAATATTGCTCTAAGAAGAGGTAGTGCCCTTCCTTAGAGTGAAGGACAGTTCTATAAAGTTGGGTTAAACCAGACCAATTCAACTTGACGGATGTCTGTTTTCTTCACATTCTCTCACTGACTGAGATTTGGCCTTGAGCAAATTCCTTTGTGCAGGCTTTATCCTCCTGTTTCATTTCTTAACCTTCATACTGACTAACTAGACTGCTTGCTGGGATGGATGCAGTGTCGTTCTGTATTAATAGCAGTGCTTTGAGACCTTGAGTGGGCCTTCAGGCACTGGTGTATTTTAGACAGTAAGATGATATCACGGAGGTATTGAAAGGATGGTGCTGTTTGAAGCCTCTGGGAATGCCAGGCTATGACATCTTTCATCAGACATTAACCTTAAGACCATCATTCAGTATGGTATCAATTCCCATTCAATGTTTAAACAGGCAAGGAGCTCTACTGTAGAAGGACCAATTTATGTGTCCAAATTGAAGTCATGTGTTTAAATATGTAGGTTGCTCCAAAACTAATGCCTCCTGTGTATTTCCATACAACACATACAAAAAGTACAATAACACTGTTTGATAGAGCAAATTCTCAGCCACAGAACACTGTCTTTCAACATAGTCACCACCATTAGCCATGTGTTTTTAGGAGCAAAAAGCAAAAGCCTGTATGCCACACAGGCATAGCAGATGTAAGTAAACAACAAGCTCTGGTCAATGCTGCAGCACCTATTGAAAGTATTGAAGGATTTGAATGAATTGTGATCTTTGAAACATTTTCCCTAGATCTTCCTTACAGTAAAATAGTAAATATGTAGGTACAATTATATCAAGTACATTGTGAGCATGTGTTTCTGTTGTGTACACAACTGCTAAGCACTAATGTTTCTTGATTTAGGTCTGGAGCTGTTTGAACTTGCATGGGTGTAAAAGGAAGAGGTACTGTCACTGTGATTTTGGCTGGGGAGGAGCAAGGATCTTAGGCTTTATTTTCCCACCCAGCCTACAGAACTGACTAGCAGAAGGTGGAAGTGTTGTGTGTCATATGCCATATTGCTGTGGTATATTTTCCTACAGTTTCCTTCATGTCTGTTTCTTGCTAACTTTGATACAGAACTACGTAAATGTCTTGTCAGATGAGTGTAACGATAGCAGCCCTTAAATTAGCAAGGACCTGTAGGGGTGGAGGTGTGATGCCCTCCTGTTCTTTGTGACCTCCCTGTGAGCTGACCTGGTTGTTGAACTGGCTTCTGTGGTTAGAGTCAGCCTTTAAAGCAGCCTGATAAGGTGGTGTTCATTGCTCTTGCAACTTCACACCAGAAAAATGAAGATGAACTTGTTTATAATCTTGAGAAAGCCTGAAGTGCGTTTCTGCTGCTAGGTGGTTTGTGCTATCATGTGGCAAGAAGTTTTATCATCTTTTCTGAAACTGGGTGAGATAGGTCAAAGACACAAATTAGCATTTCCAGTAGTTATATATGATAAGATTGTATATTAAATACATATATGCTGTGCAGTAATATATTACCTTCAAATACAGTTATGTCTGTAACATCAGGTAGAGAGCATTCTTCTGTTAGAGGAGAGTTGCTGAGCTTCACCTGTGGAGCCAAACCACAGCAGAATCTCCTATCTCTGGGACAGTGACCAGCACACAGAATCATAGAATGACCTGGGTTGAAAAGCACCACAATGATCATCGAGTTTCAGCCCCCCTGCTATGTGCAGGGTCACCAATCAGCAGACCAGGCTGCCCAGAGCCACATCCAGCTTGGCCTGGAATGCCTCCAGGGATGGGGCATCCACAACCTCCTTGGGCAACCTGTTCCAGTGTGTCACCACCCTCTGAGTGAAAAACTTCCTCCTAATATCTAACCTAAACCTCCCCTGTCTCACTTTAAAACCATTCCCACTTCTCCTATCACTATCCACCCTGTAAATAGTCGTTAAGCAAGTTGGTGCCTGTTGAAGTATTAAACCCCAATAAAAGTGTGTTCTGAAATCTGTCCTCATCTTATTCCCCTAATGGAACTCCTGTTCTCTGATGCTCCTGGACATCAGCTGGAAAGAAGTGTGTTGGAACCATGTTTTGTCTGGCTTCTCTTTTTCATACCAGCTGGTATTTCTGATAGTGTAGTTGTCTGTGAAGTTGAGTCAGTGAAACTTGTCAATAGATACAGTTTTACACCATGCATCAGTACAAAGTCAAAACCAAAGTGCTGCTAAAATCTGATGCTAAATATTCTGCCATGAGAAAAGAGGAACTCTGCATTGCTAAGGGAAGGTGCCTTTACATGTAAAATTAGCAGACATGAAACGGACATCAGAAGGAAGAAAATACAAGGTGATCATTACGAAGTGTCACTTTAATAATACCTTCTCTTTTCACTTCAGAAGCTGAAGATGAATGAGAAACAGCAATTTCTAATGCAATTGCAATTGCTCATACACTAAATAAATATAACTTGTCTGCAGTTACAGTTCAAAAGCTTATTTTCCACTTTGAATAAAGGTCTCATGGAATGTTTTTTTTGTTTGTTTTAGATAACTTTCCTACGTCCTCAGCTCTAAGATGACAGAAACAGTTTATTAGTATTTGCTGGAGGAAAAAGTATTTTGCAAGAGGAAATTGAAAAAGCTTTAAGTAATATGGCTTCGTTCTTGATTAATGAGATAAGGTAACTTGAAAAACAATCTGATCTTTCAGTGCAGCATCCCGTGGATGTGGCCGTAACAACATGAACATTTGCACGAGCTAAAAGCCACAAGGTACATACCATTTACATTGGATAATTAGGGGGGCCTTCTGAACATCTGTTACAATCAAGAAAAGACAGTAATGGAAATTACATAGCTTTTCTTTTTTCCCCACAGTATTACAGGGTGACATTCAAGTTGGTGTTGCTGAATTCACCTGTAAATAGAATCACAGAGTATGTTTAAATAGTGCTGAATATAGGGAGGCATAGAAGCACTTAGCTCACTTGTGAACTCCACGCAGCTCAAAATATGTGGAAAAGAACCCAGGGCAAGAAACTGTAGAAAGTCAATCACCAGTGAGATTTAAACAAGATACTTATTATCAAAAAAGAAGAAAGGAAAAAAATGACACGATTTTTGGGTCCTAAGTTAATACCATTCTGTGTAAGAGCTTCAGGACTGGATTCACTGTCTGGTAGTGCTGAGGTTATCACTTGAGTCATGGAAATCCCAACATGCTGGCAACATCTTGGTTAGAAGATACCATCTGAGTCTGTTATGTTGAAATCTGAGTGATTTATGGTTTTGTGGTCATAACTGACTTACTAAATGTCTAGCACATTTTCCTAGTCTTTCACCTCCTTTCTTCCCTCTCTAGCTTCTCCATCTGCCTACTCCTTACACCCACTTTACTTTTAGCACGCTATTTCCTGCTAGCATCTCCATCTCTGACACAGTCTAAATTCAGATCCATGTTTTGATTTTCTGTCGCATTACAAATAGTAGTTAATCATTAACAGTGTGGTAGCACACTCAGAAACAGTGGAAAAAGCAGCCAACAGACAGGCAGCCTTACTGGAAGGTGGGAACACCATGGAAGAGAAAATTTGCACTTCTTGAACAATACCTATACACTTGAACAGTCATCTTCCAGCCAAAAAACAGTGAGTCTATTTGAATATATATACTTTGCAGCCACTTAGGGATATAGGCAGCATGATCATTGCCATAGCTTGAAGAGATGAGATGAGCAGGCTTAGTCCAAGGGAGTTTTCTCCCTGTTCTGATCTTCCTTCTGAACTACAGGCTACATTTTCTCTTAATGCTGATCCAGAGCTTCCAACTGCTGAAGAAATTTGCCCTATCGTGCATAGTGAGAAAGCCTATATAATTGCTTTCTTTTTCCTTTTTTATCCATTTGAAATCCCATTTGTTTTTATGAGGCTTGGTGGATGAAGGATGATGAATATGGGACTGAATCAGAACCTCATTTTAAGGACTGTAAGGAGTGAGGAAAGTTAATATCTCATAAAACATGTTTCAATATTTGCTACTGATATCTACTTGTTAAATATTTAGCAATATATTTAGTATCTTACATAGGTAATAATAGAATTCATCAGTATATTTTAGTATTCAGTTAAAGGCTTCAGAGTTCACAATAGGTGAGACTCACTACATAAAATAACAGTTGCTTTGTCTTGTGTCCAACGCTATGCCTAAAACTCAGCATGTTTAGGAGGATTGATGTTATTTCTGGAGCTCAGTCACATGGGATAAGATTCTAGGTCAAAAGCTGTGCATAATGAAGACTAAAACTCAGGTTTGTTTCTGCTGAAAGAAATAATTTGCTTTGTGCTACAGTAGTATATATTCTGGTAGGAAGAGGTCCTCTCCTATGATATAGTGCTAATCTGCAGCTTCTTTCAAAAGCAAATATGTAATCAGAAAATGTATTTAATGTATTTTAGTTGAGATAGATCTGAATCAGAGTAATCTATTTTATTTAGATGTGACTTAAATGAAGCTACATTGATTTGTAGGTACTGAAAACATGGAATTGTAACATTTAGCTTTAGGATTCTTGCAAATTCAATATTTCAAAACATGTAATTCTTTATATTTCCTTCAGATAATTTCTTATGAATAAAGGTACTTGTAACTAGAGAAAATAGGTGAAATATTTATTTAAAATTAAACTTTAACACTTTTTCCTCTTCTTTTAATCTTAATGCATTTTGTTATCCTTTCCTGCAGCCCTCCTGGAAGGAGAGGGAACATAACTACATTCTGGAATTTCTTCAGTGCACTTTGCTGTCTGTTAAAACCTTATTTTCTCTGGCATTTTTTTTCTGTTACTTATTATTATTTTATGATCATTCTATTATTCTGTGTTATATAGGCCTTACAAAGATAGATAGAATATCTGAAAATGAAAGTCTTATGGAGCTTGAGGGAAAGGAGGCTAAAAGGTCCCTACCAGAGGATGCCCTGGGAGTTTGGGGAGCTCTGGGCTCTTGTACCCTCCTAAGAGGTTGTATAGGTGTCCTGGTAGTCACGTTCAACAGCAAGTGCTTGACCAGCCATGGAAACAAGTGCTATCATTGCTTTTGAGGAGGGATGCTGAGGTTTTTCAGGCATCAAATTCTGTTCTGGGATTGTGCAGGGGGAGCTTATGATGTGATAGTAGAATGTAGTTACTTTGTAACAGTGTTGCAGCTCTTGAGTCACCCGATTGTGGGAGAATAAAAGATGTGTGGTAATTTGGAAGCTTACAGCGCTTAAAACATACTTCAAATCAATTTTGTGTATTTGGTCGCTTCACAATTCAGTCTTGCTGCTTGCTGTATGTTGAAACTAGAGATGTTCTGAACATGGAGCCCATGAAGGAGATGGCTGCACCAGGAGCAGGGTTTGGCTTCAATCCCAGCTTCTGAGCAGTGGTCTCAGCAGTAGATGAGTTGTTCTAGTTTTGCCCTGATCAGCGTGCTTGAATCAATTAGGCTACAGACTATAGGCTGATGGAGCAGGTGTGGAGCTGCTTTCTTCCATGCAGAGAGCCAGATGGCCAGCTAATTGCCCCAATCACCAAATGAGACTTGGCCAAGTCTCCTGTGCAGATCTCAGTTCAGCTGGTGTGCTGCCAAACTGGGTCTCAGCGCTTTAAGAAAATGATATCTGCAGGAGCTCTCATAGTCAGTCTTCAGTGGGGTTAATTTTTGTTTTTTATTGCTGTTGTTTAGTTGGTTGGTGAGTTTTAATTTTTTATACTTTTGTGGGTGTTGTTGTTGTTCTTGAAAGAAAAGGTGCCTGGTGCCTAGCAGGACAAGATACTTCTTGATAGAAGGCATCTTGCTTGTTGTGAATCTATTAGTGCTGAGGTACAATTGCAACAGCAAAATTTCTAAGTAGCAACCCATGTTTTGAAGCATTGATTCTTCTCGATTTTGCCATGAGAATTTGTATCTATTGAGTTACCTGTTACAGCAGAAAAC
Source organism: Lagopus leucura (assembly GCF_019238085.1). Classification (NCBI taxonomy): domain Eukaryota; kingdom Metazoa; phylum Chordata; class Aves; order Galliformes; family Phasianidae; genus Lagopus; species Lagopus leucura. The sequence goes on from NW_024962263.1 coordinate 33,857,336, forward strand.
TGCAGGAGGAGCTCCAGAGAGGACAGTACTTTGTTTGGCTAGTGTTTCTAGAATTTCTTTTGAGGATCTATTAAAAATCCTGAGACTTTTAATTCTTTGGGTGGAATAGGAGATGCTTATTTGAATGCTGTAGTTGAAAGAATGGGCCAGACTTCTTGTAATGGGTTATAAGCCTGCTAACAGAAATGTAAGTGACAAGTATTTGCTTATCAGTATGCTTATACTGAATGTAACGCTGCAATTATATGTGTAACCTCTCCGTGTGAATATATTTGTGAAATGCAATATGTGTAACTCAGTCAAATACTTAGAAGTCAAGACAATTTTTTTTAATTTTTATTTTTAAGAAAAGAAACATTGTGGAAGAATGAAACTTTTGGGTGCTAGAGGCAAGGAGGTGGACTGCAGTGATGAGGAATTGAATAAAAATGATTCCTAGGTATTTCCAGCAGTCTATCTGGTCTGCTGAAAAGACTGTCTCTTGATCCAAAAACACTGAAGTCTGGTGTTGCTAGTTTGGATGCTCGTCAGTCAATTCACAAGTAGAATGCATGTGGTTCAAATATATAAATTAATACAAAGTAACTATTGATCTATTGGTGTCTTTATATTTAGAGTTGATGAATTCTTGTCTCTTTTTTATTTTTTCTCTTTTATTTATTTATTTATTTATTTATTTATTAGTGTTTTGTTTTGACTGTGGATTTTATACTACCAGACCTACCCGGAAATTATATAGCTAGTAGACTATACTACCTCTAGGGGAGAAAGTCATGATCTTTCCATAGTCTCTTTTTGGCTTGTGTCTGAAGTTTGCACTGCACTGTTGATGAGCAATACCAGAAAAATATGTCTGAGATCTACCTTCTTTGAAATTGTCTCTGTTCCTATTCTGTGATGATATACCAGAAGGAGTATAGCAGCAGAAGTATCTCTGCTAATGCACAGGTTTTCTCTCTCCCTTTAAACTTCCTGCCTGGAGAGGCAACTGAACATAGCCAGTGAGAGTTTGATTTACAGTTCCCTGCATTATTTTTTTGGTTCTGGCTCGCCTGTAGAATTGAAGCATAAATTTTAGCCTTCCCAACACACATGCAGTCATGTAAAGTTCTATTTATGTGCAGGGGGTTACTAAGTAACAGTTGCTGAGGGAAATGCAGTCTTTTAACTACGTGACGTCTGTGCACTTGAAACAGCCAGCCAAATAATGCATTAACATAGATTTTGCACATTAATGTAATGTGATTTGCTGTGGGCTATGTGCAAGCATAACCTTTGGAAAAACCAGCAGCAATGTAGTTGGAGTCTGTCTGCAGCCTGGTTTTATGAATAAGAAGTGAAACCCAATTTTCCCCTTTTTCCTCCTTTCTATGAAACACAATACTTACAGATTGATATACCTGCGTGTTTGTATCTTTATCTGCGCACAGATACAGCTATAAAGGTTTAATCTGTATGTTTTGCATTTGTACGTTTCTTCAAGTGTAGAAATGTTGAGCAGAAAGCAATCTAAAAGCCTATTGTGACTCAGCCATAGTCTGGGTGTTGAAAATGCAAGGAGAAGTTTGCCTTGAGCTGTGGTAACTGTGTTTACCTCTAATATTGCACAGGTGTTATCAGAACTTTTGTTTTTTTCTCTGGATTTATTTTCAAAGAACTTTACCTCAAGAAGTCACGTGTCTAGGCTGGTAGATAAGCTGAATCTTATCTATTGAATTCCAACTAAAGCGAACAATCTTTGCATTCAACCAAGTCCAGTATAACTTACACTAGGCTAGAGCTGGAGGTCTTGGTATAATGATGAAAATGTTTTGTTGGTCTGTCATTAGTTTTTACAGCTTTTAACTCATTTCTCCATTATAAAGCTACTACTTCCCTTTTATGTGTACATAATTGTTACAGTGTAAAGATAACATTAGCTGTATGTTTTGTGTATCACATAGAACTTAATTTCAGGGAAATTTTTGTATTAATTATATCGTTTGAATTGTAAGGGACCTTTAAAGATCATCTAGTCTAATTTCCCTGCAGTGAACAGGGTCACCTACAGCTATATCAAGTTGCTCAGAGCCCTGTCCAGCCTGACCTTGGATGTTTCCAGGGGGGCATCTACCACCTCTCTGGACAACCTGTGCCAGTGCTTCACTACCCTTATTGTAAAAGCTTCTTCCTTCTGTCCAAATCTAAATCTCCCCTCTTTTGGTTTGAAACCATTTTCCCTTGCCTTGTTACAACAGACCTCACTAAAGAGCCTGTCCCCTTCCTTTTTATAGCCCCCTTTAGATACTGAAAGCCTGCCTTCTCCATGCTGAACAGCTCGGCTCTTTCAGCCCGACCTCATAGGAGAGCTGTTCCAGCCCTTGGATTATTTTTATGGTCCTCCTCTGGATGTGCTCCAACAGGTCCATACCTCTCCTGTACTGAGGACTGAGGATGCAGTACTCCAGCTGAAATCTCATCAGCACAGAGCAGAAGGGCAGGATCACTTCCCTCACCCTGCTGACCACACTTCTTTTGATGCAGCCCAGAATACAGCTGGCTTTCAGAGCTATGAGGGTACATTGCTGGTTCACGTCCAGCTTGCTATCTGCCAGTGTCCCCAAGTCTTTTTTTGGCAGGGCTGCGCTCTATTCTTGTATTCCCCACCTTGTGCTGATAGTGGAGATTGCTGTGACTCAGATGCAAGACTTTGTACTTGACTTTATTGAACCTCATGAGGTTCACCTGGGCCCACTCTCCAGACTGTCTAGATCATATTGTTAGTGTACATAAAAGATATGTAAAAGTAAATATATGTACATAGCTACTGCCACAGTCCTTTTATAAAGCAATGTAAGTATCAGTATAGTCACTAAATTCATAGATTTTTTTTTTTGGTATCGTTTTAGCTGAATCCAAGTATGTTATTTGCTAATCACTGAGAACTGCATTATAGCTGGGATACGACAAAATGTTGTCCTTGGTAAATAACATTTGTCACTCTTGTGTGAATAGTATGGTAACTTGCAGACTTTGAAAAATACATTTTATTTATTCTCTCATGGTAATTTATTGGGTTTGTTTCTTTGTTTGTTTTGCTATGGATGACTTACCAAAAAAAACCCCACAACCAAACAAAAAAAGTCACAACCAAGTAAACAAAAATCCTCATAACGTCATTGCTTTAGAAGCTGGGTACATTGATTTTTATTTTATTTTTTATTTTTGTGCTTGGCATAATACTCTTGTTGTTTTTGATGCATTATAATTCTTACATACTGTTTGCATTTTTTTGTCTGCGATTGTGACCGTGCAACATTTCAGCTCTTTTGTAATCTCTCGTCCAGTCTTCCCATTTTGATTTTGAGGCCACGTACCTTTCCTTCTGGGGAGAAATCAGCCCTAAGTTCTTGATTGCTCAAGTCAGGCTGCTGTTTTTCTGTACCTCTGTGAGCAGCCATGACTGTTCAAGTGGTTTTAAACTTGTTAGCCATGCAGAGCTTTATTCCATGGGAGGCTGTCATCTCTGGTAACAATATTGGCTCCAAGCAAAGTATCTTTAAAATCTGTAGAAGTAGAAAAGCAGAACAAAGTAAAAAGAAATTGCAGCATAACTCTAAGTTGACATCTGTTCTTCCATTCCCCTCTCTTTCTCGCTGTGTGGGGACTGATAAGGGTCCCTTCTTTCAAATTACCAAGTTAAGGAAAACAGGTTAAATTTTCTTGGTAACAGTTCCTTACTTTGCCATGTACTTTGAGAGCTGCTCTTCAGTTCCAAGCATCTGTAATACAATCATCTACAGTCATGTAACTTAAATGGGTGAAAAACATAAACATGGCCTTCACAGCTACATTCTGGCCAGCTGGCTCCCAGCCTGTACTGGTGAATGGGGTTTATATTTACTGAACTTCAAGAGAGTCTTGCTAGTCTGCTTCTGTACCCTGTCAATGTCTCTCTGAGTAGCAGTTCTACCTTTCAGTATGCTGAAATACTGCCTTGCCATTTTTATAATCTGGATCTCTATGAAAGACACCAAGTGGTATTGGCTGTAACACTGATCCCTGAGAGATGCAGCTACTGACTGCTGGCCAGTTGGAATTGGTGTTTTTGATCACAGAACTCTGAGCTCAGTGGTGAAACCAGTTATCTACCTCTGGCATTCCACCCACCTGAACCTTATCTTCCATTTGACAGTATGAATAAAGCAGCAGACTGTGGGAGGCTGCGGGGCATATGACATGTCTGGTTCTGTGAAGGATGCAATGTCATCGTGGGAGACAGCCTGGTAGATCAGACCCTGTGTGCACATGGCATAACCAAATAGGCTGTCGTACTCACCTTCTTTATCTGTGGAAGATAGCTACTGTTCAGACTGTTCTGTCATCAGCTTTTAACAAAAAAAATAAGAAGAGCCAAACATTTGAAATACTATATTTTAGGTATGCCTTTTGCTTTACCAGTGCATTGTTTCCCTTTCACTGTAAATGCAGATGTTCTGCTGAGGATAGAATGACTATAAAGGACTGTTAGAGTACAATAAAGTACTGTGCTTAGGGATCAATTGCAACACAAAAAAGGTGGAGATGAGTTGCTTTTCATATATATAGTCCTTTTTTTTTTTTTTTCCAAGACAAATCCTTATAATGGAGAGAAGAGGCATAAAGCTTACTTTGAGCTGGATGGCGAACTTTTATTACTTGAAATACTCCTGCTGGAGAGATAGACACTGGTTACAAGAAAGACACTGGTTAAAGAAAAAAAGGTGGAAGCTGAAAGAAGAACAAGTGTTTCTGTTTGGAGCTTGAGACAGACCCAGGCAGCAAATAGTAGTGCCTGCTGGTAATGCTGCTTACTTCCCTCAAAGAGCCTGTGACTTGCACAGTTGATTAGTAGAAATGCTGCAAATGTAATACTTGCTCAAAGCACAAACAAAATAGTAAACTTGTTCTTTTGACATATAGCTCTTGAATTTCCACATGGAGTAGACATATCTTTGTGCCCATCTAACTCCACTGTGAGACTTTTCTTCTGAAGGTGCTTGGAATTTTTAATAGAAACAAATTAAGGAATCAACTTCTGATAAACTGAATCATCTTAAAATCTGGTTGCTGTTTGATTTTTGGCTTGCTAAGTGAAAAGGTGGCTGCTTGTAGATGTGGCTGTATTACTGGTATTACCATTTCTCCCATCTTATGTGAACATGAGCCTTTCATTGTCACCACTTTCTGTACCTTGGTAGTTCATTGATGGACTTCTATTTTTACAGTCAAATGGAAATTTCTGCTAACCAGTCCTCCTCAGGTTTGATGTCTTTGTTTGACTCTACAGTACTGCCTCTGTGAATTGCTCTATTTTGGGGAAGGTGTTTAAAAAACACAAACTAAAACAAAAATGCTTATGAAGAATAGCACAGTTGGAGTATTTCTAATTCAGTGATTATATGTTCATGCTTGTCAAAATGTATGGAAACAGCTTTTCAGAACGCCTATATTATGGACCGTGTATCTTACCATATTGGACATTTGAAGACAGTCTTCAAAAAAGCTTTCTGATCATGCCTTTTTTTTGTGAGTGTGTGTACATAAAGGGAAGCAATTAAATCTGCAGACAAACCTCCCCTGTTTCCAGGTGAGTAGCAGTGTGTATTTGCTGATGAATCAAGTGTCACCTGGTACTGAAGAAGCATTAAGTGCAATATTTGGCTGAGTCATTTCCTTGGGCTCTTCAAGCTTTGTTTCACCACTGGCTGGTTGGAGTAAGCAAGAGTAGTTGAAGTAACTGTTACTGAGAGTTAGGAATGTGCTGAATTCTTGATCTGAAAGAAAAAATGCAGCATTTTACCTGCAGCTGTTGCATAACGAATCACCAAAATGTGGAAGGAACTAGCCACATGACTTTACTGAAATTTGGATAAACATTAGTAAGATTGTGTATGTAAGTATTCATAATTGCATGTCTGGACTGTGTTGGGGTGTAAATGGGCTCCAGAGGAGGATACCAGTATCTGAAGGTGACAGTGGAACTGTGATACAGTAGATTACTCAGTGGCCAAGTGTCCAGAACTTGCTGAGTTCCGGCTCTCACACATACCCTGTAAGATGTCTAGAATACTGGTGAGATCAAGTGCTCTGGTGCAGTTTAAAGTGTGCTCTCATTAAAGTGTGTTGATATTGTTGCTGGCATCAAGGCATCCTATTACCTTGTGGCTTGCTTCTTGCTTTAGAGGACCTTTATGCACAAACTGTGTGGCAAGTAATGAAATTGACGTGTGCCCTTCCATTAATCTCTGTTATTCTTGTTTTGTTTTCTTGCTGTTTGCTAGACTGGGATCAATGCAATTAAAATATCATTTCAAACATGTAAAAACTGATTGAAAAGTTGCCTGAAAGTAAGCAATTAAAATGTCACCTCCCTGGACACCTTTCAGTAAACAATTGTTTGTGGTTTTTCTTTCCCTAGCAAGTTTCGCCTCTGAGAATTCAGAGATGTTAAAGTTCAGTTATTGGAGGTGCAATTCAGTATTTCAGCTCGTTAGCTTGGAGCACATATTACAATGGCCCATTTTTCTTCCAATTATATTGGTGCGATTGAAACTGCACGGTGGTTTTTACGAGGGTGCCTGTGTTGCTTAGGAGCGTGGAGGGAAAGCACTGTTCACTTGTTTTGATTTCAGAAAGCAAAATCTCAGAATTAGACAGAAAATCAATGAAAAAGTTACTGGTTTTTACATGAATAATCGACGTAAGCCGTTTATACTGAGGTGGTTGACAAATTTTGCTGTGAAGGCATTCCAATTAGTGAAAAAATGAACAGGCTTTAATGATGAGTGCCGCAGAGCCACTTGCTCTTGTTGGTGTCTCAGGACTTGTAATTCTCATGGTCAGTTGCTCGTAAAGAAGCCATTAAAGAAGAAAATACCAATTTCTGTGCTATGTCAGGCTTCCCGAGAAAAGAAGGATCTGTGTGTTCCTACCTGGCAACTCTTCGAAAGCTCTGAAAGTACATATAGGACGCCCAAAGAATGAGCTTCCTAGCTCATTCCTCTCTGAGAATAATGATAATAACCATTGTTGTCCTAGTATTTATGAACATTGTGATGAAAGGGAAATGATCATCACAATAAAAGAGGCTGCCCCCATTCCTACAGAGCTGAATTTGACCAAAGCAGTGGCTGGTGGTCACAAGTTTCTGTTTGTTTTGGAGCTATCTTGTGGAGTTTCTTCAAGTGGTTCGGGTGCATTAGTTGAGGTTACTTCTACAAAATTCTCCTGAGTTGTCACAGTGTTTTAGTGTTAATTAGGTGTGCTGTTTTATTTATTGTATATTTTATTTTAGTCTATCAAGTTCTGTTGTGATGGTTTATCAAAGAATGATAGACAAATAGGATTAACTGATTTCTGAAACATTCTTCCTTTGGATTTTCCATTTTGTGATTAATAAGACAACCAGGGAATATGAAAAGGAAATTTTTTGTTTTTCTTCTCTTAAAATGCCTTAGAAAAAATTGTAAATTGATTGTAATCAGCTTTCTAAAATTGTTTTTTTTTAAATTGCATTCAGAAAATTAGGTGAGTGTACATCTCAGTGCTTGTTCATTGGCTCTAGGATGATTTTTACTACTCGTGAAAAAATACTGTATATTTTCCTCTGTTCTAGTAAGTTGTTATATTTAAATATCACTGACAGCTATGATTTAACATTTAGTTAACCTGAGACTTTCAGTGGCCTGCTGCTAGGAAGGTCTGCCAGATTTGTGCCCTTCATGAAACTGGGGGTGACTGAATCCCTGGAATGATGCTGTAGCTTTCTGAAAAGGTAGTTCTTCCTGCCAAATGATTTTCACTATCAAAATTTAGCATTCAGTTTAAGCTTTATGTTGCTGTCTGTTAATTGTCTCATACAAAAGTTGAAGTTGATAATAGTTGATGAACAAAGTCTCTTTCTTAAAATAATGTATTTTTTATTTTAAAACATGGTGCTAAAGGAATACAGTTGAATCTGTTTTTTCTAGGTTTTTTTGAAGGAATGAGAAACCTTTTATGCTATGAAAGAACAAAAATGCTCTGCAGGAACCATTATTGATGAAACAATTTTTATTTTGGTTTATTTTTTTAATTGAGTTGCAGCTTTCTGATTTAATTTGGAGGGGGAAGAGAACAGACAAATCAGACTGACTACCTGAAACCATTTCTTTCCTCCTCCTAGTTTGCCGTTGCTTGATTGCAACCCAGTGTTGATTTAAGCTTCATTATTGGAACCCTTACAAAGCCATACGCTTTTGAAGTGAATAGAACTTGTGTGCATTTGTGTAAGTTTTCTTAAGTAGGAGTTGAACTGTTTGCTACAGTTATGCAGTCTATTTTGTGCCTTTATCAGTTTCCTTCCACTACAAAGCCTTACTGTGATGCCAGCTGTATTTCACAATGGATATATGAAAAAAACTATTTGCACATGAAATTAAGCAATCGTGTTTTGATTGTTCTGTGAACATAACTCCCATAAAACTTGACATTTGAAAATAATGTATTTTAACTGGTGTCTGCATTTATTTGCCCTTCTTGGAGGACCCATGTTAGAGCACTGTTAAATAATAGTCAGCTTCTTTCAGGATCTTGTATTTAATGTATAGGGCTATTTAAATCAAATAAGAGGAGAGGAAGAGCTTGCATCATTCAGTTATACAGTCCAGCCTTTCCTATTTTAGCAGGATGGATGGGGACACAGAAAAGCCTCATGCTCTGTACTTGGTGACTTATTTGTGGCAGCTTCTCTCCTGGCCTTAAGGAGAATGTGCATATGGGGGATGGGACAAGGCAGTAGATGGGGCAGCAAGGAGCTGAAACTTTTTGCTGTTTTTTCTGGGCTAAAATATTTTGTCATTTGAAAAGACAAAAGTGTCTTTTTCTCCCACCCCTAATTAAAATCAACAACAACAAAATGTAACTAGCCATTTTGGAACTGGAATAAGATATAAAATCTATTGAGTAATTTTCAATAATTCAATAACTTTGGCCTAGAAATAAATTTCGTAAGACTAGGGATTGTCAAGTGGTGTAAAGCAGTGAGAATGATCTTGCTTCCACATCATTACATTAGGAAAAAAATCGCATAGCAGCTTGTGAGTTTTCTCATGAGCTAAGATTTGGGAAATGAAAATTAAATTAAATTCAAGAGGTTCATGATTGGTGTTTAGTGGAAGCTGTTTCCAGGCATTTTTTCTGCTTATGATATTAAGCTCAGAGTGGATTTGAGTTAGTCTGATATATCACTGCAAGTAGAACAGTGACTGTTATGAATGTTTAAATGTGTCTGCTCCTTTTGGTACCCTCTTAACACAGACCAAGTACTAAGAGGTTACTCATGTTATTCAGTAAAGTCCACCTTCAACTACTTGTAGAGATGACCTCAAGGTATATGTTGTCATGTGTATTTTGTACCCTGATGTGCTAGTACACCATACAATGATTTAAGAATACAGTGCATTAAGAATAATGCAGTGCAGGCATGCAATGAATTAAGAATAAAATTTCCCAAGTGAAATGGTAGCCTGCCTGAAATCTGTTCTGGCGTGGGGGAGCTGAGCAGAGCTCAACTGTTGTCAGGAGCTGGTTTTCTTCTGCATGTGTCTAGTTGACACTTCTATGCTTCAGCTCTTTGTAGCTCGCAGTTGCATGCATTTTGCTTTTGGAAGCCCATGGAGTTAAAAATTTACACTGACAGGTGAAACCTTACGTATTTTCTCGTAACAATGGTAATGCTGGTTTCAGAGTCAAAATGTCAGTTGTGTAGCCTTGTTTGTTTGTTTGTTTGTTTTATCTAAAATACCTGTCCACTGTCAGTTGAAGAACTGCAAAAGTGAGAAGGTTTTCACAGCTGGAGGCCAGAAAAGAGGTTTGTTACTGAGAAGGTGGCAGACTGATTTAATTCTATTAGTCTTGTACCCTTCTTAGGCCTGACACTTCTACATTGCATATGTCAAATACGCTCCATGGAAACTTTCATTTCTAGGCAGGTTTTGTTCTTTTGAGTACTTTAGGTCCATGCAATATATTTCCCCTACAGGTAACAAAGAGGAAGAAAATTTGATTTAGCTACATATTTTCAGTACCTTTGCTGCTCAGTGCTGCTGTGGAAAGGCACACATGACTACTATGAAGAATTCCTTGCAGCAGTGCTTTGGAGTGGGTTTGTACTGCACCATGTTCTGCACAATGAGCTGCCATCTCCTTTACCTTGCTTCTCTCTTTCTATGGGTAAAAGGGGCAAACCTTTAAGTTCCTGCCACAGCCAGGCCTTTGTGTAGACCTCAACTATGGAGCCCGGGCTGAGGATCTCAAGTAGTTTGTGCGGTGCCAAGTGTTTTGCAAAACTGCTGCCAAACTCAAACCCATGATACAAGAAGTTTGGTGTATAGGGCTGAAAGATAATTTTGTATGGAAAAACAAAATACTTTTAATCCTTTGTCCTTGACTAGTGAATTTAGTTTGCACTTTTTCAATGGACGTAGTTTTTTTCTTTAAGTATAGATAATTTTTCTTTAAGTATTCTGCCTTGTTCTGTCACTAGTTGCATCTCTATTGTACTTTTAGCATGGATTCAGATACTTAAGTGACTTTTGTCTTTTAGTGTATCGGGTATTTGTATTTTTTTTTTTTTAATATATATTTTTATGTTGAAGTATATTGGTGGTTTCACTAGCAGGAGGAAATAGAGTTGTTTTTGTGCACTTTTTCTTTGTTACTGCTCTTCAGAAAGACCTCTTGTGGTAGCATTTAAAAATTACTAGGCCTCTGAGTTTCGATACTGCCCTTGTTCAGTGTGTTTGTGAAAGAAAAATTCAAAGAGATTTCAGGTTGTAGCACAACACTGCATTTCTAACTTAAACCATATCATTTTATTGAAGAAAAAAAAAGGAGTGAAATATTTGTGCTTCCTTAACATCGGGCTAAAAGTAATGCTCAAAGGAGATGAAATTGGCAATGACGAAGTCTGCATAGATTAAAGGGGATGAGTGGACTGGGAAAACATCAGTATTGATGACTGTTTTTCAGACTACCCTGGAAATCTGCTTAAACACCTTTGGTGAAAGAGATTTGCTATTGTGCTTGGAGTCCAAAGTTCCTGTTTCTGGCTTAGCTCATCAAGGGTTGTTACAGCTCCCGTGATTCATTAGGTTAAGTGTCCATGAGATACTATTCACTGTGGCACTTGAGGAAATATGCTTGGGTTTGGAGTGAGGAACATATGCTCTTTAATTACGTTAGGGTCGGGTCAGGTGCTCTGGAGGTTATCAAAAGCCAGCATATTTCCAAGAACAATATTGGAGCCTTATGGTGATCTTTACAGCCTAGTATTGTCTGTACTAGGGGGCTTATTGTACAGCTGATGTACCTTGCCTTGTCTGATAAGGGTGAGATTGGGAGGGGAAATAGCAATTCACTTTTCTGTCTGTACTTGTCCTCATTGGGTATGATTCACATTCAGGTTTCCTGTGTATGGTTTCAGCATGAGTGTTTCAAAGAGTGAAAGACACGTGACAGGATTCTTGCTTCGCATTGAAAATATTGATCTGAAACATATTTTTGTGTCTTGTCTTAACTTGTTTTTCAAATTCTGTGCTGCTTTATAAGCATTGCCAGTACTGTCAGTGTCTCAGTACCTACAGAGTTGTAACTGACGTAGCTTTTTCCCCTTCCTCTGCCCCAGAGGATACAAGAGTCTGTTTGCTATTGCAGAGAGGCTACTAAGGGCTACTACGATGATGTAGGACTTGGAGGATAATGTGTATGAGGAGCAGCTGAGGTCCCTATGTTGGCTCAGCGCAGAGCAGAGGAGCTGAGGGGTGGCCTGATGGCAGCTGCAGCTCCTCACAGGGAGCGGAGGGCAGTGCTGAGCTCTGCTCTGTGTGACAGCGACAGGGAATGGCATGGAGCTGTGTCAGGGGAGGGCAGCTGGGGGTCAGGGAAAGGGTCTGCACCACAGGGCGGTGGGCACTGCACTGAGCTGATGGAGTTGATGGACCGCTCTCAGGCATAGGGTTTGAATTTTGGGTATTCCTGAGTGCAGCCAGGAGTTGGACTTGATGATGCTTGTGGTCCCTTCCAACTTGGGATATTCCAAGATTTTACCACCTTCTTTCCAAATGCAGCTATCCTGTGTCAGTTGATTGAAAACAGGAAATGTGAGCAGTTATTGTCTGCCTATACGTCTGAACCTCCCTTTTCAGCACTGAGAAATATATTATGGACCATAAGGGCAAATTAGCAGCATACCATGAATCCATAAATTGTCTTTATCTGCTGTATTCTGTTTTGTGCTGGAAAGATTTAGGTCTGTTTGAAAATGTAAGAACTCTGGAAAAGAATCTTTTTTCTCAAAATGAAACAATTGCTATGAAAGCAAAATGTTTTGTATATTAACCTGGTTTGTGAAAACTTGTCCGTGAACAAAAGCAGTTTTCAAATGTTCTTCACAAATGGAATCACGTAGCAACTCAGTATGGAAATGGTAATGGGGAATTTAGCGAGTCTTTGAGTTGAAACTTAGTAGTAGTTATTGCAACCCCTTGGTATCCAGTTTTAAAATAGGCTGGATGCATCCCTTCAAAGTATTTGGCATCTAAGCCCTTTTTCAAAAGGCATTTGTCTGCCTGGAGGGTTAGTGATGGGATCTTTCTGTTTGAAACTTTTGAAGTTCTCCAGTGGGGGACAAGAGCAGCCCTAGCACTGTATTGCTGAAGCTGAGATTTCAGAGAAACAGAAAATTGTCCTTGGAAGACTTTATCCATCTCTCTCTGTCGCTTTTTCATCTCAGATGATATTTTGACATGCAGGAACATAAAAATAATTGTGCTATATAGAAGTCATTGAATAGAGGATATTTCAAGTATTACATTTCAGAAATGGGATGTAAAGAATCTGTAGAAATGAAAACGGAATTGACAACATGAGGTCTACTAGAAAACTGGAGATGATGGTTGGGATTAGCTGGCTGTTTGAAAAAGTAGTTTATTTATTTGAAAATGATTGAGAAAATTATGAAATTTTCATGGCTGGTGGGGAATGAAGGAGGATCTGATGTAAGAGTTCCCTGGAACATTTTCAAGAACTCTAAGCTCTGGAGATAATGTGAGTCCAACTTCTGTCTGGTATAGTTGTGTTGTGCATGATGGCAGTAGATAGGTGTATGAGGTTGCTGTATTAATGGAATGGATGATGAATCTCTACAGTTAAGAGGAATTAATGACTGACTTCAAGAAGGTGCTTGAATACATTTATTAATCCAGATACAGAAGATCTGTGGCTACTTGGAGGGCAGGCAGCGTGCTGTGAATTCTTGCTGTCCAGGGTTGACCACAGTATGTTCAGTTGTGTGGTACTGATGAAGTCCTTGAAAAGGAAATAATATGAAACTTTTCTGACTCATTCTGATGAGACTTATATGATAATACCAGTGTCAGTACTTAATCTGGGGATGCAGAACATGATGACGTAGTAGCAAAGAAAATTATCCCTGTTAAGAGGGACTGGAGCCCTGCAACTTCTACCCAGTTCAGCTGTATTCTTTATTTAGAAAAATGTTTGCGCATGTCAGACTTACTAATGATGATAATGCCTCTCTATCATGTTATCATAATTTGAAGCCACATTGTAGCTATGATTTAAAGATTTGCTTTTCTTCCCCACTGGAACTCTAGAAGGTCAGTTGGGTCTGCTGAGAAGAGGCAATATATACAGTGTCCTAAGGGTGTACTGTAACCTGGCCAATGTGCATCCATTATGTGAAGATTAAATGGAAGGCAGACTTACGTTATAGAAATTAGATGAATATCACTGAAGAAGTGAAATATCAGGAATGGTTTCCTGAGTTCTTCAGTTGAGCCTGAAGTTGCACAATTTACTGCTATGGCTACAGATTACATTATTAAGATTATTATTGCCTGCAGCAATTTATGCTTTTTCTATCCTTCTGAAATGGAGGCTTATTGGCAGTCAAATCTGTTTTCATCTGCTTGAAATTTTTGTCTGTCTTTTAAGGTGGTGTCAGTTGTTTATATTAAAATAATTTTGTAAATTTAGTATAGGGAAGGAATCACGTTTTACCACTAAAAGTGCAGGAAAGGTAACCTACTATGGACAGTAATGAATGAAGAACAGATGTGAATGGACAGATAGATACGATGCCAAAGCAGTTGTTTGTGCATACACAGTTTGTGGTGCTGTTTTTTTGTTATTTCTGCAGTTATAGCTTTTTATGTCAGTGTTGTACTGAAAATAAAGGAAACTTAAGTCTATTTTCATGTCTGCCGTCGAGATGAAGCTAACACACTCTCTGGTTGCAAGAGGCGGGAATGGGAATGTGAGCGCTAATATAAATAGTATAAAACTCTACTTTCGGATTATTATTTTTTTTAGTTCTCTTTTGAATATAACACTAATCCTTCTTGTTGAATACTTATTTGGCTTCTGATGAGAAGTTTTGACATATCTGTATGTTTTTCCTTTGCAAGATGAAGTCCTTAAGTAACAGTTGTATGGTTAAAGGAAAAGAAGCAAGACCTTTCTAGTTAATATGCAAAAATGTCAAGGTGGCTTAAAGGTTGGCTTAAGCACTCAAGAGTACAATTCTTCATTTCTGAGTCCTGTTTTCTTTGAGGAAATAAGCTGCTTCAGTGAATGCCATATGCTTTATTGTAGTTTCTAACCTGGTCTGTTACTGCACAGTTCATTGTAACTCAGTATTTGTTATTTCCCATTCAAGTAAAGATCCTTTAAATAGGCATTGATAGGAACAAAGTAATGATAGTAATAACAACAATAGTAATATGGCCTTCTTGCACTAATGCATACATAGCCAAAATGTGATTTTGATAATGATATTAGTTGGTGGCAAATATTTTGATAGCTACCAGTTATTTCTATATTTACCTATCAAAATTCTTAAACCTTATGTAACATGGAGACTGCAGTGTTCATTTGCTCACTATAATATGATCCAACAGCTGTGATGGAAAGCAGATAAACTGAGTCACAAAGAGGTAGTGGTCTGCTACAGTGGGAAACTGGGCCAATAGGTCCTCTAGATTCTCTTCTGATATCAGAGCAGCTGCAGAGTTGGGGGATCGTTGTCAATTCCCTGATGTGAAGCACATGCAAAGTGTTTGTCTGATCTCAGGACTATTTACTTGGATTCCAGTTTGAAGTGAATTTTTGTAGTGATACTTTGGAGAGAAGAAGAGAGAGAGAGCTTCTATGAACTTATTGAAATATAGAATCATTGAATCATGGAATTGCTCAGGTTGGCAAAGACCTTAAAGATCATCAAGTACCAACCTCACCCAACCATACTACCCTAACTAACAACCCTCTGCTAAATCATGTCCCCAAGCACCACATCCAAATAGTTTTTAAACACATCAGGGATGGTGACTCAACCACCTCCCTGGGGAGCCTATTCCAGTGCTTAACAACCCTTTCTGTAAAGAAATTTTTCCTAATATCCAACCTACACTTGCCCTGGCACAACTTGAGGCCATTTCCCCTCGTCCTGTCACCACCGAGAAGAAACCAACTTCTCTCTCACTGCTGTCACCTTCCAGGTATTTGAAGAGAGAAATAAGGTCTTCCCTCAACCTCCTCTTCCCCAGACTAAACAGCCCCAGTTCCTAGAGTTGCTCCTTGGAGGGCATATCCTCTAAGCCCTTCAGCAGCCTTGTTGCCCTTCTTTGGACCTGCTCCAGCACCTCAGTGTCCTTTCTGTACTGAGGTGCCCAAAACTGAACACAGTACTTGAGGTGAGGCCTCACCAGTGCTGAGTACAGGGGCAGGATGACTTCCCTAGTCCTTCTTACCACAGCTGATACAAGCCAGGATGCCATTGGCTTTCTTGGCCACCTGGGCACACTGCTGGCTCATATTCAGCCGACTGTTCATCAGTACACAAAGGTCCCTTTCTGTCAGGCAGCTTCCTGGCCACTCCTCCCCAAGCCTATAGAGTTGCCTTGGGTTGTTGTGGCCAAAATGCGGGACCCGACATTTGGCCCTAGTGAAACTCGTACAGTTTAACCTGGCCCATCGATTCAGTCTATCCAGATCCCTCTGTAGTGCCTTTCTACCCTCTGGCAGATCAACACTCCCACCCAACTTGGTGTTGTCTGCAAACTTTCTGAACTCGATCCCCTCATCCAGATCACTGATAAAGATATACAGATATGTAGGTATAGGAAATAAAGATCTATAGGCCCAAATCAGATATAACCAGTAATTCTATAAAATAAACTTATTTTACCAGTCTGTCCTGAAAGTGCATTAAGTGCTCTACCTGAAAGTCAGATCTAGATAGAATTACTATGATTGGTACAAAGGAGCTTTATTTTATAAGCTACAATAGCACTTTGTAACTTTAGATAACGAATCCATCTGGAACAGCTCAAGCATTCTGAAGGAATAAGTTTTGAATTTTTCTGTTAATTGTTTGGAGCGGTTGAGACACCTGAAAGTTTTTAGCACACTGGAAGAAAAAAAACCAAACAAGTGAGTATGTCTTGCCTTTTAAATATCTGTTTTATAATAGAAATTTTCTTTAGAATATCTGCATCATTAATGATTTTTTGCTGTGATTTTTCATGTATCATATTTGGTTATAAAATAGTAGCTTTATCAATAATGATGACACTTTAATTTCAGTGCAAATAGTAAAGCAAAGTAAGTATTTTAAAGACTTTTTTCTTCATTTTTTTTTTTTTTTTTAGGGCTAGCATTTTGTTTAAGGGGCTACGTCAAACAGATTAACATTCTGCCATGTCTTGTCATATTTTAGACTTATATTCTGAGGCAAATTTACTGTTGACATCTGGGAGCTGACATCTGTCAACACCAGCAATGCAGCTTATCCAGGGAGCCAGAGTTACCATGTAGTTTTCACTGTGATTTAGCTCAACCCAAAATATGCCAGGACTTGTATTTCTGACTTATCTGAGAATGCTAAAAACATGTGCTTAGAGGAATAGATGTTAACATCTCCCTAGAAAGTGCATAGTATGACAAATCATTTGTAGTCACTGTCTATTGAGTACTTGTTGTAGCAAGTTCATGACCCAGGCATTTCCCATGAAGAAGCGAAATAGCAACTCTTTTCCTCCAGCTTTACCCAATCACATCTAGTGTATCATACTCCTGAAATTGAGCTGACAAGTGCTGTCTTTATACAATCTATAACAGTAGCTCTGATGAGGATTTCAGTTGTCCTCTTCATCTTGGAGAGCTGCGAACTTGGTTTGCTCTATATGTATGAATTTTATCTTTTCAGTGATGGCACAGTTTTTAGGGACTTTTTGCTTTGGAATTGACTCACTGCCATAGTAGCTATCCTCTTCTGCTTTCTTCAGAGTAGAAAGCTGGTTTCCATCTCTTACAAAGATGATGTAATTAAGCTGCTTACTACAGTGCAACTAAAATAGGATGGAGAACCTAACTCTGTTACGTGGCTCAGTGATTCAGTGGCTTCTGCTGGTTCTCTAAAGCAGTTTGGGCACCATGGACCTTGGCATGGATCTCATGTGCATAGACAGTGCCTGCACACTGTGGTTAATACATGACTTTTTTTGAGGAAGGCTCCAGTGCTTGTTTTCTGAGCAAGTTTTCTTTCTGTATAGTCACTGCTGGTTTATGACTGGATGCTGCTGTCATCCTGAGAGACGCCAGTTAAACCAAACTGAAGTGAGCACATGCTAAAACTGGCTGTCTCCTCAGCTTTGTGAGATTCATAACTAGTGGATTTCAGTGTGGGATGTTCAGTTTGGTACTTTAAGAACACTTCTGCAGATTATTTTTCCTCTGAAGCATAGTTTCCATTCTGTCCCTTTCTTTCTGTTTTGTTTTTTTTTTTTTCCCTAACACTTTTCTGCTGCTGTGACACCACCAATAAGCTTTTTAGGTCTTGCGTTCATTATTTTTTTTTCCCAACAGATTGCTGTCTTTCTTCAGAATCCCTTTGAGTTTTCATGCCCTAAATTTGTCTGCTGTCTTGTGTAGGAAGGTTGACAGACTTAGTCGAACTGTTTTCTTCTCTCTTCTGTGCAGTTTTTAACGAGGGGAGATAAGATGCTGCATGCAGGTTGGAAGTGTGCTGAAGTTCTGAGGCATTAAGTAGTATTTTTCATGGACTGTATATGGCAGCAGTTCCAAAATGTAAGTCAGAATTTGTAAATTTTATAAAGGCAATTTCTTCAAAGCCTCAGAAAACATCTTATAAATGAGCATGCTCTTGAATAGAGCAGTATCTGTTGTTTCAAAAGCATAGGCATACCACATGCGCTTTATTTTCTTCTCCAACTCATACTAAACTCCTAGTAATATTTAATATTGCATCAGTCAATTCATATTCATCGCTCAAGTGCCGTCTGGTTTATGAGCTGCATTGCTGCAAGCATGCATATGCATTTCTTCAGAGTACCAAAGTAAAACATGTTGAAAACATGAGGTGCTTCTTTTGTCTTTAGAGTTTTCTGTAGTAGCAATATAACTTTAAAACTCAGTGTTCCACGAGTTAGGTTTTTTCTTTTGCAGCTTTCATTCTTTTTTAATTAGGAGATGAAATGCTTTGAATTCTGGCAGATCAAATTCTGAAACTGACGACTTATGTAGCATTAACCTGAGTCCAAAGATATCTAATTGTCAAATTTGCTTCAGAACTAATTAAGTGCTTGTGCTTCAGATGGTCATTTAGTTGGTTAAAGGAATGGCTGCTACCACGCAGTAGAACCTCTCTTTATCTGGCTGACCTTTTCTCTGTCAGGAGAAATATTTGTGCCCTGTGTTCTTGGTTCAGTACATCAACAGTGGGAAATGTCAATAGAAAGAAAGTGAAATATGAGAGGGAAAGGTGGAAAGTTGAAGTTTGTCGTAGTTTTTAAGGTCTCACTCTTATTCTAATATAGATGTCTTCTATAGTCCTACATCTCATGTCCTCTGGTACTCTGTTATTCAAACATAGAGGGTGGTGGTTTGGATAAAATAAGAGGGTGAATTGTAAATCGCTGTTTTGTACTCATTGCTGCTAACTGAGATTCAGTGTGTGAGAAAGTAGGAAGGGTGACCTTAGTGCTGTACAATTGTGAAGCTGTTTTTACAGAAATTTCTATCTCTGACAAATTTATTGAAATAATGTCAAGCAGAAATCTTTAAAAGTCCACAAATCAAATGTTTGAAAAGAAATTGGATTTGCTAAATTCATATTACATACAATTGTTCTGAAGAGTTTAGAAATGCCATTTCCACTGTGCCACTCTCCTCCCAGCCAACTTAAAATAAGATGGATTTGGAAACTGGATTTGATCTTATTTGTTAACATTTTTGCAAAGACTAGGTCTTTAGTGATGGGTAGGCACATAGGTAAACTGATTTCAATGAGAATTTTGCCACTGGTATTAGAGGTGCACTTAAATTCTCTCTCCAGTGCATTTGGTGAATAGACAGGTGAAGCAGACGTGGTAAATATCTGAGCAAGGTGTCAAAGATGCACAGCTTTGTTTTGAATATAAGTATATATATCTTCCACACACACATATAAGCACATCTAAGTTATATGCTGTACTCTGACAGTGCTTTTGTAGCATCCCAGCTAAATAAAGTATGGATGGGAGGAGCAACATGCTTATCAAATGTGATGGTTTAAGTTGAAGTGCAAGGAAATCACTACTGAAGATATTGTGTCATGGAATTTTCTCTACTGTTTCATTATTGAGGCTTAAGAGACAATGACTATAAGGTAGAGGGACAAAAAAAAAAAAAGATACATGAATGTTCCATTTAAAACACTCAACAACCTCCTCCATTGTTTTCTAAGAGTGATTTTCCTCAATATTTTGCAAAAACACATACACATGAAATTATAAAGATGGCAAAAACGCTTCGTGTTAATGTTTCTGTATTCACTTAAGAATGTGATTCCTGCATAATTAAGAATTTCAAAGGATGTTTCTGGTTAGTCACCTTAAAAGAGGACCTGATCTGAAGGAGTGGTTTGTTTTACAGAATGCTGAAACCAAGGTGGAGGAAGCGGCTAAGGAGAGTCCGAAAGCAGCAAGACTAACACAACAGTCTTCAGAGGACAATGAAGTATTTGGTGAGTTATTCAGACCATTGGAAAATGTTACTTGATCAGTTAGTTTTGTGTGTATGCTGTTGTATTGGTTTGTTGTTTTGTTTTGTTTTTTTTCTGAGAAACAGAAAAAAAATGACTCTTGTCAACTACTGATGGTTAGTGAATAGCCTCCAGATATGGGCAGTACAGTTCCAAAAAGAAGTGGAAAGGCTGAGGAAAAGACCAAGAAGAAAATGGGTGGGATCAAAGGTCTGAAATATATATCTAAAAAAAGATTAAATGCAAGTGTTTAACAAAGTTAGGGATGGTATGCAGCGAGAGGGAAAGTTAACTTTTCTCTGTCCGTGATGGGTAGAACAAACAGTGATTTCTTCAACTTGTGGGCAGTTGTCCTGTGTTGGGTAGGGGAATCCTAAAACGAATAGCGAGACATTGGCATTCATCATCTTAGCAGATGGAGATTCATCACTGCGGGCCTTTAAAAGCAGGTTAGATAAGTTACTGTGTAAACTGATACAATACAGTTCCACTTGTGGCAGAAGTGGATAGACTATCTGATGACCTATGAGGTCATCGGATTTTAGATGACCTCATCTTGTTAGCTGTATGTGTGTTGTTTTTTTTTCCCCCCCATAGGTTTTGCTGATAGCTTTCATACCATATAAGAAGGGGCCAAATGTAGCTTTATTCTGCATTAAGATTGGGAAAAGTGAGAGCAAACCTTTTGTTTTTCTGACTTTATATTGATTTTATGCTAACAGAACTCCACAGGAAAAAAGCAGTAGTCTAAAGTTCCTGTAAAGGCTAAGGGTTTGTCAGTTAATGTAACATTTAGCTCCATTATGTTTTGACATGCAAACTACATCTGTAAAAATCATGGATTTTATTAAGGCTGACTAGCTTAACATTTTGGATGATTCAACTATTTATGAACACGGTAAGGAAATATTTTCCTTCTTTCAAGGTACAGAAGGAGCAGAGCATGAATAACTAAATCTTTCTTACTATATGTGGAAACAACGCATATCCATTTAGGCAGGTTTTGGCTAAAATCTGCTTTCCTGCATGAATTAATGCAGTGTGATTAGCACATGAGCCTGAATTCCTGGCATGAATGCTTCCAGCACTGATCAGATAATGCCAGTGGTTGAAGAATCCACAAGTGGACGTAAGAACTGGGTTTATGCTTCATTAATTTTGTGGTGAGAGTATTATCTCATTTCCTCTACATCTGCTCTGCCAGTCATTTGCAGTAGATCCAGTTCTACTGGTTATGCGGCCCCACAGCGCTGTATAATGCTTGTCCCAAACTGTGCCCTTTCTCAATGTGAATCTCTCCAGTGCTCTCTTTCTCTGAGGAAAATGGAGACAGTAGAGAGGGTGACATCAGCCTACTTCTTTCTATCAGCAAAAACTCAGGCTTTTACAGTGCCTCTGCATCCGACATTAGACTGATCGCTGGCCTGAAATTGTATCAAACTAAACTAGTACTTGATTGTACAGACCTGTCCTGTGTGTAGATTGTGTTTAAATTCACTCTACAATGATTCTACAGTGATACATACCCTTACTATAAACTCTTTTGCTAATTTAAAAAAGTGGACATGCAGTCAGCTTCCTAAATGTTCTTTAACGATAATGATTTACTAACAAATTGCTAAACATTTCCATGTTCCAAATCTGTAAGCTGAACTGCTTATCTGAGATAAACCAGCATTCAACCCTTGCTGGCTAGTTTGGCATCACAAGGAGGAAAATTTCTTTGCAAATCCAAAACAGAGTCATCATCTTTTGTCAATCCTTCTACCACTTTACAAATAGAAGTCCAGTTGGTTTGCTTTCTAAATTAGATGAAAGCTGTTAAGGAAGAGGCAAAATGGACCAAACAGTCTGTAAACTGGTTAAGTGAAGAATTCAAAGTAGGCTGGAGGTGCAAAGGCACTCACTTTAGTGTGAGGCTCTCTGAGAGTCGGGGAGAAAATGTGTGCAGATATAAGTTTCATGCATCTGAGAATGGCACTGTTGTATGTAACTGCCTTACCCTGCAGTTCTGGACAATTTTTTTTAAGAGTTCAGATCCATCTTGTACAGGGTAAATGATTATAAGCTTCAGACAGCTTTCCCTCGGTGAGGTGTTCGTTGTTTTATTGTCCCCTGCTCTCCTGTTTCTCCTTCTGTCCTGGTGCATTTCAAGCCTTCCTTCATTTCTTCTTTCTTTCTCTCTGGTGGTGTTAATTATAATGAGTGTGCACCAGTAGCAGGTTAATTTATTTATTATTAATTAGCTTCAGCTCTTTGCCTAGAAGTGCTTTTCCTAGGAATTGTAAATAGCCTCCAGTCTTTTTGACAGACTGCAGCACAGCATTCCTTCCCCTCCCCCCCCCCGGATCACTGTCTTCTGTTCTTGCTTTATTTATTTTGGACAAAAAGCCACTATCTGTGGCTTTTACCAGGACAGTGCCACCTCCTACAGGAAAGGAGGAATCAATTAATTTCATTTCTGTCTGAAGCAGTCCCTTTAAGAAAAGGGGATGCTTGTGCCTTGATTGCTGTTGTACTTCTTTCTCACTGTGATTTTCTATTCTGTGCATGATCTCAAGGGGTTCAGAAGCATACAGGACCCCTGAGGTCCTCGTGGCTGCCCTTCTGCTCTTAGCCACCTGGGGGCAGCAACCTTACTCCATTCTATTTTTTTTCCCTTTCTTGGGTTAGTATTGTCTTGGGCCAGCAGAAAATATGATCTGTCAGAAGGGAACCTTTGTACTACAGACAGCAGTATGTGCAGTTCCTAAAGGTTGTTATATGGAGTTTTTGTCAAGGAAGTATTTGCTTCTAGAGCAAGTATGGTTTCTGCAGTGCTTATTGTTTGAGTACTGTTTTGTCAGGAAACACAGTGTTATTGACTGAAAATGCTGTGGTAATAAAGAACAGAGTGTGGATATCTCTTTCACATCTCCTAGACCCAGTAGTGCTCTCTGTAAATACAAGTAAAGATCGATCCACTACTGTGGAAGGGCCTTTTGGGAATGAACATGAACATCTTTGTTTTGTTCTTCTTCATGAGCTGGACTCAGGGATTATTATTTTGGAAGGTATTTTTTGTTTGCTTTGAGTTTTTTCTTTGTTTTCCTTTTGATATTACTTTGTTATACTGGGACATAGCTGAAACGTCCTCAGCAACAATGGAGACTCATTGTACCAGATGTTTTACTAAAAAAAAAAAGAAGAGCGTCAGAAATGTGCTGTGTTTCAGAGAACTAATTCTCAGAGGTGATGAACTTTTAACACAAACAGAATGAAGAAATGGAGACTAAGTGTAGGATATGGAAGAGAAAGGGAATTGAGTCTGTATGGTAATCGTATGTGCAAATATCAAATTCTGAATTAACGGGAGTTAGTTTTGTTTGTGCATTGAAAGGATTTGCTTGTGACACCCCACACCCTTCTGTTGTCTGTTCTACACTGAATATTCATCTGTGCTCTCGATCTATAGTGTTGCGCTGCTCCAAACTTCTGTTAAACTTGCACGTAGTCAACATTGTTGCTGTTGCAACCAGTATGTAGTCAGAAAAGGATCATGAATGACTCAGTATAGCAGAGAGAAAAGAAATGGCTGGGTAGAGCCCTGTGCATTTAAAGAAATGGATCAGGAGATCACTTTGCTGTGAATTTGGCAAAACAACACCGAGCAGAGCATCGTCTGTTCTGCCATTTTTAGCTGCAGCTCTGGGTTAGGTCCCAAGGTCACTTTTCTATGCAGAGCTAAGGGAAATACCTCAAAACTGTGCAGTCAGCACAATTCCGCAGCAACCCTGCCTGACCCTGATTCATTACTTATGCTGACACCCGCTTATGTGTCCTACGCATTGAAATCCTGTTGGTATTTGTATAACCCTTTGCAGGTTGAAGAACTTCTGTCTCCACTGGGTTGCCATCTGTAATATTTTGACAGATGTAGGCATTGCTGCTGTTGGCCTTAATGTGGTACAAGTGTTGCCACAGCTGCTGCTGTCCCACCATGACCACGTCTGGAACAGTTTGGGGTTTTTTTTGGATGCTGACATTGAAGACAAAGTTCTGGTTTGGGGTTGGATTTTCTTTCTCTTTCTCATTTTCCCATTCTGTTTGGGATGTAATGACAATAAATAAAGCATATTCCCTGAAAACAATAGGCAGTGTTCATCTCTTACAAGTGGCTGTACAGAATATAAGAATATAAGGAGGTGGGCATGTATATACTTATGTGCAAAACCTGTATGGATTTCATGTTTGCTTCTAGCATTCATTTTTGCTTTTAGAATCTCATTTAAAAGGAGAAGGGGCAGAATGCAAAAGGAGGAGCTTGAAAGAATTTAGCAGCTCCTGGCTACACAAACCCTCTCTCAGGAGGTGATGTGACAGTGATAGGAACCTGCTAAAAGCTGTGTGTTATTGTTGTTCAGTGACCTTCTTACAAGAGAGTTTCTCTCGTCGTAACCATCATTGATTGTAGGATGCAGACTATGACTTTAATGCAAAATAATGGCAAGCTGACATGAAAAACTCAATCCTGTGAGACAGCAGATTGTCCTAAAATGTATGTTTTAACCATTGTGCAATTATTCCCTCTGGCATGAGAGGCAAATGGGTGAATTTAGTCTTTCATAGTTTTTCATAATAAGGCTTAAGCAATGATACTGTTGTACCAGCTGTCCACATATTTCTACTTCCCTTCACCATCTTTTTTCTGTTCCCAATTTCTTGCAAGTCTTGGCCTGCTTGCTTCTGGAGAGCATTTCTTTATCAAACTGGCATCAGAAAGACTGGAATAATTTCCCGAGCTGGAAAAAATGAGACTTACATTTTAACAAAAAATAGCTTGTCACTTTTTCTGTGCAGTGGTAAGTGCCTGATGAACACTACTTGTATCCTTTCCTTTGGTTTGGTTGTTTGTTTTTTTCTTGTTTGTATGTTTGTTTTTATCTCACCTAAAGCTTTTATTTTGGGAAAGGGTTGAAATTCCGTTCTTGCAAGATCTTGTATATCAAGATCACTTCTTACTAGCTGTGTATAGGGAACCTCGTCCTGTATCATATGCATTAGAGAACTGTTGAGGTGGAAAAAGACCCAGAGGATTTCGGATCCAGAAGGTGGTTGACCTTTTTGTTGTTATTTTAGGATTTAAAGCTTTTTTTAAAGTATAGAGATTTGCATTTTGATGCTATATCTGTAGTTAGTTATGGCTCATTAGGTGATCAGTCATCTTTATGGATTTTTTTAATAATAATATTCAAGTTTTATTTCTTCCAACCATTTGGTGCATCAAACAGCAGTGGTAGCTCCTGGGTTTCTAACTAATTAATATGCAAGCACAATTACCACACTGCTCTGTGGTAGCACATAGACATGCGAGATTGCCTCTAATATGGCTCTGATGTTTACATGCAATTAGTGCACAAGCTATAGGGCTGTTTAACAAATGTGATCCCAATGTTTTTTTTTTCTGATCTTTACCACACCCAATCTGCATGTCTATAAGAGGCCTGGGGTTTTTCTCTCTGTTATGGAGACTGATTTTTTTACTGTATTTGTTATCATAGGCAGGGACTGGAGACAAGTGATGCCTGCTGCACTTTCAGCAGTGCTGACCCAATGGTGTGCGCTCACTGTAGTTTATCAACACAATAACTGCACAGTAAATGACTTATTCATGATTTTAATGGTTGCTATACAGTGAGCAGGATCTGCTGAATTTTTTCCCCTTGTTTATTCAGTAAGAGTGAGTCTGTCTGAGCGATGGGTGGAAGCACAATAGGCGTTCAACATCCTATTGTTATCCCCAGCACACATTGTGGCTGATTGTAAAAGTTAGGATGGAGAAGGGTTGCCCAGTGTCACATGGTGCTCTGTGGTGATTGTGGCCTTCTGCTAATTAGCTAACCATAAACACAAGTTATTCCTTTCCAAGTGCATTTTGCTGCCTTTGTCCTGATAGCAGGCTGTAGCCTAAGGAAGTTTTCTGTTTGCACAGAAGCAGCAGAATCCTTAGTGTTTTCCATCACTGGTCCTTATGTAGCAATCAGTTTGGATAAGGCAGGATTTGAGCTGCAAATGAATTACAAGTGCTTCTGAAAGATCATTGTTTTGGGGAAAGTAGTTAGAATGTTGCTGTTGTCCCATTTCCAGTTTGCTGAGCTGAATCTTGATTTGAGTGAAATAAACCATAGAATAATAAGCCATAGAACCCTCCGTGGGCCAACTGCTCCACTGTCTCCTTAGCTGAAACAGATGTTGGCATTAAAGTTTAATTACACTGTGACTCATTTTTGATGTCATGGCTAGAATAAAACCAGAGTGAATTTGTCTACCACTTATTTTGAGGATATATAGATATAATATATATAAATATATATATAAAATATAATATATAGCCTAGAAACATCGAGATTGATGTTTTTTTTTTAAGAGAAAGTTTTATATATATATATTTATATTTATATAAATATGTATATATTTATATTTATGCCACTTGTTGTAAACAAACAAACAAACAACTTCTTCCTCATATCCAATCTAAATTTTCACTCTTTAGTTTGAAACCATTTCCCCATGTTCCACAACAGACCCTGCTTTTCTACACAGATCTTCTTTCCTTTAGCTTCGCTTTAAGTAGAGCTGAGTTCTCACAAGTATCAAACTTGGTTTGTAATGAACCAAGATGTGAAAGCATTATACAGGGAGCTGAGCAGCAGTAAGCCCACCAGGAAAGGACTGTGCCAGAGAATAAAACAGCAGATTATAAACACTCCCTGCAAGTTGTGCTCTCGTGACCCTGACAACATAATTTTAGTTCTGTGCTGAGTTAATCTACATAATGCTTCAGACTAATGTATGACACTTCTAACTATGTCCACAGGTCTGAAAATGAATCTGATGGTGGTATGGAAAGTGGAGAGGGAAAGCACTGACAGGGAACTACACAGCAGAAAGTCACATCTGAGTGTCTGTTTTTGGTGAGGGAAATAGAAGTGAAAAGGACCAGTGTACACTGGTGTGCACACCCTGGTACTTGCACAGAAACATCCTGGTGGTGACAAGACTGCAGTTGCTCACAAGCAGAGAACAGCCATGATAATGCTGCCCTTTATTTCCAGAGCTGTTCATAGCAGGCTCACTCTCTAAAGCCTCCCCTATAAAAAGCCAATAAAAACTTGGCTTTCTGTTGACCTTCTAATATTCCTACTTAATTAGAAGGAACATTTTTTCTGCCAGTTAGAAAGCAGCATCTCCATCCAACAGGAACTTTAAATTAGTCTGAGTGGTTTAGTAGCTGCCATCTACAGTAGTTTGGGTTTTGTTTTCTTTTTTTTTTTTTTCCATTTTTTTTTTTTTTTCCCCTTGCTGCAGCATTTAGATTTACTGATGTGTGTGATATTGATCATGGAAAGCCATGGTAATTCTGTAATGGAAGATTGCAGCAGAAATTGATGTTTTAGAGACTAAACAAACACATGTAGGGCCACTGTTGCAAAAGTACTTCTAAATCTCTTCTCATCTGAGGTGACTTCTGCAGAAATTCATAGAATCACAGAATCCTTAGAGTTGGAAGGGTCCTCTGAAGGTCATCTAGTCCAATCCCCTTGCAGTGAACACTACAGCTACATCAGGTTGTTGATTGGCTGAAAATGAAAGGAATTCATGAGAGTTCTGATTTCTGTTCTGAAATACCGTTATCAGATTTTCTACTTAACCTTTGACTGTGGGAAAAGTGATTGAATGCCTCTGGAAAAAAGAGTGTTAGGTGTTGGACACCTGACTGAGTCACCACAGTGACATTACTGCCAACAGACTTCTTTTCACTGAAGCGAGAGGAGATGAAAGTGCTGATGTTTCTGAAATAGATACTTCATATTTGAAAACCTTTTCTGTTCTTTAAGTGGGATTCCCTGAGCAAGTATCAGAACACGGTGACTCTTAACTTGCTTTGACGTTTTTTTTTTTGACTTGCAAGAGCTCCTTTTTTTCAGCACAATGTCTCTGTTGATTTCAGCAGTTCTGCACTGATGTTTGAGGTTTTAACAGAGAAGACTATGATCTTAGGTCCATGCTGTAGCGTAGCTCTGGCACTGGGTGGATTAGGGAAGCTGCAGTCTATTAGGTAGAGAAACGTGTTGGTGAACTCCTAAAGATTAAGTTTCAATTGCTGCTCTGTTTATTGTTGTAAGTGGACTCGTTATTTGCTGAGTCCATTTGGGCTAGGTACGAGGTAATATTGTCTTTAGTGTCGACTGTTCATCAGATCTATTCCATTATTTCATTTTTGAAAGGTGAGGTTATGGCACAAGTGGGACATTAATAGCATTATTCTGTTACCTTTCACTGTCTTTGATTTCCATTTGATTTGATTGTGGTAAATCTTGTATAGAAATTGCTCATGTTTAAAATGACCACAAGACTCTCTTGTTTAGTTTCCAGATTGTATTGGTCTGGGGTCATATTCCTTGAGCAATTGTCAGCAAAGAAATCAGTTTCAGAATAGGAAATAGAAGTGTGGAAAACTTCAGACTGAAATCAGGCTTGCTATATGACACCTTGTCTCCTTATAGAGCCCTACATATATGTTCTGAAAATTTACTTGTATTTTAGCATATTTGGCAAAATTTCTTGAAATAACTTTTCTTATCTGTTTCAAAATTCCAAGATCTGAAAGCGAATTTCTTTTGGTATTCAGGGTGAAAACTCCCTCACCCAAGAACCATCAGAAAATGAAACTTCAGCTCTTGTTCCTCCACTAAATTACTCTGCCCCTTCTGTGAAGGATCCAGGGCTGGCCAGCATTGTCGTGAACTGCACAGCCTATAAAGGAACGACGAGTGATGAAACTAAGCAGAGGAACAGCAAATATAGCTTCAATTTCAAAATCACTGCTCACCAGATTGTAGTAGTTTGTATGTAGTGGCCTGGTTTCAGGAGGTAAATTGAATCAGTCTGACTGATTCAGTGGTTGAATCTGAACTCATAAATTAAAATAACATAGAATAATTGAACAGAACTCATAAACAGGATTTTTGGAAAATAAGATGTTGAGGAGGTGAGGCTTTTGTATGCATGCTTGGGATTTTGCCATTTCCTTCCTTTCGTATGCAATTGTCTCCTCTATTGCTGAAGCATCATGTCCAACTGCAGACTCACTCTAGCACTATTTTGGTTATTCCAAGTGCTGCAGAAGCACCTAGCTGAGGAGTAGGACCTTGTTTTTCCTGTCAGCCAATAAACAGATGGGGTAGAATATGAGGAAGGCACTCTGCAGCTATCACAGCTGACTTCTGTTTCACAGAGTGACTTCTTCCACTGCCAGTCAAACTACTTTTCACTAAGGAGACTGCTGCTCACAAACTGCAGTACGAGAATCAAATTGCTGCAGGTTTTGCAGGGGAGTTGCAGCTTCAGGGTAAAGGCTGCTTGGGAAAACTCAGTAGCAGAATCCCAGCAGCATAATTACTCTAATTACAGAGGTGCTCGAATAGCACCCTCTGTACATGCTATTCCTGCCTGGACATATTTACAGCTGCCCTGTTACCCCTGTGCCAATACAGTTGTGCCAGTTATTTTTCCCTAAAGGCAAACATTTAAATTATTTCTTTTTCCTGTTCATCTAATCAACAATCTTTTAAAATTGATTTGTAATTATTCTTTCAATTGCAAATAATTATAAGGGTTGAAAAATACCTTACTAGTTTCATTTTTCCCACCCATGTGGTTTTCTTTTTTTTTTTTTTTTTTTTTAACATATGTGTTCACTACAAATGTCTCCTGCAGTAAAAATACGTTCCTTCCTAATAAATGTTCTTGCATCCCTTGTGAAAGTGCTCTTTTTGGCTCTGCGTGAAGTCTAGGTGCCTATTATGTGACTTCTGAATGTTCTTGCAAGTTATTTTTGAGATTCCAAGAAAAAGAAATTAAGGAAAGCATGCAGAGCTTGTCCCCTCTTTAAAACATGAGTACATTTAAATTAGCACGTTGTTAAAAATTCCACACTGCTTTGACTAATCATCATGACTGACTATCTTCTTTGTAATAAATCAGTGCTGACATATACAGATATCTGGTTTTTATAATCAGTTCCCCTTGTTTTTAAGCATATCATAATTCCTTTATCAGGAATGAAGTGTAGGAGAAGGTTCATGTTGTCGTTTGTACAGACTGAATATAAACTGCTTGACACAGGGGACTATAAAAACGAAACATTTTCTCCACCATCCATATTAGTTTGCTTATACTGACGTAGTTAGGATTTACAACTGCAAGGTAAATACTTAAGTATTTATAAATAAATAAAGTAAATAAATATAACTATAAAATAAGATAAATAAGGACTTTTTCATGTGAGTGAAATATCCCAAAAATGATTGGCTGCAGAAGTTTTCATGAGGTCATGTCTTTCTGAAAATTGTAGTGTATTTGCATCTAGTTTTTCAGAGCCCTTCAGATCTTACTGAAATTACAATTGTGCATTTATTGTAAAGGTAATATTTTTTGCAGGAAAATTAAGCATGATGTTAGAAAGCCTTGTTTTCCACAGATGAAGAAGGAAAAAAAGAAAGGAGAACTCGGGCTGTTAGGTGGAATTTGTCAAGCTGTGTTTATGTCCATTTCACTCACTGCAGATACACCTATTTAATTTATTGTTGTATCTGTTTTGTGTAATTCAGATGGTAAAAATGTACACAGTGAAAATGCTTGGAGAATATCTTTGTCTCTCTTGGATATAAACTATAAACTGCCAGTTCTGTGTCGACTTTAGTACATGGTAGTACTGATTAGAGTTCTTTCCTATATGCTACTTGTGTTGAAGTGACGCAAATCAGAGGTATCAGTTGGTTGTTTTTTTTTCAGTAGTGTATGTATAAATAAGTGGCAAACACTTTTTGAAATTACTGGTGAATAGCAATATTTTTAATGAAACAATTCAGAAAGCATTACAATCCATCACTAGACCTGACTTGAAGAACAGACTGTCAAACATGAAATACATAACGATGAACTCACTTGTGCACATACGCCTTCTAAGATAGCCCACTGGTCTGTGAACACATCTGTCATCAGAAAATGCAGAGTATGGATTCCAGGTCTACGAGGAGCCTTTCCTTAAGCCGTTCTGCCAGCAGTTCTACCTCAGCCTTTATGTTTGATAGCTGGCATATCTCAGATGATCTCAACTCCAAGGGGAACATGAGAATAGAGGCATTCTCTGAGTGCATGAGTGTTTAGAATAACACTATGCTTAGTGATCAAATGAACAATCCCTTTGAGCTTTTGAGATAGTACCCCCTCTCACAGGGCACTGGAAAGCATTTCTTTAACAATTATGCAGCAACAAAGCACAATGGGATTGCTGGTTGCCATAATTTCTTTCAGAGGAGAAAAGTCAGAGTTTATATATTACCTTCCTGTTCTGATCTCAAATCCAATTAGTTTGGCAGTCAGGGAATACAACCTCGTCTGCTCTCGTATCCCTAGTATTAGTGGAATAGGCTGCAGCATACATGTTCAAAATTTTTTACATGTTAAGATAGATTTTTTTTTTACAAATGCATTACCTGCCTGCTGCTTGTTCCTTCCAATCAATTTTTTTTCCTGCCTGCCTTACATTCAGGAGTTTAAACCTCCAGGTGTAAACAATCTGTACTACTAATGGTGTGCTTCTTATGCTCTCAGACACTTCTCCAACATTTTTAAAAAGGCAAAAGCCCTTCTTTACTGAGAACAAGCTGATAGGATATATCCTGTCTCTGAGATCCTGCAAGCCATATGCCAGCAAATGGTCTGCGCTTGAATTTTTGTTGAGGTGACTTGGGCTAACAGCACTGCTCAGTGCTGCTGTGACATTTTGCTGAGAGAACAAATTCTGCTCAAAACTTGAGATTTATTCTAGAATGAAGCACTCTTTAAAATATTCTGTAAAGAAATCCCAACAGATTGTATTGTTTTCTGATAGAAGCCGGTGAAATCTATGAGCTGTTCACCAGATTTTGAGCCTAGGATGTACAGAATGAGAATGCATATCTTCTTTCCAATTTTAAAAATAAATGCTAAGTACAAGTGTTGGTAAGTTCTGCTACAAGTTGGTCATACCTCCCACTATTTCAAATATTGCTTTACTACAAATAAAAGAAATCCAAATCTCAAGTGAAATTGAAATCTAATCTGGTGCCTTTAATCTGCTTGTCAGACAGAGTGCTCTTATTTGTAATTGCTTGGGAATCAGAGTTGTTTCAGTAAAACTATGCCAGTGGGGGCATAAGATATTTTGCTATATTTGCTTCAGTATTTGCATTCTGAAGTGTGTTTCAGAAACCACAAACCTCTTGTACATCACAGCGCACAGATCTTCTTAACCTGTTGTGACTGAGCCACTATAGCTACTCATAGATAATTAGGTATTTAGGTTTTATGATTACCCGCAGAACTTTTATTAAATGGTTTTAGCAATACATGCCATGCCTGAAAAGCTGAAAAATAAAGCAGTGCTGGCTTGCCATCTGTCTCCTAAGCATGTAATAGACCATTCTTTGGCTCTTGGCAGTGAGTGCTGGGTGGTGGGGAGAAAAGAGAGGTGAACTGGATTAAGAGTGGCCTACAAGTGAATTTGGATATCCCTCGTGTTTGTTAATTACTTTTTTTTCTTTTCATTTCTCCCTGCTCATTAGATTGTTGTTTCCAGCTTACCATCTTCAGAACAGAAAGCGTCTCTCTTTACTTTCATGTTCATGCTATTTATCCACGCTTTAGGGTTGTGTTCACATTTTAGGAAAGAGAATGAATTTCAGTTTTAAAAGATATCTGAATCTTGTCCTCATTGGGTGGTCTTGTTGTTGCTAATTTGAGAAAATCTTTTACTCTGTTAGTACTTTAAAAAGTATCGTTTTTCTTCAGTCCTTGTGTTCTTACTAGTCCAGAAAAATCCACTCTCAGCTGTTATCTGTGTGTGACCAGTGTTATGTCCTGCTCTGATTCAGAACCCTGCTGTGCTAATTAATCCAGCCAAATCAGGCTGATGTATGTATGTCTGCAGATTCTTTGGTCTGAAATCGAGCTCTGTGTAGATGGAGATGTTTGTAGCCTGCACCCTAATGAGGTGGTTGATTTAACAAGAACTTGCTTGGTTCCACTGTACAGAATTTAAACGTTTCTTCTTGGAAAAGAAATTGCTGTGACTTCCCCATGTTGTTTTATTTTCATTCCGATGAAAATAGAAGTCTAGGTTTTATTAAAGCAGCGTCTTGCATAGTTTAGTAATAAAAGAGATTGATGATTGGCTGTGAGCCATTTGCTACAAGGAAATGAGTTTGTTAGATTTTGCATTGTTGGAGTGCAGAGTCTGGAAATGGGTGCATATCAATTTGATGTTTGATTTGATATTCTTTATACATTGTCTTCTGTTCTCATAGGTTGTTTGTTTGTTTCCCCATCAGCTCTATTTGTTCATCTTGCAGGCCTATGCAGAGGTGTCTTAGACACTGAATTATCAGTTCTTAACTTGGGAACATTTTAGTGACAGTGAAGAACGTTTTGCACCACTGTTGCTGGGTTTAGCAATCGCATGCTGCAAAGCCTGTCACAAGCTGTGCCTTTATGCTCCTTGCTGAGTAAAGCTGCACGTGTTTGTCTTGTCTCAATGTTATTTTCTCCTGTTAGAGAACACCTCAAATAATGAGTCTTTAGGTGGCAACAAAATGCTCTATAACCGTTATCCCAAGGGAGAAATCTGTGCTGATTTTATTCTCATGGAGGACAGTTAGCTCAGCCAGTCTTCTTAGCATTCTTCAACAAGACTTCTTTAGTGCACAAACAAGTGGCCTAGTCTGCTGCTGACCTCTTTTCCTTTTTCTTAAAGTATTTTTGAGCCTTGTGTGCTATTATCTTGCTTCAGATTTGAAATCTAAATAGCACAGATGAAAATGCATGATAAAATGACAGTATACTACCCTGTCTGTTCAAATACGAAACTGGTACAAAATAAAATTAAAAAAAAAAATTCAAAATTGTTAAGCAAGCAATTTCCATGTTGTGGGTGGATTTTCTGAAATAGTCAAATGAATATTTTTTTTTAATGTTCTTGAAGGATCTGGAAAAAAAAAGCCCTAAACCATATGTGTTGTAAACAAAGAAGAATGCTAGCAGGGAGATGAGCTCTACAGAAATAACTGAAAGCAGTTCCGCATTCACAGCTCAGTCTGAAAGAACAAAATTGTAAGTGGAAGGGAAGGACTACAAAAATCTGGATCCTGCAGGTGTTGGTAATGAGTACCGTGCCAATAGCCTCAGAACTCAGAGAATAATTGAGGCATTTGAGAGTTAGTACAGGACTTTTTTTTGGATGGACTGGAGTTCAAAATGACTGTTCAGCCTGAAAGGTGAAATACTGACAGCACTAACATTTTCAGTATGACTATAATAGTGCCTCTAGCTGCGTGGTGTTTTGTGTGAACAATGCCAGGGACAGCCAAGCCAAGTGGCTAAAAGCACCTGTACTCCTAGCAGCAGCTGTCTGTAACATCCAGTTTCCCTTGGCTAAGTGCTGATTTGCAGCTCTGCTACTACTGTTTTTTTTTTGTAGTCTCATTAGAAGGACTGGTTAAGTTAGCTAGGGTAGATGATGGCAGAACTCAACAGCTGTTGCTTTACTGCCAGCTCCTTTACACAATCCATTTCAAAGAGCCTATTTTCAGGGTGGGGTGATTAGACATTTGGCTTGTTTGCTTTTAATTGCCATTAGACTTTGCTGCCAAAACAATGTGGGATACTAGTGACAAAGCTGAAAGTTTGCTAGCTGACTTGTTAGCACAAGTCCTCTCCAAACAGAGAGGTATTTTAAGGCAATAACCACACAATTTTTAGAAAAATGCTTAATTCCATTTTTGGAGGCCATCTACTTTTAAATTGAATGTATTGTACTGCATGCTGAAAGAAGAGGCATGGGGCTGGAAGAGAGGGGAAGCAAAAGAATGGTGAAGCTGTGGAAGGTGCATTTCTGATGGTAGGTAAATGGGTCATCGCCTCCTTCTGCAGCTGGAGCTTGGTCTGGAATTCACAACATGTGTTTCTTGCACTGTCTGTGACCATGGGTGGAAAGCTCTGAGTACTTGGCTCAGTCCTGCTTGGCTGCTTGTTCCTGACAGACACAATGCCAGAGTGTTCCCATCTGAAGTGGGTTAGGAAAGTTGGCTGATGAAGCACATAACTGGAATCTAAAGATTTATTTCTGCACTTGAAAATTCTGTCTCAGTGAGTGATTTATTTTATATATGCACCACTAAAAACAAAGAAGCATTTTTCTCTTATGTTGAAGTGAAGGAATAACCAGATGCAAAGGATCCCTCTAGTCTACAAGATCCCAAGGACATTTTTCTTGAGTCTGCTGGCTGCCTTCTCCTTACGTTCATGTGCATGCAGCCCCTTCTTTCTCCACTTCAGCATGCATGTCCCTGTTTCTATGTCACACAAACCCTAATGTTTAGGCTGGTGGCACAACTTAAGAGCTTGTCTCCTGCTCCATGCCATATCAGCACAGCTATATAATCTGACTCCATCAAATATAAGCAAACAGGAAACACTGTTTTACCATAGTGAAATCACTGGGGATCTGGATAAGGCTGTTCCTAATTTTTTGGAGATTTGCAACAGTGACTATCCTTGAGCAGTTAACAGTTTGTGTGGTAGATGCATCAAAGGCAAAGCTTGGAAAGTACTACGGATGATTCCCAGGCATGAATCTAATCCATTCTGAAGCATGGTACTGAGTGGCTCCTGTCAGGTGGGTGAAGCACATCATCCTAGGCACATTGTATGCTTGGTCAGAGGTAGAAAAGATTCACTTCATTTTTTTTGTTGTTGTTTTTAAGACTTCACAGATCATGTAATGCAAACAGTCTGTCTGTAGAGGAGGGAAAAACATTGCTGTAACTGTTTCTCTGGTATCACTGGCATCACTGGCATCTCTCCAGTCAGCATTCAAGTGCAATGGTATTCATTTTTTCAAAAGCAGAGCTTCTTGCTCTTTTTCAGATGGTGTTATAAAATGTGAAAAGGCAGACTCTTCAAAAAATTTCCTTTTTTCCTATCATTGACTCTTTAACACTGTTTTTTAAATTGTTCTCTGGCTACCATTCAAGACATATTGGAGCTAGCTAGCTAAACCCTCTGCTGCTGGTATTCCTGAGTTATTAATACTCATGCTTTGTTACTGTTAGAAAAGCTTCATTGGCAGAAGGTAACCTGGCATATTTACTGATCAGGGCCATGCTGTACTGGAGCCCATCCATCCCTTACCTTTAGCTAACAGTTATGCATTTGCTTAGAGTTTGTCTGCTAAGGAAATTGCCTTTATCCAGGCAGGAGGTAGGGTAGCAATTACTAACTACACTGGATCTGTGTACGTGTGTATGCACACTAGTGGTGACAAGGTTCCTAGGTGCAAAATTGAGTAGTTCTGTTGTGCACAATGTCTCAGTTGTCTATCAGTCCATACTGTCAGTGCTGTATAGATGTGCCTTTTTTGTTCTTCATAGGATAGTTGAGATTTGTGGTAGTATTTATATATCTCTCTAGTCCTTTTACAGAGCCTGTGAATGGGGGTGATGTCTAAGATCCCACCACTAGAATAAGTAGACTGTAATGGCTTGGGTATGTTGAGAATAGTCTTCAAGTAAACTAGCAGATCTATACTGCAGCACAAGCTCAACAGTGGCTAAGGGTTAAGCAGTCTTCCTTCTGGCTGATGATAGTGGAGGTGATGTTTAGCACTCAGTCTGCCCCTTACTGCTTCAAAGGACAGCACAACCAGTGCATAGTGAGATGTTGGCTTCTTTTCCAGTTCACTTTTATTGCGTTCAGAATGTTTGAAGTCTTTTATGAAGTGTGGCAAACCTGTCACCGAAGAGAAAAACATGTAACCAGCGTGACATCAAATTGTAATCATCTTGTCAAACTGTAGCAAATCACAAATTAAGTTTATATTGGAATAAATGCCAAGATAACATACAAGTCACGTTATCCTGCATCTTCTCATTTTCTATATGCAGCACAACACACTGTTTGTACCATCAGTACAAGTGCAGGATAGTCTGGCAATTACTGATTTCAACCAACTTGTGTCAGCCTCCTGCAAAGAATAGAGGCATTAATTTTATTCCTTTTAGGAGCAGAGAAAATATTTTGCTTGTCAGAATAGAAAATTTTAAATTCAGAAATGGAGTGGATGTTCTTCTGTTCCAAATATTTGGTCTCTTCTGATTTCTTTGTTGCTTGATGGGCCTGTTCTTAAAAAGAGTTGTCAAGAAGAGATGTGGGTAGGGTGGAGGGAATTTGTTTCATTAAGTGCCTCTCAATTACACTTTCTGAAAGGCAAGGAGTCAGAACTCTGGGCTTTTGCAATTGCAAGTTTTTGCCATGATTCTGAACTGCTTTCATTTTGAATGAAAAAATGTCTTGGTTTTTAATTGCTATGTGATTGCTTTCCTTTCTCAAGTAGTACTGTTTCTAGTGGGATTCATTGCTGCTGCTGGAGGGAATATCTGTAGGGTTCAACCCTTCTGCTAAGGGTCTCATTTTATTTATGTGTTTAAGTAACTCATCTACTGAAAGCAATTCTGCGTAAATCAAAATTGCAGTTTGAAAATCTTTTATTCTTGCGTTTATCAGATTGGATACCAATTAGTTTTCTTTCCTTAGCCAAAGGTAATAAAAGAGGACTTCAAAACCACTGTATTCGCATTTCTTGCTTCCAGACTGTGAGAGAGCAGCAAGAGTGGCCTGCCCAAGGCGGGTAATGGGATGCAGGGTAGCAGCAGGGCAGCCCAGCAGTGCCCCTACAAGCAGAGCAGGACCAAGGTTGATGTCAAGGCTGGGCACCAGGCAGGTCTCAACTTCGTGAGATGTGAGGCACAGATGTTGCTGTAGTGCAACTGGGGGTGTCACAAAACTGTGACATGAGGCCAGGCAGCCCTGCAGAGTTCTGAGCTATTTCCCAGCAGTTTGAGCCCAGGTGACAGTCACCCCATAGCAGAGCTGACCTCAAGTACTGGCAGATTCCCCCATGTGTGGGGGAATAGGGTTGCAGAGCCTGCTGTGGTGCACAGGCTGCCCAGAGAAGCTGTGGTGCCCCATCCCTGGAGGTGCTCAAGGCCAGGTTGGATGGGGTCCTGGGCAGCTGAGCTGGTGGGGGGCAGCCCTGCCCATGGCATGGGGGGCTGGGTGGGCTTTGAGAGCCTTTCCAACCCAAAACATTCTGTAATTCTGTAATTCACTACAGTTGATTGCATCCTAAAACTGAAAATTGAACCAAATTGCAGGGGTTTTATAAAGAGTTTGCGTTATTTATATATTTCCAAAGGACACACAGAGATAGGATGCAGTACCGAAATGTACCCACTTTTACCTGGAAAATAGATGACCTTTTATTTTCAGAGAAAACACAGCTATTTTCTGTCTGTGGATCATTTTATATCATTCATGAGTTGTCTGCACAGTTTCATATGAGGCAGAAAAACAAAAACTTCCTGCTGAGAAAATTGAGGCAGAGTTTTTGTCTTTGAGTTTCAGAAAAGCATGATGACTTGCAGACAGGCACTCGTGTCTACTGTCCCATGGGTGCAAACAGGCTATTGCTTGGAAGTACTGACTGCTCAGTGGTTTGCAGGCAGGCACAGGTCAGCTGGTGGCTGTGAACACCCAGTCAGTGCAGCACCAAGCCCCCAGCCAGCATCAGCACTGCGCTGAGGTCTGTGCCATGACCTGTGCTGGCCTGGGGCATGAGCAGAGCAAGAGGGGAGGATGCTTGCATCTGCTTTTAAGGTAACAAGGGATGTGTTTTTTTGTGTATATACACTGCCCTGTTATCTTCCTCCTGGTGGGACCAAGTGAATAGCTCTGTAAGTTATTCCCGAAGGGCTTGTTATCATCTTTTTTGATCATCAATCCAAATTTACACTTGGAAAAATGTGTTCATAACGTTTCTTGCCTGTTTCAATATTTTAGACGCGTGGCTTTCTCACACCATCCTTTTTAGTCCTCAGAATTGATACTGCTTTTAGTGGAGTGCTTCATTCAGGACACAAGAAGTGCCTTTATCTTGCTATTTGAGCGTGTAGAAAGTTTGTGCATTCTTTTTTTTTTTTTTTTCCTTTTTTTTTTTTTTCTTTAATAGCAGTAACTCCCACGAACTGGTACAAGGCTCAGTACTGTGCAAGCAGTTTTTCACTCTTAGAATGCTGCTACTGAAAAGCAGATATTGTGCAAAGTACCATCGATCACTGCTGCGGTTTTATACAGTTTGTCACCATTGTTCTTCGTATAGCATTGAGTCACATTTAGGACTATGGTACAGCTCACGAGTGTTCAGCAGGGAAAAAAGTGCTTGTTTTCAGTTTTGTTTTTTGTTTTTAATTAATAAAAAAAAAGCCTCTGTTATTTATAATTTTTTTGTTAGGGATTTGTTACTGTATAGAAAATATGTCTCATGCAGCCTCCCTGCCTAGATAATATGTTTAATATTAATGTATTTAAAAGCAAATAATGAAGTTTCTAATGATGGATTAGGATGGAGTCTCTGAAGACCCCCCAGATAGCTGAAGTTAGATGTTAAAATATTAAAGAAGAAATCTAAAATGCTGTTCCACCAGATGGCTAGCTTAGGGGCAGAAATAAACTTCTATTGTATCTCCAGATTTACTGGACTTTTTACTTCAACTGTGGGATTTCCTAATCATTTCCTGGAATTTCTTTGTCTGACTGAGAACACACTGTATCTAAAGGCTCTTAGCTAAAATCCAGCTGAACACCAGGTGCATTTCTTTGGATAAGAGATGAGTTGTGTACAGTTAGGTGTTTTTTATTGAAGCTGGTATTCTAACAGTGCCACAGGGTTGATGGATATACTTTTGGGGCCCATGTCAGCTAAGAATCTGAAGTTCCTGAAGTTCAGTTGTGGGTTATTTTTTTGGGGTTGTAGACTTTTTTTTTTTTTTTTTTTTTTTTTCTTTTTTCCCGGGGACTTAATTTCTTTCTTTTAAGGTGGTATTAATATAAGCAAACTGTTTCTCTGTGAATATATTCAGTGATTCCATGACAAATTTTGTTTTCATGTGATAGATGCTTCTGGCTGCACTGATGGGAATGGTAATTGAAGCTGCCATCATTTCTTTTTACTGCTATTGCTGCTTTTCTCCGTATTAAATATGCCTCAATTTGTTACAGTATGTACATATAAACCACAGTGCACCTCTGGGCATTTGTTGCTATAATATGCCATCTGGGGTACAGAAAGATAGGACTAAGACCCTAAAAAATGCTTCTGTCAAAGATGAAGCAACACAAAACAAAACAAGAAAAATTGGAAATGTCTAGAGATGCAGGAATTTGGAGGAGATTAATTGACAGAGCCGACAGCAGAAAACATCTTTAAAAAGTGTTTACCATCCAGACCTTGAAATAAGCAGAATTAATGGGAAGTTGAGAGGATTAGAAAAGTTTAATTTTTGTTTTCAGAATGTGCATATAAAAAGCATGTCATAAAAATATCTTCTTAATGATAGACTTCACGGTGCAAACTTTAGCCGTGCATCAAATTTACAAATAATTTTAATGAAGGACAAGTGCCAAGCTGCTCTTAAGGGTTTAAAAGTAATGAAAGCTGACCGCTTCTGTGCTAAGATCATCTCCTGGTTTTCCTTCTATTTTCCAGGAAAATAATATAGTTAGTACAGTTAGTACAGTACAGTTAGTAACTGCTCATGTGATGCGCTGAAAATTGATCCACATAAAAAGAAACCTGCAGTAGGTGCATGTGCTATGCTCCTGACTACTTTATGTGTGTAACGGGACTGGAGCTTGACTACATTCTTTCTTTGCCAGCAGGGGAATACCAGGTTAGCACCCTGCTAAGCTTTAGTTCTTTGCCAGGATCTCTTCAGGTGGAGCTACTTGTGCCTCAAGCCTTTGCAAAGCTGCGCAGCCTCCAGTTGGCCTAGAGTACATGGTGAACAAGATAACTTTGAACTGAGATGTAGGCAGGGCACATTTGCTCTCAGCCTAGAAAGCACCCTGTAAATATACCTTTTGGAAACTGGAGATTTCATGCTGCACAGATGGTGCCAGCCTACCATGTAAACCTCTAATTTTGTCCCCTCTGCTAGCTAGTATAGAAATATGTTTTTCTTAGAAGGAAAGGTTTGTTGCAAAATGAAATGAGGATGTGGTGAAAGCATCACTGTATGATCACTAATAGCACAGCCGCTTGCATTCTTTGCATCCTTTGCATCCTTTGGGATGGATGAGAAGTGAGTTGTTTCTTTTTTCAGTACAGAATGGATGAAGTTTCCTGAAAGGCTCAATCTGTGGTTGCAAGCTAGTAATGCTTCAGGTTGGGTAAGAGCTCCAGTCAGAAGGCAATCCAGAAGTGTCCCCTTAGCAGAGTGAAGGAATATGACTGGAAAGACATTTGTGAAATGTGTTGTGAAGCAACACTGCCAGTTCTTAGATAATGTAGATAAATGCCAGTATTCTAGATTTGAGAAAATGCCAAAACCTATGCAGTATTCATTTTCTAAGTGGGGACCCTTTTGAATTTGAAGACTTCATAATAAATGCTTGTATCTAAAATGTACATAGTTTTTAAATGTTTAACAGTGCAGATCAGGAGAGGTAACATTTTAAGCTTTTGACTTTTCTATTTGTTTTTAAAGTATGTATTTTCTTCCTGTATTAGCTATTGACATTTCTGACTGCTATTGAGCAGGTAGGTTTTGCAGCCTGCAGAGGTTTCAGAGGTAAATTTGCTGGTGAAATTAGTGAATTTGACCCAGAAGAAGACTACTAATGCCTCCAGCAGTATGGCAAGGGTGCAGTTCTTTGCTCAGAGTGTGGTGAGGCACACAGAGAAGCTGTGGTGTCCCATCCCTGGAGGCACTCAAGGCCAGGTTGGATGGGGCCTTGGGCAGCTGAGCTGGTGGGGGCAGCCCTGCCCATGGCACAGGGTGGGGCTGGGTGGGCTTTGAGGGCCCTTCCAACCTAAGCTGTTCTGTGATTTATATCTGTCTATAAATGTTTGAGCTCATCCTTCTCTTTAACCTGTTAGTCATCAAAACAAATACTCATCTCTTCCTTTCTGATATCTTTCTTTCAAATATCCTACTTGGATCTTGTTGAAACTTCATTCTTGGTTTCAAGTATTCTTTATTCTAGCTTTAGGACTGCACTTGAGGGTGTTATGAAGAAGATATAGCCTGCTGTAAACCCAAGATAAATTCCAAGGATAAGATTTCCTTCTGGAGTCTTTTTGACTGACAGGTAGACATTTTAATCAGATCAGATATCAATTCTTCAGGTACATGAATTTGCTTCTGAAAAATATTTCATTGGACACCAAATTGTGTTACTAGGAAATCTTAAATTTTTATAGTAAATTAAAAATGCTGGGAAGGCTCTGAATAATTTGTCACTGTTATGATCCAAAGTGCTTCTTTTCTCTTGTATGGATTGTCTTAGAATATTTTCATAGCCTTTACATATTTATCCTGCAGCAATTCCTAGATCTGCACTGATGTTGTCCATTATGCAGCCTCCATATAAAGCTGTTTTGAAAAGCAAGGCAGAGTATGGTGGCAAAAATCTGTTCCCTCCCTTTGCAGCAGGATGCAGAGTCCCCAGGAGCTGAGTTCCCTGCAACGAGGGAACTTTTCAAACTGTGAGAGCAGCCTCACACAGCCTTGAGATCCTATGCCTCAGGAGCATCATCACTAATGTGCTTTAGTGTGGGGAATTTTGGCATGCAACTTCAGATATGGCATGGCAAACTTGTCCTCTGAGTAACCTGGCATTTGGGCCTATTTTCTTTAGTTTAAAGTGATAGTTTCAATAGTGAACCTCTAGAATCTTCATAACATGAGTAAAAACTTAAATAAGCTGTACGGAGGAAATGCCAAGCAGCCAAAACCCCAAATCTGAAATGTTAAAATGATATATTGGCTAAGCACTTACTGTATTTTTTTTAAATGAGCAGTTAGCTGCTGATCTTCTAAGCAGAATGACTTTTTTTCCCTTTTTAGCAGTAGCTGAGATTTGACTATGCTGATGACAAAATGTTTCAAATATTTATTCAAAGAGTTTGGCCTGGTATGACTCCATAGTTTATTGCATTTGTGGGAATAATGGTGCAGTCAAAATCTATAAAGCTCTCATGAAAAAAGCAGAAGATGGCTGACTAAATATGTGATGGAGAACTTTTTCATGTTTCATTTATATCCCTTCTGAAGTATTTAATGGTTAGAAGTGAGTGGAATATTGGAGATGCTTATTTTTTTATTTGATCTTTGTTTCCATTTTGAGTCCTGCAGATGCCAAACTGTCTTGTTAACTTAAGAAGCCATTGGCTTGTTCCCCAGGGAATATATAAGATACTTGAAAGATGTTACCAATAAAAATTGGATATTTTCTTTTCTTAGTCTTCACTGCATGCAATATGGTATAATGGCTTGCACTTTGATAGCTCCCCAGCTACTGCTTTTTCCATCTTGTGTTCACCTGTAATCATCAGATAGACACCTGTGGGGGACAAGGTAGAGAAGGAGAGCAGCAGGCTGTGAAGAAGAGTGGTGTTTCCTTGCTGAAAGAGCTGGGCAGAGAAATTAGAGATAGCAGGACTGCAGTTGTGCACAGGGGTGTGGGGGATTAGGGATGGGGAAGCAGCTGTGTTGAATTTTACACTAACTGATTATCCAGAGCTGGAGACATGGCTCACTTTTTCCCAGGACCAAAGGCTGAAGAGATGTTTGCTGTTGCAAAAGAGAGTTTTAAGGACAAGGGTGTTTGAAGGGATTTATTCCAGTTACCCTGCCAAGGATGGTTGCTTCTCAGCTAACAAGTCAGTGAAAGGCCAGGAGGTGAGAAAGGTCGGGAAAGGGAGAGAAGCACATTTTCATTGAGGTTAGAGATGGAGGAACCCTTTGATTTGTAGTGAAAGTCTTTTTGGGAAGTCTGAGGTGGAATGAAAATGTAAAGGTAGCTTGGCCAGAGAAACAACCACTCACAAGGCATAATGGTCCTGTCTTATGCAGAAACTTGTTTCCAGAGTTTGCTTTGAGCCTGATACCAGCTCTGCCATCTCCCTGACCACCTTCAAAGCCCCCTCCACCAGCTGATAACTCAGGCCGTCAGTTCTCATCCAGAAGGTAAACTGAGATGCCACAGGGGGAGGAGTTCTGTCTGCTCAGTGCCATGTGGGCCATGAGTTCACTTGCTGAGAGGAACAAAAGCAATCAGGCTGCTCTGTTGGTGACTGGTCCTGTATGCTATGAGCACTGGACTGGCCAAAGCCCTTGGCCATTGGCCTGGGACATTCCCTGTGGACAGGCCCTTGAGATAACATTACCAAAGATGAGTTTATGATTACTGTTTTGGGTCTAGAGTAAGCGTACCAAAGGCTGCTGTAGTTCCCAGCACTGCTTTCAGTATCCTAGCCATGCAAGGAGCTTTTCTTACTGTCCATAGCAAAGGCAGAGCTGGAGTTCCAGATAACTGCTGTGCGGTGTTTCCATGTTGGAAGTGGATTGTATGTCCCTGTCAGCATCTTACAGAATCATCTAGGTTGGAAAAGACTTTCAAGATCATGAAGCCCAACTATCTTGAACTGGAGATGCGGCTCGTGACCTGGTTCTGTTTCCTCAGAAGATACAGATATACTTATGTCTTGCACTATGTGGAATCGGCTGGTTATGTGGATTTTGTCCCCATGAAGGTTTGAGCTTCTTTTCCTGTCACAGGCAGAGTGGGAGGACATGGGTCTTC
Source organism: Lagopus leucura (assembly GCF_019238085.1). Classification (NCBI taxonomy): domain Eukaryota; kingdom Metazoa; phylum Chordata; class Aves; order Galliformes; family Phasianidae; genus Lagopus; species Lagopus leucura. The sequence continues at coordinate 33,902,241 of NW_024962263.1, forward strand.
TGGGCCTCTGCCTCCCAGAGATTCATGCATTGGACATAGCTGGTACAATGCTGGTGATTACACAGCTGAAAAAAAACTCCCGCTGTCTTTTTACTCCTCAGTCCTTATACTACAGGGGAAAATTAATTCCAAAGTGAAGATAATGCTGGATTAATACAGTGTCTGACAGCTGTGCAATTGTTCTGACCATTGAGAACTGCAGTTCACATAACTTTTAAATATCTCTCTGGACCCTTTTTGGGTTTTAGAAGGTGTTGAGTATTTTTTTTAATCAACTCAAGTGGAGAGAATGTTAAATGGTCTGCAGACTTATCTGTATCCTGTTATTTAAAATATTTTTAGAAATATTAGCAAATAGTGTACTGACTAGCAAATAGTAATTTGAATGTCTTTTATGGCCCTGTACTGTACCTTCTAAAAATTTTCTTCTGAAAGTAACTCCCCTCACTGCAAATTCTACAATGATAGTGAGTCTGAGTTCAAGTGGACTTCTTAGTGGAAGCTTCAATTCAGAACAAATTAATAGTGAAAAGAGAGGAATGCAGTGATACAGCATTGCACACCTGGAGTACGTGTGGAAATTTAAAGCATATTAATTGCAGTATCCTGCAGGTAATTCGCAGTAACCAAGTACTTGGCATTGTGTGAAAAACTGAGTACCCATAACCAGTTCTACTTCTTGGAACTGAAAAGCAGTTCATTTGAAGAAGGCTTTATAGGCTTATGCTGTAGGTGATTTTCCTGTGGTCATGATCAAAGCATGTTTCTTAAACCATACTTGGTTAACCTAGTTACAAGTGTACTTTATTCTGCACGGTATACTTCATAAATATAATTTGTCTCACATACACATAACCCTGATTTAAAACAAACAAAAAACCACAACGATAATCCAGTAGAGTTTTGAATAACCAAGTGCTGTTGTGCTGTTTTGAAGCAGCTGCATGATGACTTTTAACTGCATATATTGTACAGCTGGTTTTGCATGCCGCTTACCATGCTCTGAGCCTTTGAACGAGCTGGCTCAGTCACTGCCCTGAGTTCACTGTCGTATTATGAAAGAACTCTAATACTGTTTATTCAGTTGTACTAACAGGAACAGGTTATTTCTCAGAAAAAAAAAAAAAAAAAAAAAAAAAAAAACATGGCCAATGTGGAAAATACAAACCATAGCATGAGTTGTTGTGCAATCTGATTGAAGTGCTAGTCATTGTGCTGGGCTCTCACTTTTGAAGGAGTTATATGTACAGGTTTTGCAGCATAATTTTATTCATACTCAAGGTGACTAACAAATAATCAAGCAATCCTTCATTTAATATTGGTCAGTTGTACAAATTGTGAGGATATGGCAGGCGGCTGGGACTAGATGATCTCAAAGGTCCTGTCCAACCCAAACCATTCTATGATAACATGCTGATGGATCAGACAGGTGATTTCATTTTTCCTTTGAGTACACAAAATGGTTTCTTACAAATGATGCTCCAGCTCTTTTCACAGTGGATGATGATCCTTAAACCAAACCTGTATGTTCTAGTAATAACAAAGGGACATTTCTCTTTGAAACTGGTGGGTGGATAAAATTCTTTTAAGTTTCGTTTTGTTTTTTCTTCTTTTAAAAATAAACCTTCTGCGGGTTGTATGGAGAGCTGCCACATGCTTCTCATAGATTCCAAATTTCTGCCATAGCAAGTCCCACTGGTTGCAACCACAGGCTTTTTTGTTTTCTGTACTCTCCTTTGTAATCCTCAGCAAATGGAGGCAATGCCAGAGTTGCTGGAAAACAAAAGTGAGCGGCTGCAAGCCAGGCCTACACTGCTGCATTCCTCTACAATGGTAGGCCACCGTGTGGGCTTCGCTCCGACTCCTCGTTGTGAGCCAGGGGCAGAGAGAACTAGCAGGGTGGAAACAGGCAGAGATCAGGGCTCTCGGGTGTTAATCGCAATCTTGATCAAAAAACCACTTTCCCATGGGGTATATTTTTAACTTTTTGGAATGCTTTATTTTTTTTTTCTTGTGAAATTTGTTCATTTCAGCATGCTCATAAGCATACCTCACCTTCATGCAGCCAGGAAGCAGATGACAAGGTCCAGAATAGTTTTCTTTTTGTTACATGTGCTCCAACGCCATTAGCTTTCTTCATCTAACTGCACTGAATGTAAAGGCAGTACATGAAAATCTTTCTGCAAGAGCTCAGAAGTTGGGAGTAACTGGTAATTTCATACAATGATGCATCACTGCTTTGCAGAAATATATATCCTGTAATATACAAAACAACTAGAACAGGGGAAGAGGAGGAAATGAAACTCAGTGCAACCACAGATAACAATTTCCTCCCTGCCCCCTGCTAACTTCTTGTATGTTGAATCTGAAGGTAGTGCGTGACTCTTAGAGTAATTTTGAGAAGAAAGACCTATTATATTTCTGATTTTAAGCTTCAGCATCATCAGTAATGGAAGAAGACATAGTTGCTATGCAACTACTGCTAGCACCATTTGAAAAACATTGTGTGCTGTCTTTCTATGATCTGTTTTCTTTGACATGTCCATAATGAACAAAGCTATTTCAGCTGCTGCCACAACTCATTTTGCTGCTTTAATTGAGCATCTGTGTGATGAAGTGCTAAATTTCCATAGTAAGAGGATACTTGAAGGTATAAGCAATACCGGGTGTACAAGTTTGAGGATAGTATGATATTGTTTTTTCTCCATCAAGTCTAAAACCTGGCTCCTAGAGCAGCCTCTCGCAGTGGGGTATCAACACATTTCTGCCCACAGCAACCACATGTGCTTCCTATTAATAGCCAGACTCTGGGCACTGACTACAACGCTGGGTTATTGCTGCACAGACTACAAGTGTTTTCTCATCTCTGACATGCAGATGCTAGGAGTTACGTGTCCGTTAGGGAAAAGCCTGATGATAGACAAGATTTTTCCACAAGTGGGCCCCTTATGATGGCATATCCAAAATCTCTGACACAGCATTGCTAGTTTTTACACAGAGATGCTGTAGGACTTACTTGCCTTCAGTGGATCCATAATGCTGAACCTGAGCTATAATGGATGCATGGTGTATTTTTATTTGTTGTATAGAACCAGTTCTCTTAAACCATAAAATTGTCGGCAAGGGCTGCAGAAATTATGTACTGTTTGCTTAATCACAAGGCAAGAATTAGGCATTGTTATTAGTGTCACCATTCCAGATGAATGACACATTCTTACGTGTTTTCATCTGGTCATTTGTTCTATCTTGGTTTTTCCTCGTAAGTTGAAAAAAATCAGTGAAAAAAATTACCCTACAAATGGGGTACCACAGCAGCAATACAACACAGCACCAGTTTCAGCTGCTTACTACAGAGATCTCCTCTACTCCGTGTTCATCATCTAAATTTATAGCTTTGGGCCCCTGAAGTGAAGGAGGCAAACTTAGGAAAGCAGGTAAGGCAAGTGATCCTTGCTGTTAAACAACACAATTTACTACTTGTGTTGCCTGTGATTTTATAGTACGCCTCCATATAAGCGTGGTCTTGGAATGGTTGCTGCCATGTAAGTGTCTTTATTTTAAGCAGATTCCGTGGAACCCTTGCAAACTGCTGCTGCTTGCATGAACACTGCAGTGATGGGGCCCAGCACTCAAAATCTGAAAGTCCTTTGTTGTGCCCCAAGCAGCAAAATGTCAAATTGGAAATTAGTATTAGTGGACCAGGAGCAGCAAAATATGTATCCAACTGCATACAGACAGCCTGTTTTTACAGGATATTGGAGGCTTTTGTCTTCTCCCCTAGTCAGTCCTGTATTTTTAAAGGAACTGACACAATTGGGCAATACTACTTACTTACAAAGAGTTGTGTGCATGTAACCAGTCTTCTGTTCTCTTACCAGGTAAAACGGCCACTTCTGAATTGTCACGCGTTTCAATTTAGCATCAGAAATGAAGTGAGAGGAATTGTACTTACTTTTTCATATTGTAGTCATTAGCAACTGGAAGAACTGCTGAATGTTACTCTCTTAAGCAAGCTGAATTTTTCTCCCATTTCATACAAAGAAACCCACAAAAAGAGGGTATAACCTCCACCCTTCCTATTCCACCTGATGCAGTGCAATACTTATTTCCTTCAAAATGTGAGGATAAATGATGTAGACACTTCTCTTGCTAAGTTTGTGAAGACAAGTATTTCCATGATTGGATATGAGCTGACACTGCCCTTCTCCTCAGCAAAAACTTTATGTGTTTTCATGCAAGCTGTGCTGCAAGGGCAGATTCTACTCTGTGAGAGCCCTGCTTCAGTGGGAAAGGGCCAGGGAGGGCTTGGAAGAACGAGGTGTTTCTTCAGTCAGGGAGCAGCTATGCCAAGATATTAGCAATAATCTAACCATCAGTGCATTTGATCTATCAGTTTTTAGTCTGGCAGTAGATCCAAGATAGCATAATGCTACCTGTGTAGGTTGACTGGGAGCTGCTGTTCTGTAAGTCACCAGAGGTTTGTGGAAGGCAATGTTTGTCAGGCTCCTCACCTTGTGAAATTATAAGTGAAAGTTTCATTTGTCTGGCCACAGGAATGCAATCTAAGTGTCAGTTCTAAAACTCTGTCATGCTCTACTAACAACAGGAAAATCCTTTTCTACATGCTTAGCCAATGATCTTTATTATCCCAAGATGTAGTACAGAATTAATCTTTCTCTTTTACTTAATCTTGTTCAATAGATGTAAATACAACACTGCTGGTAACATAGCTAGTTAAAAATCTGTATTGGGCCGGGTGTTGGGTGTTTCTTCTTTTTCGTTTCTTACTCTATATTGAATAATAGGGTATTGTTTTTGTTTTTTGTGTTTGGTGGTTTGTTTTTGGTTGGTTGGTTTTTGTGTGTGTGTGTGTGTGTGTGTGTGTGTGTGTGTGTGTGTGTGAAACTGTGCCCCATGATACCATTATTCAACTGCTGTGTATGAGTGAGGTAGGTAGAGGTGCACTTTGCCAACCAGTAGAATGGAAACACCTTTTATTCTTGTCTGGTAGGAGTGCTCTGTAATGTCTAGTGTATGCAGTGAGGGAAGAGTCAAAAGTGTCGTGCTTAGTAGATGTTTTCTCGTTTTTCTGGAGGTTTGGTTTACAGTTTGACAAGCTGATAGGGAAAGTTGTGTTTCCTATGTAGACAAATATTCATCTTATGCTGTGAAATTGTATTGAAGATACAGAGAACATTTATCTCTGGTTGGAGTGTTTCCCCCAGAAGTTATAAGTTTAAGTAAGGAGGGGAGGAGGAGAGTGGCCTGTAGTGGAAGTAGTCTCTTAGCTAACCACGATAGTTGAACTCCTGAGAATTTATGTTATGATACACACTGGTATTTCTCTATATTGGTTTTGCTAGTGTAGCAAATGGAGAAACTATCTGTATAAAGACATAATGCAGCAGTAGATCTGTTCTGGTTTTGTTCAGAGCTATGACCAACTGTTTTTCAAACTAGTGTAGTGTGTGCAATCTATTCCAGACAAATATTTGTTCAAAATTGACTTTCAACAATTTGACAAGCATCAGACAAACCCAGTAATTAGCTCTTGAAGTAAAATGTCTCATGGCATACTGCCTTCTGCACAGATCCTTAAAGTTAGGCTGGGAGCCATTTTTTGTCTGCAGTGTCTCAGCATAGAAACTGAAGAGAAATCAAGCTTTGCAGCTTCAAGTAATTTGACCAGATAACTCCTTTCTTCAGCCACATTTAACTGGTTCAACAGTGTTTGCCACACTTGCCTTTGATACTTGAGACTGCTGAGCACCATGTAGTTAAATTCTGTTTCCAAGGAAATTAAATGTTAAATTGGCCTGGTTTTCTTTTGTCGAATTGTAGAACCATTAAGGTTGGAAAAGACCACTAGGAACTAGGATCATTTAGTCCAACCATCTACCTACTACCAACATTGCTGACTAACCCATGTCCCTAAATACTACATCTACCCTTTCCATGAACACCTCCAGGGAAGGTGACACTCCACCAGCTCCCTGGGCAGCCTGTTCCACTGCCTCACCACTCTTTCTGAGAAGAAACCTGAACCTCCCCTGGCACAAGTTGAGGCTGTTCCCTCTAGTCCTATTGCTAGCTAGTTAGTGATCTGCACTTTGTATAAAACAGGTTCTGACAGAAGCAATTGTTCAAACAGGGCTGAGGCTTATTTAGGGATGTTATTTTGATTGTCAAGAGATGGGATAAATCACTGTTGCCAAGTTGAGCTTTAAGGCATGGTGGTTTTGAGCATAGCAAGGTGTGTCCTGACACCTATTAAAGACAATGAAGGTTAGTTTTAATGTTGGTTCACTGAAAGCACCCTTGGAGTTTCCATTCATTTTATTTCATTAACAGACTGTTTGGATTTTTTTTGGTTAATCTATATTGCTTCATTTTGGAAACAGATGGGTTGTCCACTCAGACCAACAATGTACAATTTAATAGTCTTCCAGTTATGCCTATGGCAATGCATTGTGCTATGTTTACTCTTAAAATTAACCTATTTTGCAAGACTTTTTTTTTTTTTTTTTTTTTTTTTTTTTTTTTTTTTTTTTTTAATAATGCATGAAACCCTTTTCTTCTCTGACAGCTTTCTCTTGTAGAAATGATGTGTCGCAGTAAGGCTATTCTAGCTTGTTTTAAGTCTTATACAGCCTTGTCAAAGCAGAACTTCATATTGCAGGGAGAAACAAACAGAACCTATAAGCAAATGTTTGCATGTGCCATTATTTCTGGGTCTCCTAAAGATGGTTGCTCTCTCAAAATGTACTTCAAGACTTCACTTAGTTAGCTCAAATATTTTTATTTATGTATTTTTACACCTTAAAGAACACTTAAACGTGAACAAAATCTAGAAAAAAACTTACTTAAATGTATGCTTTCATTACTGAAATAGAACATACAGAAAGATTTATACTTCACAGCTCACAGAAGCAACTTTTATGGCACAAATGCCCTTCTTTGTTGCTTACCAATACACGTATTCAGTGACACAAAGCACAACTGTTGTAAAAAATATTAGTATGCAGATGCTCTGGTGTCTTGTTAATGCATTTAATTAAATACAATAGCTCTATTGTTTATTTTTCTTCTTCTGTCCTTGAATGCATTTGTATTATGGTATAGATTCCAGGGTTATGGTTGCTATTTAAAATGTCTTGCAGTTTCAGCAAGTGTCACATATTGGTGGTGCTACTTTATCTTTCATTTGATTAGGGAAAAATGGTTGAGTTTTAGTTACTGGTAAGAAATCCAAAAACATCTTCTCAGGAAAACTAAAATCACAAAGTTGCCAGCAAATATCTTCCTCTTCTCCACTGATGAGGTCTGAAGTTAAAATTAGCAGTAGTTAAACAAGCATATTCCTGAGAAATACTTCCAAGTGTTTTAATCAAAGGAAAGTCTAAGTTTCCCTAACACAGTCTGGGTAGTTTTCAAAGGTGCACATAAAAATTGCACAAAATATTTTCATATGAGAAGCTGTGCAAAACTGCAGCAGACTAACTGATAACAACAAATTGTCACCTGGTAAGTACTAGGTATATTGTTGTAGACATCATAATTTCTGTCTTGTGTTGTTACCCTTAAATTTATTTCAGAATTCTTCTCAGCCTGAGAAGAGGTTTCTTCAGTGCCTTGTGGGTGGGAAAAGTGGTATGAAATGACTACATCAAGTCCAAAATTGCTCTGAAGTACTGAAGCTCTGGCTACTTAAGAAACGTAACAGTATTTGCCAGATTCTGTCCCTTGCATGGCAGCAAAGGCCAAAGCAAAGGGAGATTTAATGAGGTAATGAGAAGACCATAAAAGTAAAACACGACTAGCTAGAGCTTCTCTCTGAAATTTAAAGTTTCGTTAACTCCAAAAAAACTTGGTATTTGTGACATGGGGTGTGTTTGTGACAAGTGTTTGCTCTGAGGCTGCTTCTCAAGCAGTAATCTACCAATAGATTTGGTTTGGTTTTGTATTCCTGTGAAGGCACGTTAGATGCAGTATGCATCTACATTTTTTAGTCTACAACAGAGGAAGACAAGCAAACAAAAAATTCAGTTTTCTGTCAACATAGAGCATGTGTGAAGGGCTGTGTCTTCTGTAACTGATTTTTTTTGCAGATAATTCAATGCATGCATTAGAACCCAGCTGTAGAGAAGGCAGCAAATGTTAACTGACATCAAGGAGATTTGTCTTGGAGCCTCTCTTGGACAAATGCTCAGTGGGTTATGATGATCCTTTTTATCACTTCTCATAAACAGTAAGTGCAATCAGGACAGCTTTGCTCATGGCCTTCAGCATCAGATAGCCAAGGCATCATATGAAGAAAAAGCGTCCTGAGAGGCAAAGCAGAGTTTGCAGTTGAGTATTCTTTACTTGTTTGAAGAGATGATAATTTAAGAAGAAATCTCTCACATCACATTTTGCTTTTGTTCATGAATTTAATGGAATTGCTCCATTGTTAAAGGAGTCAAAGTGAGAAATTCAAAGTGGGGACAGAACCATCAGGTGGAGAAGCTCTGATAGCGCAGAGGGGCAACATGCACTGGGAAATGCTCAGTCCTGCTACTTTCCCCTGTTTAGGATACAAAAAGCATACTTTAGAGTTCCAGTCTTCAATGGAAAGTACTGGAAATCTGACTGTCCAGACATTATAGCTGAAAGCCTCAGGGTCTCTAAGCCTCCCACATAAACAAAATTAGTTCATTTCAGTTATGCTTCTAACAAGTTATTAATCTATTTACAAATACTTGCAATTAAAAAAAAAAAAAAAAAAAGCCAACAAAAAAGCACCTAGAGCTACTGCACATTTTGTGTGAGGACATCACTGCAGTTTCAGTTCCAAGATAGCTTAATGTTCTTGCAGGCTGCTAGGGAACATAGTTGCATTGCAACTGCACATATTACGGGTTTTGTATTAAATGGCCAACTCAAGGCAGTGGAAAGAAAGCAGCATTGTTCCCAGGCTGTTTTTCACAGGCCTGTATTCATATCTCATCCTTGTTGTTTGCAGGAGAGGCAGATGTGAACCAGAACAATGGGACCTCCACGAAGAGCCCAGCGGTGACAGACTCCAAAGGCACAGCGGACCCGAAGAATGCCTGGCCCCAGTCCCACCCAGCTGACACGGCCGGTCGCCCCCACTTGATCCGCCTCTTTTCCCGAGATGCCCCAGGGAGAGAAGACAACACCTTCAAAGATCGGCCCTCAGAGTCAGACGAGCTACAGACCATCCAAGAGGACAGTGCAGCAGCTTCAGAGAATTCGGATTTGATGGCTTCACAAAAACGCTCCTCTTTCCGGCACGGATCAAAAATGGCATCGGCAAGCACTACAGACCATGCTCGACATGGATCTCCAAGGCACAGAGACTCGGGTCTACTTGACTCGCTGGGCAGATTCTTTGGAGGTGACAGACACGTTCCCCGGCGGGGCTTCGGCAAGGTGAGCTCTGAGGAATAAAGAACTGCACAGCCACAGAAAAAAAAAAGTACAATTAAAGAGGAAGGGTGGGACTGAAAAGAAGGTGTAACAACGATAATGCAAGAGTTGACTTAGCCAGCAAGACAGCACTTGCAGTTGCGTAACTTAATGCTTGGCTTTGATCTGAAAATAACAAAAAAAAATCCATAGATCTGAGAAACACAAGGAGCTATTTCTGGGTTGTGACAAGGAGTATTAGAAATCCAGTTGGCTTTAGAAACATTATCAAGTGGAATTTCTATGAGCATTTTATACGGTGCGTTATGTGCATTTGTATGCTGTGCTGTTTAGAGAGAGACATGAGCCTGCTTTTGTGTTGTTTTTAGTATTTGCAAAACTGAGCTGGATGAAAGCACTAAATGCAAGATGATGGCTAGGTGGTTGGGCAGTAACTGTGGGACAGACTTGGAAAGGTATGGTGGAAAAAGAACGGTGGCCAGATTTTCAGCCTGCTTGCATAAGAGCATATTTTAAGGTCAGTTGATAGCATTGCTGAGGGGACAGGCTGACAGTTGTGCAAAGAAAGTCCAGTTAAGACTTATATTTTAAGCACTTAACATCTTAATATCAGAAATTGTGTAACAAAATCATTTTTGCATTCTGACTTGAAAATCAAGGTATAGATGAAAGGATATTGTACTGTTTTCTCTCCTAGGATTCATTGGCATTCTTTGATAAGTATGATAGATACTGTATGTTGTTCACTGTTCCTGGAGAGCCAAAACTCATTTTATCAATTACATAGCAGTGGGTACAATGAAAATAAGCACTCTTGTGTTTGTGTAATTTACACACTACAAAAACATTTAAACTGTTCCCAGAACCCTCATTTTAGCTAAATGTATTGTTTAATACTGTTGCTCAAATTGTATATGTTACAAACAGCAATGCTCCTACTTGCCAGCTAGCCACAAATTTTTCAGTAACCTTAGAGAACCTGTGCTATCTGCTTCCCCATGGTGCTTGCTGGGACGGGTCATTACATGCAGCTTTCCCAGACCAGTTGTATCATGATGCCATTACATTAGGGCATGGTGCTTTAATGATCATGGGACACCTGCAGGCTGTCAGTGCACTGCTCAGCTCTGGACTTGGAAGCACAGCTTGTACTTGCACTTCCCTAAAGAGTTGGTGCACTGTGTTAGACCACTGGATGAAAAATGCTCTACAATGTCGGTATCACAGCTACAGCAAGCTTCTCAACTTGGGCACTAGGACTAAGCAAGCTGGGTATTCTGGTCTTCTTGTTTCTCATAGTTACAAACTGGGGTCAGTCATGCTTATGACAATAATGCTTACGACAAATATGAACATCTCCATCTTTAGTAGATGAATCTGACTGTCACTAGAACATTCAACAAGTGGTTGCTGCGATAAATTCTCACTTTTCTAAACTGCAAATATCACAAATTGTTCCTGACAATGCTGTGTTCTGCAATCTCACTGGCTAGCTCAACTCTTGCTCTTTTATCCATATACTGCATTACTCAATGACAAATCAGATATTAAATGCTCTTAATGCCAAGAAAACATTACCAAAAACTTAGGCTATACAGAGGTGTGTGTACACCCTTGCTTAGCAATAAAACAAACCAACCACCCCACTTTTTAGTAGCGATGACTAAACCATCGCTGCAAGTTGTACAGAGTTGTGTATTGTACCCTTTTGTGTAAACTTTGATTGCTATGCTTCTCTGCAGATCCCTACATAATCCATCATGTGAGGGAACAGAGTGCCATCTGTCTTATCTCTGTTACCATTCAGTTAAGTTAATTTGAGGCACTTAATGTCTGCACAACCAGTCCAGAATTATGGATGGTTAACACTTTTTTGCTCGGTAGAAGTAATTTCTTTAAGAAAGAAAAGACTACATTTAATGTTGGAGTCCTGGCTTACATATTTCAGCTGGAAGCACAGAGAGGCTTTGTCATCTTGGCAAAAGCCAGTCACATCAGCACTGACTTCAGTGCCAAAGCGTCTCTATTCCCATTTATCACAATGATAATATTGATGCATGAAAACATATCTTGGGAATCTAGTCCATAGGAGAGTTTCAGTGCTGAAGATGTTGAACAAGTGCCACAAACAATTTTTGTTTTTTTTTTTTTTTAACTATTATTTATTTAGGCTTTGAATCAATGCCTTTTGGTTTCTTGTATCAAGGAAGGCTTGTGGTGTCATTTATTTATATGTATGTACACAGAGGACATCGAGATGGCTAAATAATCTTATTTGTACTTAAAACCTAAGTAGCTGCAATTTGTTGAATTTTGTAGAGTGTCAGAGTAGTGATATACCCCAGAGGTGTTCAAGGAAGAGCTGAACAAGAATGATGTCTTCTGGCAGTTTTCCAAACTCTGATAAGGAAACAGGGCTTTGCTAAATAAGATACTATCCCAAAAAGCACCTTAAAGTAGAGAAGTTCCTGGGACTGTATGGTTTATTTGCTTGCAGTCAAGTTTTAAAGCCTTTTAAAAACAGTTCTTCATCTGCCTTCCTTGTGCCCATCTTTTCTCAAGCGAGCTGTGCCCAGTGGGAGCATGCATCTCAACTGCCCACACCAACAAGCACTGGAATGCAAAGACAATACTCGCTCTTTGTACAAATTTAGGACTGACATTCAAGCAAAACACAGTATAAATTCTTTGTGGAGGCATTTTCATCTTTCAGCCATAGCTGGAAAGCACATAAATGAATAATATTCACTATTGTGTAAGGGAAGGTGGGGTAGGAACAAAGAAGCAACTGTTGTGTGGCCTCCTTTTCTCCCTTGGAGCAGATTTCTCCCTTATCATGGAATTCTGAAGTTAAATTAAGAGCCTGTAGGCATCCCAGGGGAGTAAATAAAAACAGAAGTACTGGAATGTACAGAAATACTTTCTCCTCTACAGGGCAGCAGTGCATTTGCCATTGTTTTCTCCACCCCAGCCCCATCGAGATTTTGATAAGAATCCTCAATCAAAAGCACAGCTTGAATTCAAACTTACAGAACTTGATTAAGGTAGAATATTCCGAGCACAGCTACTGTTACTCACAGCATAATTTTAGTCGTATTATAGAAGATGTTAACAAAGTGACAGAACGAACCTGCAGTGCAGACATTTCCAGAAGCACACAACACAGCAGTGTAACAATAAACTATGTTCGTTCTAATCTTTATGGAATATTTATCTAAACATCTGTGAAGTGTATGGGCAACTTTATGTTACAGTTCAAACCTCTCTTGTCTCTTAGGTTTTAACGTGTATTCAGCTTCAGTATGTGCTGAATGCTCTTTTGTTCCTTTATGGGAACACCTGTGACTAAATCAGTTGGTTATGCTTTTGTAATTCTTTTCTTTATGATTTTTTTGTTGTTGTTCTGCTAGGGTTGGACTGTGAAACAAAAACTTTGGTCCCAATTTAACATTATGTATTAACATACTAAACTTTAAACTTAATTTGTGACAAAATGCAATGGAGCAAAAAATGGCGAATGGCAGTGAATGAGAGGCTTGGTGAGAGAAAAACGGATTGAGTCATCTTCTATATTTTGCTTCAGTTTTCTGTGTAACCTTGTGAACCGTGGCCTGTATGAAGCTTTGCACCTGCATTTCCTACCCACTCTGTGTGTTTGGGTGCAAAGGGTATGGAAGGTGGACACAGACTTCCTACCCTAGGGCTAGGAGGTAGCTGAGCTCCTGTGCTCCTCAGAGTGAGCAGAAGTGGGGATGATTGTAATGGGGAGCTGAAGAAAATGTTGCAGATAAAGATGCACATGCATAAGGTCTCAAAGAATGACACAGGCCTACATGATTGTCAGAGCACCCATTGATCTTTTTCTCTTCGCACGTTGAACTCAATCTAATCTTTTGCGCAAGCTTTGATGTATCGTATGGCACTGTGAGAAAAGTAGTTACAGCAGTGCTAGTTTGCCTGTCAATACTGTGATCTTTTACTTGCAAGTCTTGATTTTCAGGGAGTGGCATTGCTCACCAGATTCTGGCTTTGTAAACCTGCCGTGCAAGCAACGTGTGTGTAAATATTTTGGATATAGCTTGTGGTGATTGACTGTAACAATTTGGTTTTAATCTTTTGCTTTCTATGTGCTTTGTTTATATACTCATTAAACTGTTTACATGACAAAACTGGCGTACTAATGATTTAATTTCTTTTAAATACTTATAATATATTAACAGAAACACAACAAACCACTTCATAGTGCAAGAGGGCAGACAAAGTAATTAAAAGTAATTAAATTTGTGGGAAGCGTATGTGACAAAGGAATAGAGCTTACCTTTTAGATGGAGATGATAGGTTTTCAAAAACCAAGGCAGTACATCTACATGGGGTGAACTGAATCCAGCTTCTCATTTTCACAGCACACAGCAAGGGGTGATGCAGCACCTAACAGTGAATTAGTGTCAGAATTTCCAGTTTCACCGATGTTCATTCAGTCTGTAAGGCTTCTGAGCACTTTAGATTTGTCTGCTTAAAAAAAAACAAGTAACCTGCACAAAAGAAGCAATTATTAACAGGTAAGTGCTGCATATCACCTGACAAGTGGAAGGCTCGGAAGCCAACATTGCACAAGATACGGTTTAACATCTTCATTTAACACACATAACCCATATCTGTTATACGTGCTTAACATTTAACACATGATTTCATGCGCTGGAGCCAATTATCTCTTGCATCTTGAAACCATCATTCCTGTGAATATGGAAATCAAATTAGCTCAGATGAGATACTTAGAAGAGTGAGCAGTAATTCTTGGTAAAGTCTTGGTTTTGTATCATGTCCTGAATACAGGAATGGGACAAAGTGCAGTCAGAAATGGGACAAAGCAGCAGCCAAAGATTTCAAGGAGAATTTGAAGGGGAAATCACCATTGGATGGGCAGGAAAAACCTATGCACTTTTAGAATTAGCTTTTAGAATATTTTATCCACTCAAATACCAGTAAATCAACCAAAGCATTATAAAAATCACTGTTTCTGGTCATTCTACAGCAGAAGTCTTCCCCTTTTTACAACATTTATAACAGTATGTTCCACCTCAGTTTCTGTTGCCTTGTTTCTGGAGACTTGTACCCATCAGCTCATGTAATACTCTGTTTAAAAAGGAGATAATGGTGCTCTCTAGAAACCCAACCATGCCTTATCTGGGCTTAAACAAGTGACAAAGGCAGGAAGGGAACCACAGCTCACACACAGGTCCAGTGAACATGTTCAAAGTTTAGCATAATGCTTTGTGCTACCCGATATAACATCTCTCTCACTATGTCTACTTCTTTTGCTGCAGTCGAGCCATATTATTTGTAAATCAATCACTTTATATTTTAATCTATTTCATTGTTTTTCTTCTATCATATAAGCTCAATTCTTCACAAACCATGAGCTGTTATCCTTAGCACTTTTGCCATCCTGGGATGCCCAAAGCAGTGATGTTTTGAACTTCATAGCTATTTTCAGATTGCAACTAAGTAAACGCTCCCTAATAGAAAACTGAGAAAAAAGTTAATAGTCTGTTTTGCTGACCTTATTTTGTACCACCGTCAACACATGTTATTAGCAACAGTTGGTGGCTTTCATTTCATGTACTGATATAAAATACCTGATGGAGCTCCTGAGATGTTGTCAAGGTAGCTGTGTGGTTACCCATCGCACAATAAAGTGACCAGGTGTCATGCGAGCAACACAAAGTCCTTCACTTTTAATTACTCTTATTAAGATACTCTTATTGGATCTCACCGGTCTTTCATTTGTAATACACTTACTTACTTTTTCATTTTTGACATTTCATACAATTAACAAACCCTCAGGGATGGGAGGCCACTTTTTCTCCCTCCTCATTTTATAGCAACTACATCATTGGCATTTTTACCTCTGAGAGTATTTGTTTCAAAGAAATATGCTGTTAAATATGCCACGTGTAATTATTTTGCAATAGTTTTCTCTCTTTGCCATTGTATTTTTCTCCTAACTTAAGCTACCATCAGCAATAATACATGTAAACAATCTGCATATGAGTTTAGCATGTCTTTTTTTTTTTTTTTTTTAACCTATTATAGGCAAAAAAGAAACAGAACATGGCCAATGCCTTTAAATAAGAGCACTGATAAAGCAGTGTAAGGTTTGAGGGGTTGGCATTCTGCTGGTGTTAGCAATTAGAGGGAGGAAGTGTCTCATGAAATGAAACCAGCACCACTTTTACCTCAGCTCAGGGCTGTAACCTTCTACATTACTGTTTTTCTGGTCAGCAGTTGTATGATGATAGCATACACTTGGTATTTACGTAGTTTAGTTTTCCAAAAAATTATCATCTTTTATTGCATTTGCTTCTTGATTACATGCAAATATTAGGCATTGGGCCTCCTTAATGTTTTCACATTTCTCATTTCTGCTTTCTTGCTAATATCTGTAACCACAGCGTTACATTCTTTTGATGTAACCTTGCCCAAACATGTAGGCTGTCAGCAATAGTGATAAACATCTCATCTGTGATGCCATTCATGTTGTGGCAATGCACATCTAAGTCCTTATGGCTGGGAGGTTTGTTGGTGGCAGAAGCTACCTGGAAACTACCCTGAGAATCCCTGTCCACAACCTCTTCTGTGGAACGACTCTTCTCAAAGAAAACTTATGCTGGGTTTCTATAGAGGTAGTTTCCACAAGACTCCATTCACAATGCCTGAATGACACCACCTTGATAAAAGCAGCAGACAACAATACTGAAGATGCAGCAGAGTCTATACCTGAGTAGATGAAGAGCCTCCTCATCATGAAAAACATTTGAATACAATGACTAATGCTAAGCAGATAAATGCTGCAGAAAAGTAAATTGGAAAAAAATAAACGTGAGGAAAAGCCCAGAAGTATGACAGCACCGTTCTCTCACTCAAAACTGCTATAAAACAGGTCATTATCCTGAAGCACTGCCAAGATTCTTCATCCGTCCCCTATAATTTTTTACTGTCACCTACTAATTTGTGAACCATAATCAAGGAATTAAGGAGTAAAAGGGTTTTGAAGAAGTATGGTTCTGGATCATCGATGCTCACTTACCTCTCCTGATGGACTGTATTACATTGCCTCCTTCTTCAGGCTGTCCATATCTTTGGGTTTCTTTTCAATCATCTCTGTTCTTTCCTCCAGCATGTTTTGTCCCCATCTTTGCTTTGGTTCCTCCTCTTTCTGTTCACCACCTATTTCAAGGCAAAAGAGTGCAATGCTGAGTTCAAGTTGCGCCACGAGAGGCTCAGGTTGGGTATTAGGAAAAACTTCTCATAAAGAGCGGTGCGGCAGTGGCACAGGCTGCCCAGGGAAGTGGTGGGGGTCACTGTCCATGGAGGTGCTCAGGAACCACGTGGACGTAGCACTGAGGGATGTGGTAAGTGGGCAATAGTGGTGGTAGTTGAACAGTTGGGCTAGATGATCTTAGAGGTCTTTTCCAACTTTAATAACTCTGTAATTCCACACAGGGCTGAAAGCCACAATCTCCAAGACTCTCTATCTTTCCTCCTACCAATCTGCTCTGTTTCTTTGGGCAACTCGTTTTGGTTCTGTCTTAATGTCTGTGAGAAATTTACAGTACCATGACAAAGCTACATGGCTCATCCTTTTTGAAGTGATTAGAAAAGTTCACTGAGTTAGATAAATACTTATAAATCACTTATAGGATCTCCTTTGGTCCAGCATGGGGAGAATGTGTCAGCTTTTCCCTCTTTTATTGCAACAGGTCAGTAAATCATGGACAGCCTCGAAGAGACACCTGTGAGGCAAGCTCTGAGGCAAACACTACATACAAAATACCCCTGAATTATGAAACAAATTGTCATTCTTCCCATGATTGCTCTGCTCAAACTACATATAGTATAATGGTGTATACAGCCATTGAAAGGACACATCTCTCTATTTCCACTTGGAAGTCTGCTTTGAAACACCTAATGTTTAAAGGACATTTTTTTTCTACCACCACTGCTGCAAATTTCTTAATGGGGTTAAGCATTATTTCCCACAGTGGAACAGTTCGGTTTTATATGGCAATCTGAATGTACTTCTTATCTCTCTATCTTTTTTAAAAGCACAGATTTTTTTATGATCCATGCACAGTGACTTCTGTGAAGATAACCCACTGAAAACCATGAAACCCACTGAACCCATGAAGAATTGCTTTTCACTCTTACACATGTCAAAAATGCATACAAGGTTTGATTTTAAATCAGCTATTTTCCAGTTTCATATGCATCTTGATTTTTTCAGGCAGCAAGGTTACATATTAATGATATCAATAGGAATCTGAAAAGCTGTAAATTTGGTACTCCTGAGCTAAAACACCTCAACGTTGTTGTTGTCACTAATACATATCATCTACTGCTTGGAAATTAGAAGCTCTAAGTTTGTCTTTAAATGTATATGCAGCCTCTATTTATAAGTGATCTTACAGGGAACAAGAGGCTTTGGAGCTTGTAATACATACTGCAAAGTCTCCCTTAATAAGTAAGAGCTGCAAGACTCATTGCTTACACCAAGCAAAAGCAGAGACGCACTTCACAGGATCTCAATGTCACTAAATGCTGCTACTGCTCAGCCACACTTTTACACTCACCATCATATCTGAAGGCAAAATCAAGTGGGACACTTAGAGTACTTAATTGCACTTGCTTTAAATGAAAGTGAATCTACCTCCTAAATCTCACTGTTCTCAAGTTAGACGAATATATCACAAAACAGGATTAACAAACTCAGCATCCAAATGTTTGAAGCAAAAGGCCTCTACTCCATTTACCAAACAACCCAACGCCTCTCCCTCTCACCTCCTGCAGGGTCAGAGTGCGGGCATTAACACCACTTAGCAATTACAAAGTGCCACAGAACATCAGGAAAATTGGCCAGGCCTACTGTGTCAGAAAAGTGAGCATTTATTCAGGGATATTCACCACAATCAGAGATGTAATACTCTTACAGAAGTGCAAGTGGAACACATGCTTGAACTGCACGTAGATTCTTGTGACAGCGTGAGAGAGATGGCAATCAGCACACACCTAACAGCTCTGTCAAGGTTTTCAATACAGTGGAATGACACAGGGAATGAAATGCCCACATGCAGCTACTGTTAAAATACCTGCTGCTTTTCTTTGCACTATACTGAAAGTTTCTGTAGTGTCTTAGTGGCCAGCTCACATAACACATTGGCACAGGGAAATAACACAACTTCCCAGTATACTACAAGCAAGAGCCACAAAGCCTCCCATATCAAATCAGCCCCAAATACAGAATAACCTGGGATATTTGACAGACATACACACGTTCATATTCACATTAATAATCCTTAAACTTAATTTCACAATGGATTTGCAAACTATGTCTTTGTCCTCAGATCTCCCACACACAGCCTAAGCAAATACCCTGCATTGGCCAAAATTGCCTATTAACATTATTCAGATTGAGGGATCTTTCCCCTGTGGCTTTTTTTTTCTTGGCACATGTATACCCAAGCTGGCTTAGCTGTCAAGCACAAAGTTAACAGAGAGTGCTGGAAAGATGAGCATTCCTCTCTGTTCCAACTGCCAATTTCTGCCAATTGCTGTTTACTACAAACCATCCTGCTGCCCCAGAAGTTGCACTGGTGCAAAAGAACCTCTGCTTCAGTGTTTGTAAACAGAACCCAAGAGGCCTAAATCTTTTTCTAGGAAAGGAGACAGACTCTTTAGCAGGGTCTGTAGTGATAGAACAAGGGGAAATAGTTTCAAGCTCAGGGAGAGTAGATTTAGGTTGCATATAAGGAAAAAAGTCTTTTGCAGAGGGTGGTGAGGCACTGGAACACATTGCCTAGAGTTGCAGTTGATGCCCCATCCTTGGAGACTTTCAAGGCAAAACTGGATCAGGCCTTGGGCAACTTGATCTAGCTGTGATGTCCCTGTTTCATTACAGGGGAGTTGGACTAGATGACCTTCAGAGGTCCCTTCCAACTCTAAGGATTCTATGACACTAAATTCAGGACTATCCTTTGCAAGTGTGTTTCATAATCTATAGCCAAGTTTACTTTCCACTGGCAACATTCTAAAAGCTGATAGTCAGGAAAACACTGCAATTACCTGAACACACTCAAATTTAAATTTTTAACACCTATAGCTATTAGTTATTGCTCTTCTGAGGGAAATGTCTTTTGTAGATCACGCATGTATGCAATCTCAGTAAAATAAAAACCACTGAGCTTTTCCTTCTCCCCTTTAGGGCTACAAAAATTGAAAGGACACGCTACAGGTGGAAGAGAGAATCCAACAGCTTATACACAAAAGGGAAACATGTAATTTAGACTTAGAATACTGGAAGATTCTGTCCACACATAAAACTTCTGATCACATGAAAGAAAAGCCCATGATTTGTAACAGTGGGAAACACTGTCATAAATTCTTACAGACCATCCTTATTCTTAAAAACAGGTTCAGATTTGCTACTGCTGATTCACTACAAAGGGGACCCAAGCAAAGACTATTCCAAAACGTGGCACCACTGATCTGAGAAATTTTGTAGTCACCACACAGTGACATTTTTCAATGAGCTAAATTATTAATGCCTCATGATGGGCCAGAATGCTAAAATCGAGAAACTCAGACTCCACTACATTGTAGAACAGAATTATTCCCACCTTTTTGTGCCTGATGGCAAGATACATCTGCTCGTGTATTCCATTGGGCTTCACGTAAGATTGATAGCAACTGGCTGTTAAGACATTGTGATCTGCAACACTGCTGAAAAAGTGTAAAAGAACACAGATCAGAGTGTTTATGATAAACATATATCGATGTTCTCCTTAAACATAGACTTAAAAGACAACATGGCAAAGGTAACTTGTTCTGAGCACTTGTTGGTGCCTTACAGGCTCTCCTCCTCATTGCAACACTGCTCATGAGCCAGGAGTCCCACTGCAACAACACAATCAAGTCCTTCTGTAGCAAGCTGAGCCATGTTCTTCTATGCAACAAAAGTAAAGTGTATTCTAAGTAACTGCTCATACTGTTCCAGAGTCAAACGTTCATTCTGTTTGGAGGAGCTTATGTTCTCTCACTATTTTATCTCACTACTCTTTCTATTTCTGTTTAGAAGCCAATGAAATCTGTATCACCCATGTGGTACTTTCAGAGATGCCACTGTTATTTCCATTCTCTCCTGCCTTCCCTGTTGCACACAGCTGGGAGAGAAGCACTGTACCTTGACATTGGCAATGATGGACAGACGTTTCTATTTGGGTCACTCATAGGTACAGATTCTTTTTTTAAACTTAGTCCTGCTGCATCCATTGAGATAGCTACACAATTGTTTTTGACATTATTTTTACTGCAACAACTGCCTCGTGCTCTCAGTATTCACTCTTCACAATGTCTTTATCTGTGTGCTTTTGTCCTCAGTAAGTGCACTTTTCTGTACTGCAACAGGAACACCATTGAAAACAGAAACATTGTCAGTCTCCTTTCATTACTTCACTCCAAAACACAGTTGCTCTTGCAATTCATTGGTGCTATGCAGTCTATGACAATGGAGAAAATCAGATACAATCCATTCCTGCTCTCCCATGGAAGATGATCCAGCTTAAGTTTTCTCAGGTTTTCTCTCTAAAAGTGCATCCTATGGTCCAACTTCAAAGGAAGCAAAATTGTAAAGTTTCTGCTAATCAGAATTGCCCCAGATTTAGTTCCATGCTGGGCTGTAATGCTGTTACAAACACACACACCATTATACAAACATACATGCACAACATATGTATGCGTTTGACACAATAGCATCTTTGCCACTCTATCAAAAAATTGTTCCTTTTGCAGCACTGATAACTTTCTGACTCAATCCCTACAAATTTCCAAGGCACTCCCCTCTCCTTCCCCTCCCACAGAGTGAGCTTTTCCCAACAGCTGCTGGTCTCCTTTCTCCCTGCTGACCAGACTCTGCTGTTGTTGCAGGATATACATGCAGCCAGGGCTAGCCATGTAGGCTCCATCCCCCAGAGGTCTCAGCACGGCCGGCCTGGTGATGACAACCCTGTAGTCCACTTCTTCAAGAACATTGTAAGTTCCACTTCTCATTATGCACTATAACTCTCCTTCAGATCCACCTATAATCAAATAAAATACCCCACAGTCATTACCCTTTACTAACAAATTCTTCTACACCTTTGAGCTAACCATGCAATTCAGTGTAATTTTACCTGGAATCAGTCACATTTCAAGAGCAGTTGTCGTAATTATGCAGCTTCACCATTTACAAGGTTTGTGCTGCTGTCTTTTCAACCAGTGTATTTGCTTAAAAAGAAATTAAAAAATGTTCACACGGCAATAAAAACAAAATTAACAACTAATACACAAGGCCTAATAACTCCTGGTGACATTCAAAGTTTCCTGAAGACACTAAAGGTCAGGCTGGACAGGGCTCTGAGCAACTGATGGAGCTTGTGGGTGCTCCTGCTGATTGCAGGGGAGTTGGACTAAGTGACCTCTGAATGTTCCTTTCAACTCAAACCATTTTATTATTCTCTGAATCTGCTTAATGATTATCACCATTTATTGTTCCTTTGGCTTTATAACTTTTCTGTTGTTTTTTAGGTCTCACCTCGTACTCCTCCTCCAATGCAAGCGAAGGTAAGAGCTGGCCAGGGCTCAGACAGTGCCCAAAAGTCTTTGGGGCTCATTTATACCATTTCAACTACCAGTCCATTTATTTTCTTTGATCATGCTGAATAGAAATCAAGAATTGCCTTTGGGAATAGGATTTTTCTCTCCTCATGCATTTCCTGATTTGCTGCATGACATCTAAATTGAAGCCAAATGTTGGGGTCTTTATATCTAAATTTTGTTGTGGGTGCTTCACATAGTAATACTAACAATAGGTACAGCTGTCAGCCAAGCTCCAGGAACTGTTTTCACACTGATAAGCTGACACAACTCCCACAGCCCATGACTGATGAACACGGCTAGTGATGGAGGCTCTTGTGATTCTGACTGAGAACTTTGCCTTTTTCATTTTATGGAATGACTGATGCTTCATTATCTGGCCAATTTGACATTGTTTTTCACTGCATTCTCAACACCTTCTGATCCAATGTTTTGTAGTGACCATTGTGCCATTGTTTCTGTTTCTTTCATGTGCAGGGAAGAGGACTGTCCCTCACCAGATTTAGCTGGGTAGGTGATGAATGTGCTTTCAGAAACAGCCATATTATTTACCAGGCCAAAGCATATCTTGCTCCACTGCCTCAAGCTGCTGCAGCAACATGATAATTTTGTTTTGTCTCGGTTTAGCTATTTTGCTTTTCTTGTTCTTCTTTCCTCCCTCCTCCCACAGCACTTTAAGATGGTAATCGTGTCGCTCACTCTTATTCAGCACACTGACAGCCTCGCAACAAACATTTCTTTTGCTTCAGCATGAAGGGAACAAAATCCACTGCATGACAAAGCTGTCATCCTTTAAACATGGGAGACTCACTGCTGCAGGTTTCTTTTCATGGGAAGGACAAGAGGGCAGGTGGTGTCCAGGTGGGGATGTGTCCCCAGTAAGCCCTATAGAACTAACACTGCCACTAATTCAAGTATTTGGTCTCACCTTTCCTTGCCATCTCTTCCACTGTGAAGAGATCAGCCCAAGTTAGAAAAGTTCCTCCTCTAGTTATCACAGCTAATTAAATCCTACTTCTCTGCTGCAGGTTTGGTTCTGTAACGAGAACATGTACATTTTAAGCTAAAAAAAAATACTACAGCCTTCAAGCTGTTACACATTTCTTTCACTGCCAACAGAACACCAACTTACTTCATGCATGATCACCTCAGAACTTGTAAATTGAATTTATTTTTTGTTTAAGTTTTGTCATGCAGGTTAATGCTCTCAGCATCCGCTTTTGATTATTAATTCTTCTTTTACAGATTGTTTCCCTCAGGTATCAGCACACTGAAAAAACCTCCTAATGCTTGCCTTCACTCCAGCTTATTACTTAAAAAATCATTTTATTGTGTCTCCTCTAAGATTCTCTATTTTTCAGCGATGACAACGAAAGATTACCATATGAATATGCACTTAACGTCAATGCTGATTTGAAACATACACCAAACTCTTTCTTTGCAGGGTGGTGAAGGACACAAGCCGGGATACGGAAGTGGAAAATTCTATGAGCACAAATCTGCTCACAAGGGACACAAGGGATCCTATCACGAGGGCCAGGGCACTCTTTCCAAAATCTTTAAACTGGTAAAGTACAATTGAACTTACTGTAAGTGCAAACAGTCGAGCCCAGAGAAAAGCTGAGTGCAGCTCAACCTCTCCAGGAGCTGCCATGTTTCCATAAACCTTTGAAGGAAGTAGGCATTCGCAAAGAAATTGCCTTATAAAATCACCTCACAAATAGGTAAACCATTTGACAAGAGATTAGGCTTCAGGTAAATGGTTTCTTTGGTTTGTTTTTTATAAAAAAAGGCAACTGAAAATTCAGTTTTATAAATAGAATCTTTAGAAATAGAAGTGAAATACTTCAATTATCCTGAAATGCCCACTTATAAATCATTCGCAGTTCAAGTATTTCAGAAGGGCTCCAATCCATTGCTTGCTTTAAGAATCAAAACAACCCCTCAGAGTTGAGCCTGGCTCTCACCTGTGTAAATCTCCAAAAGAAAGTTTCTCACCATGCAAGTCTCTGCCTGGTGCAACTCCAGAGCATCACAGAAGAACATAGGCCAACCTTTTTTAACCTTCTGTGTAAGGAAAAAGGAAAAAGACACATGAAAAGTGTGTT
The DNA here is from genome assembly GCF_019238085.1 of Lagopus leucura. NCBI lineage: Eukaryota > Metazoa > Chordata > Aves > Galliformes > Phasianidae > Lagopus > Lagopus leucura. The sequence goes on from NW_024962263.1 coordinate 33,926,465, forward strand.
TTATGGGAAAAGAAATTAGCCAAATCTCAAATAAATAATAAAAAAAAAGGAATTCCAAGCCTTCAGCTTTGATCTCCTTTGCTAAAAAAGCCGTAGGGCTTTTCTCAAATGTATGAATTGTTACAAATATAATCAAGAGCTACTTTCTTTCTTTTTTTTTTTTTTTTGGATGTACAAACACATCGCTTTCATAAGGAAGACCTGAATAAGAACATGCATGTACAACCAACACCTGCCTAGCTACATATGAGAAATTTAATGAGAATAAATGAATCCTATGTGAAAGTATATGAGAAGCAATTGGTTCATACAAAAATTCAAATAAGACTTTGCAATATACCAGAGTCATTTTCATTTAGATATGTAAGGTTTTGTATTAGACTGATATTTTTCAACACGTAGCCCCACACACACAGTACCTTGTTGTTAATTAACTCCATTCCTCCTTCCCCAGGGAGGCTCTGGCTCCCGGCCTGGATCGCGGTCTGGCTCACCAGTTGCGAGGCGCTGAAGCTCTACAATGCCATTCAAGGATCATTCACGCACTCCGCTTCATAATCTAACTGCCTTAAAATTAATAACAACTGCAAGAATTACCTAGTTAGATGCAGTCCATTATTTAGTGCCAATTAGGTTCTGCATGCAGTAGATAATACAAACTTCTATTGGCAATCCCTGACCAACAGTTGAATGAAAGGAACACACAAAGTAGATTTACTAGCTGTTCTCCCTGTTTTACATAGAGTAACAAGATGTCTGACTTTACTCATTCTCCTTCAGGGTGCCCTAACTGTATGCTGGACTTCATTATTTCTCCCAGGCTCCTAATCTGAGCTCCAGCCTTATGGTTTCATTTTAGTGAAGGTCAGAATCACAAATAAAGAGTTAATGTCTTGGATACTGAGCACTGCCATTAATGAGCATTTGAAACACTGCTGTAAAAACAAACACAAAACCCATCATGTGCAGAAGTTGTAAGGACTGTTTATCCAAATCCTTTTTTTTTTAATTTATTTATTTGGGATTTTGGTTTCTGTTTTAATCTTCCTTCTCTCACTCACAGAATAATTTATTTTCATAACAGGATTAGGCAGTCACGGAAAGGTTCACCAAACATTGCGAGTTCAAGGTATGTGAAATGTGGGAGGGGGCAGATGTAATAGAATCAATACGATGCAGAGCAATGGCAATAAGGAAACGCTTTCCGCACCACAAATTGCTCACCGCATCCAAACCATTAGAATTAAGAGTAGATGAGGGAGAGAAAGAGGATTTCAAATTTGAGTTAGACTAATGCAAAGAAACAAGGGATATTCCCAGCAACAAAACATCAGATCACACATGTGACCACTGGACGTCACTGTTGCTCCACATAAACTGCTGCAACAGCATAAACTTTGCAGTAAAGTAATTACATATAAACATGAATAAGTCTAATTTCTGAAAGAAAGCCCTTCAGTACTGGTGTCTCAGATAGTCCTGCACATCTCATGAGAGAACTTCAAACCTCGCTCTTGGTATTGCAGCAGTGTTGTATTTGGTTGGCTCTTCTTCTGACTGAGTAACATCTGAATGCCTGTTAAGGGCAGCGCACCAAAGCAAACTCATAGTAAACTACTGTGAACATTTAACTGTTGTACTGTAGTTGCCTCATAGAAATGAGTTATAACAGAGTTAGATTTAGATATTAATTTTTCACAGATAACTAAAATGAATGTGTGGCAATGGTATTTCCAGCCACACGTAGAGAAATACAAGGCTCTTCTGAATTGCACTGTTTTATTACTTAAACTCACCATTCCTTCAAGCTCTTCTCTAAACATCTGATTAATTACTTCCTTTTTTAGTTTTAGCCTGCGTTGTAGACTGAGGTTAATGCTTCCCAAGTTGAAACTGCATCTATGTGTCCAGTAGAAGTTACCTATACACACGTATGTTAATTCACATCTAAATCTATTGTAGGTTTATATTCAGTGTCCATTAATACAAAGCAAGGGAAGATGGAGAATAGAAAATAGAGACTAAGGAAAACAAACCCACCAAAATTATATACACGTATTACATCTTCTGTTACCTGTGTTGTTTGCTATGTGTATTTTTCTATTGTAGCTTCATTCAGATTTATACTCAGCAACGTAATAGTGGATTTAATTTGAAGACATATTGTTCTTATAGGAACAAAGCTTTTAAAATTTATCAAAATAAAGTAATCGATATGTAATGAAACTTGAACCGGTTTTGTCTTTTGTAATGTAGGCTGTGTACAAAAAAAAAAAAAGCTCCTTTTTTCCTCCTGCTATTTATTCAGTGCTGAAGATACTGGAAAATGCCTCAGTTGCACGTTCATAGGCTTCCTGTGACATTGGTGGTGCCTGAGCATCAGCCTTGTGGGCCACGTTATGACAGAATTCATGGGACAGCCAGGGGGACATTGCAAGTAAAAAAAAAAAAACAACCTATGAATTTCTGTCTTTGTAAATAAGCATAGCAAACAGTATCTTCCTCAATCCCAGTAGGTAATACTCCACTTGATTTTTAAAGAACTCTACACAAGTAGAAAAGAACATTTAAGGTAAAAAATTATCTAAAGCTGCTTCCTCCACTTCATCACACTTCTTTTCCCTCACTAACCTTTCCCAAGGCTGGAAATGGCTACTTGAAATTTTACTTCGTATAGGAGAAAAGGTACGGTAATTTAATACAATATTTTTCCAACATAAGTCTTGAGGGAAAGACTAAGACAGACTGAAATCTAGTCTTAATTTTTCAGCAGTTTTGATGAAAACAAAACCAAACAGCACAATAAATGGCTCTATGACTTGTTTAAAAAAAAAAAAAAAAAAGAGAACAGAGAACCAGCACTAGATGTTTATTATTTCTTGTACTGAAGGCAGGGACATAAAACCAAACGGAATCCTTGGGGAAGCACAAATCTACTACTGCAACAACCCAGAAAGAACTGAGGCACTCCTATGCCTTGTTCCCTTATGCACAACACAATCTGATTCTTCAACAGAGTCCTTGGATAAGAGTTCTGCTTCCTAAACAGGATGCATCTAACTCAATGTTTTCTAAAGCATTAGTAATGTGTTTGTTCTAGTGTCTGCTTCCATACTGAAGGTCTGCTTGGAACACTTCCAATTCAATCTCACTGAGTAGCCTCAACAATGAAAAATCTCTGTATGAAGATACTTGAGAATGGATTCCTGAAGTTCACCAACAAAGAGGTGGGGTGGTGGGGAGGGAAGCAAATAAAATAACATGTTACAAAACAGGTTTTAGAAAGTCTGTTTACTCTAACTGACAGGAGTGCAAACACTAAAGGAGAAGCAGACTGCACTGAAGAAAAGTGTCAGGGGATTACACAGCTCATGCTGTCTGTTTGTCACTTCCAGGATTTGGAACACACACTCACTGCCCCTAATCAAGCCAAAACACTTTGAGAAGTGACCACTTTAAAACTGCACCCCTTTATACATGACATAGTCTGCTTTTAGTACATGCTCTCTTAGTGTCAGTCACCAGCATTTGTTACTTGCTGGCAAAGCAATCACAGCCAGAGCAGGATGAATACCCCCCCGCAGTCAGCAATCACACTGTCATTAGGAAGTATGGAACTGCGACCAGCTGTAAATCATCTTCTGTCATCACCCATGCAACAAACCAGCTCCAATCAACTCTGCTGTGCATTTACAAGCTATTCTCTGAAAGTGGAGCAAAATGGTTTTATACACGCCATATACCATACAGCCCATCCGAACTGATTCAGGATTACACAGCTCCTAATTCTATGCAATTATGTATAAAAAGCATGCTATGCAAGGAGGTCAGCATGCCTTCAGAAAGCAACTGTAAAAGATATCTTTCTTGTATAGCTGAAACACTATTGCTGTCTGGAAAGGAAGGCACTGCTGGCAGACCGTCACATACGCTCTTTAAATAAAACAAAGGCGTGCTTCTGTTAAACTGCTTTTAGTTTCCCAGAATTCAGGATGGAATAAAAAAAATACACAAAACAGGTTTAGGAAAAGAGTAATATTATTTAACATGTTTTTGAATTAAATATTCCACATAACAAAAGTGTTATTTTCATGTCAACAACTATATTACTTATATACATATGCCAAAAGAGTTAACAAAAGAATCAAGAGATGCCCTATTGAAAAAACAGTAATTTCTTGCTTCAGCAATCTGAAATAACTAGTTGGTATCATAGACAAAGTATAGACAATATTTACAAAAGAGAGCTTTTTGGATCTGAGAGCAATCATCTTTCAGAATGTAAATTAAAATTCAGCTCTGTATTATAGTACAGTGAAACCACTACTGATCTAGGAGTACTTGCAGCAAACCGAAAAGATGAACTTCCTGCAACCAGGATTAGTATTTACAAAATATACTGATCAGCCACACAGAGGCTCATATAACTTTAAATATACATATATATATATATATATATATACACACAAGCACACATATATATCTATATATATATGTAACATATAAATAAAATTCAAAAGAACAAGGTAAAAATAAGAAAAGAGCTTGTCTTTGGAATGTCTAAAAGATGACTATGTCTTTACTCCAGTGTTTCTCTGCTATGAATAGATTTAAGTGGCACCTTTCAGAGCATTGCTTTAGTCATCTAGGTAGTTTTGATGAAACAATGACTTAAACAACAAATAAAAGTAACATATTTCCAAAATCCACAAAGAAAACAGTGAGTAATTTACAGATTTGAAGTAACTGTTTACAGCACTGGGAATTTTGTATAATATAGGTGACTTAGCGTGCACCACACTTTCTGACTGCTAACATAAAACTTTATGTTGACTTCCCAAATTTAGCATATGGCTGTGCCTTTCACAGACACTGGGAGATGTACCTGCTAATCCGATACAGCTAACATAAAAGAGGCCTTCCTTGCAACCCTTCCCGATTTGAATTCTCTTTAAATAGTAACTGCTGAGTTATAAACCTCAAGCACTTCTATGTAGAAACAACCACCTGCCTCTGTGGTTGGAATGGAAATGAACATGCTCTCTCTCAAGAGCATAACTCAAGAAAAGCCATGCATTCATGGCAATTTATTTCAACATTCTGAAAATGCACTAACAAAACAAAAATAGAACCTTTTCACGTGCCTTGTAAAAAGAAAAGAACTACTTTTGCTGCATGCATCTAGTTGTAAAAAGAAAAGAACTACTTTTTACTGCATGCACCTACTTGTAACATTTTGTTTCTGAACTCAATTATTTCTTTAAATAGGTAAAAAGAAAGAAAAAAGAAAGCTAACAGCTTCATGGTTTTCCCATGAAGTTATTATTCCCCTCCTTTAAAAATTCTACTCTAGTATGAAGTTCCAGTTCATTTTTCAAATAGATATACTGGCTGTGAATTAAAAGATGAAACTGTATACAGCATTACCTGAGTTCATTCATTCACAGACAACTTAGCACAGATTAAGTGATGATTTCACAATATTTTTCTACAAGCTTAAAAAAAGGACATTGATTCTTTTAGGTAATTTTTGCAAATAATTAAAAAAAAATCCTATAATATATTATCTTATTGTTAATATTTCCAATGCTTGAAGTTTCAACTGTAAAATCCAACTTTTTTTCCTTCTCTGAAAACTTCTTTAGAGAAACCCAAGTTCAAAAAAAAAAAAAAAAAAGTCAGCTTTCAGACATCAAGGTGTCATCGAAAAACACTGCCTATATTTTGCCATTCACTTGACGATTCTTGTACCACTTCCTCTAAATTCAGAGCACGACTAATATCTTCCCCTTCTTGTTCTTGATTACTAGCAGGTTCTTGCACAGGACCTACAAGAAAAAAAGAAAATGAGTATGACTAGATGGGCAGTGTAAGACAAATGGAAATACGCTGAGAATTATTACATGTGAATAAAAAAATTACACTCGGAAATCTGTTATGCAACTATTTCAACAGTGGCATCATACAAATACCACAGATTCTACAGATGCTATTTAAAAAAAACATTTTGGGAAAAGCCACGCACAACAGACCAATATAAGCAATTATTCCCCTATACTAGGTTTTGAACTTTCTATTTTAGCAACAGAGGGCTCCACCACAACCACGGAGCCATAAGCAGTTACCCATTTGTTTCAAAGTGTTATTTGGTCGTGTTCAACTATTAGCTCACCAACTCCTCAGCTTATTGATGTCTAATTCTTCAGTGACTTAGGGGAAACGTTTTCTGATTTCCTAATAAACCATGCAGCTTCCTGTACTTGCCACTGCTAACACTGTGCTACATACCAGTGTAACCATGAGCCCGTTTCATATGAAGTTTCATATTGCTTTTCTGTGTAAATCCCATTGCACAGTAATCACATTTATAAGGCCTTTCTCCTGTGTGCTTTTTCATGTGAACTTGAAGAGCACTCTTCTGGTTAAAAGCCTTTTCACATAGCGTACACTGAAACGGCCGTTCCCCTAAAAGAGAAAAACGTAATTAATGTTCATTTAAACATATAAAGTTCCAAATTCAATAAAATAATTAAGACCACCTAGAAATTAAGTAGACAAACAATTTGTTTCCTCGTGTCTCCCTCAAAGTGCTATAACTCCACATAATCACAAAAACATCCTAAATGAAATATCAGAATATTGACATGAATCTTAACTCATCAATACTGTTAAATTTCATATTCGAATTACATCAAAGCAAACTATTTAATAGAGATTTTAAAAATCTTTTTTTTTTTTTTTAGCCAGTATGACTTTTCTGTACTTGAGGGGACCATCACTGTCTTACAACATTTATGAGTAACAGAGATAAAACAATATTCTAAAGTTAACAAAGCTGATGTCTGTAAGAAACTAGAATGCTGAATGTGTTAAAATAACGCTGGTAATTTTCCAAAGGACTCACAATATTAGTAATTTTTTAGTAAAGCCCCCACAACTTCATCATCATAACAGTATTTCAACAAGTATCTGAAATGACACAAATCCTCTTCTTTCATTACCCCTGTGCTTCACAGATATTGTAGCTTCTCAGGCTTAATGTAACTTCTCAGGCAATCAGTAAAAGAATATTTAATGCTAGTAAATCATTAAGTAAGCTTAAAAGTATTAACTAATTAGAGCTACAGGTCAAACAGTAACAGAAAGAGCGCTTACTGTTGTAAACACCAAACAGCACCAACAGTAGAGTAGGAGAAAGGTTTCTGAGCACAAAAAAAGCTGCCTACGACAATGGCCTTTCATTTTATCTCGCTTGTCACTGCTCTTCTTACCAGGGAGTACAGCTGCAGCAGAAAGTAAACAGGAACAGAAGTTCCTCTACTTATAAATAAAGGATTTATGTATAAATTCATTCAATAATTCTTTTGCTACCAGATATGTCTCAAAAGATCTACTTGCTGGAATGAAAACATGACAAGCAGAAGATGTAAGAACAATCTGGACCTATCTCAGACTCAATTCAAACACAACATTTCGAACAGAAATCAGATCTCTTGGCAAACTGAAACACAAGAGAATTTCAGCAATAACAAGAGATCACTACAGTTAATTCTGCTTCTTCTTCCTTTTTAATACGAAAAAAGTATGAAACCAATATGAGCATAAAATTCTTCCTAGGCTTGGATACTATTCTTTTTGCTCTCATCATCATCTCTAGTTACTCCCTGTTTTCTGAAGGGATGAAAACACTACTTCAGTTCAAAGCACGCTTGGAGAGATAGAAGGCATCTAATAGAAGTATATGGACCTAACAGAAGCATATTTCTATTAGGATGTCACTCCAAGAGGACCTCAGATGCTTATGTTACAGTGAAGCAAATAATGCTCAGCTACTTAAGATAAGCAAAAGGAAGATATACCTGGGGAACAGGCAAGCTGAAAAGGGAAGATTACTGTTCAGACTACAAATCAATTCAGCTAACAAGTACAGGAATACATTCTTGCATCTTGAAAACAAAGCTTTAAATGTATTTCTACTTTGAATTTTCAGGGAAAAATCAGCTAGGCTTGCAAAATATTGTTTCCACATACCTGCCTACTAAAGCAATTCTCAGATGTGGTCCATAAGAAAGATTTTGGGAAGATTGTTCTGATAAATCCGTTCAAGAAAGTGATCATTACACAGCCTTTCCAACAAGGCTGACAGTATCTGCATGCAAAGGATTGTTTCAAGGAAAACTCAACAAATTAAGTTTCACGGCATTACAAATCTCCAGTGTAGTGCAAAATTATGGTCAAAGCCACACTCACTTCAATACTCTGATTAAAAGGAACTACTTTAAAACCCAAGCTCCTCCCTTCACTCAAAGTTCTGCTTTTGCAGAAAAGATGCTGACGTTTTTTCTGCATGTACAGCATGCAGCCTGTCATTATTTTTCTTCTTAAGATTACACCGTAGACAAGAAAAGGGGCTCTTGATCTAGAAAGATGAACTGCAGCACAAGTGTTCTTTATTTTTGTTAAGCATGATTTCACTAATTTGAATTTAAAATGTTTCCACCAACACTTTCAGTTTTCTGCTCTAAAATAAGCAGCCATTTCGGTGCTGTGTAAGGGATTACGCCATATGGCTTCTTCTATCAGAAACAGAATCATTCACTTCCCTCTAATTTTTGCAGTGTTTATCCAAACTGCTCTTCACTGATAAGTCCTGAATGTATAAGATGATTAAAGGATGCAAACAAAGAGACTCAAGTTGTGTAGGGGAGATTTCAATTGGATATTAAGCAGAATTCATCCACAGACGGGCTGGTTAGGCACAGGGAGAAGCTGCCCTGAGAGAAGTGGAGCTTCCATCCCTGCAGGTATTTAAGGGAAGTGCGGAAAGCTCTAAAGGATGTGGTTTAGTGACGGGACTCAGTAGGTCAGGATGATGTACGGACTTGGTAATCTTCAGGGCCTTTTTCAACTCAGACGATTCTGTAATTTTACTCAGAGAAGAAAATGTGTTTTTTTTCTTTGGACCATGAATTCAGTAGGCACCGTGTATTATAAATTATTGTGTTTAATCAAGATAGGAATCTCAGTTTCTCACAGGCAAGGATCATTCCTTTAGGAAAGCCATTTGGTTTAGGCTTAACCTCAGCTGCTCTTACTAGGCTTTTTTTTTTTTAATCAATCTAAAGACTTCTTTGCAGGACATTTTCACTTGCTTGGTCTTCAGAGATTTTTAGAACATCCCCTTTCGAAGGAATGACTACCAGGTTTCAGCAGCAGGTGAGCCCACAACTTCAAACAACGAGACAGAAAATAATTCAGCAAGGACTTACTAGCTTGTGGGCACTCCCAGCTCCGGAGTGCTCATATAGAAGAAACCCAAAAATATCTGAAGATTTACTGAGTAAATTACAAGCAATTCCAAAATAGAAATAATTTCTTCTATGACGGTGCAGATTTATTAAGAACAGATGTATAAAGGGGCTCTGGTCTTTTCAAAGCCCTCCTGAAGTGGCATTATGCATTATAATGGACAGCATGAGCCAAAGCAGGAAGGAAGCTGCCTTGTTTCCTGTTATCAGACTATTTGTGGGATTCTTACAGCACTGCCTTTTATTAACATCTGAATTATTTAAGCCAGTTAAACAGAAAGCAAGTTATTATGGAATTTTGAAGGCAGTTAATCATCTTTGACTGCAACTCCTGCCTTTCTCTACCTGCCTTCAATATAACAAGAACCTTCCTTTCTACCACAGTAACCACAAAGAAGCTGTACTCCCTTTCTTCTAGTTTTACTATCAGAAAGAACAGTTGTCACTCACAATAACTTATATTCTCTTTGGGTAAGGTATGGAGGAATGAAAGCAGGCAGCCCATTAGATTAGAATGTACAGGATTAGCAGAAACCTCTAAAACATGAGAACAGCTGTACCATATCAGCTTACCCATCAGTCCTCATCAGGACTTAATGCTTATTTGCCAGGAGTTGTTTTCCTCTAAGTGAATGACTCAGCCCACTAATATTGAAGTCTATCCTATTACGCGTGCATTGAAAACTTACTCCTCAACTGACATAAGGAGGATCTCATCCCTTCCAACCCAACACACACCCTTGATTCTTTATCTCCTTTTTACACCCCTATCTATCCATACCCTGCCACTGCACAATCTCTGAAGCTGCTCTTAGGATTCCCAAATCTCAAGATTTTCTTAGCAAAAATATCTGAAACATAAATTAACATGTTCATGAATCCTCTTTCCATCCTCCTATCCTTTTCTGTTAGAGTTCTCAGCAGAGCAGCAACAGAATGAGATGTGCAAAAAGACACAAGCAACACCTGGACCTTCTGATTCTTAGCTGCCTGATAAATGCTAATAACTCAATTCTTGCAATTATTGCACCTGATTTACTTTTGACAGTATGCAGAATAAGCGCTGAATTAGTCAACTGGATTAGCCAAACTCATTGTAACAGTTCAAGCAATGTCACAGTGGGCTGTACATTATATAGGTCTGATCTAATTCATCCACAAACACATGGATTCCTGAATAATTCTCCTCAAATTCTTTTTTCATGGTAAAAAGCAAGTCACAGGCTACGTTCATTTATTTACAGACTTCACGATACACGCCAAAAGCCTGCAAGAAAGTACAGACAGATAAGGTATACCTTGATCTCAGTAACTGCTTATACACAATGGTAAAAATGAAGTATTCTAACCCTAATCAGAGTCATTCATCACCCAACAATCTTTTTTATCTTCTTTTTAAATAGTATCACTGTTACACAGCAAGTTAAAGCAATTCCCTGTGGCAATGTTATGCTTCCAGCTTCATCTACTTCCCCCCCATCTTCCATTGGAAATCATGTCATTTATTATTCATAACACCACAATGCAGTCTTACATGTAGACTGAAATTCCACCATGTTAAGTCCTTCATGAACAAAGAGCAGAGACAGACACAAATTTTAAGAATCTGCTATAAATATGAGAAAATAATGAAAAGGTAACAAGTGTGTAATGGGATAATCTGATAATCTAAATAATCAGTACAAAGCAATGGTCCTCACACATCAACAGCCTACCAGAAGTCACATAAACAAAAAAAAAAAGAATTTAAAGATGCTGCTCTATGAACACTCAAGGAACATATTCATTCCTCTCAACATTTGGCACAGCCATGTTAGAACGAATGAAAATGTGTGGAATTTTGAACAGGGAGAGAAACGCAGGGATCACATGTTGTTTAGAGATGGGAATAAAGAGCTCAGTGTGGGTCATTTGGTGTAGAGAGGGAAGAGGGAAACAAGGAAGGACAGACATACAGATAAGGGAAGTAACAGGAGGAGACAGGGAGATTGAAAGAACACAGTTTAGTGCGGCTCAAAGTCACTTAAGTGTGAAGACAGTTTGCAGTTGGTGCAACAGAGAACAAAGGTATATATGAATGGAAGTCCAGCACGATACAGAGACATCTGGCAGCGAGTTCTGCAGAAAAGCCAAAGTAGTTCAAATGCATCTGAATAAGACACTCATTTGTTGAAGTCAGAGAAGAGGAAATTCTAATATTTTAAGATATATGGTATGAGAGCATACACAAGAAAGTTGAATATTTGGGCAAGCCTATTCTTCAGAAATACAGTACTTAGAATTACAAGACTGAATCTGTGGGTACAAAGATCCATCCAAAAGATGAAACTCAGATTATACCTCATGAGACAAGCAAGTGATGCCAACTATGGAAAAATGACAAGGTTAACAAGATAGCTTAAATGAAGAGATTAGAAATTTTGCTTTAAATCCATGAACAGTAGCCAAAAGCTACATAAGACAGTGATATCACAGAAAGAGAAAGCTCCAGCTGACTCACTGAAGGAAACAGTAATTATGTTACTGGAAGTCCTCCTATGCTACAGCATACACAGTTATATTCCTTAGTCTTCAGCAGCTTAGAAGCAACATGGATAATTTTACCCATTCCTTTTTAATTCTAGCAGACACGACAGCCATTAATTGGCAGCAGCGGTATGGAAGAAAGTAGTTGTTTCAGAGAATGACTCCAATGTTTAAAACTCATGTTGTTAACACGCACAAGGTGAAGGGGAAGGCAGATGGGATCTATTACACGTAGCTTTCTCCTTGTGGCAGGCCACAAACTGCAGCCTGAAGAGTACTTTATCAAGGGAAATACGTGTCCCCCAGGAGGAGACAGTGTAGTATAATTACAGAATAACAGTTAAAGAAAATAACTTGGCAGTAAAGAACACAACATTGTATTCTAGCAGCAGACACAGATGAACTGACTAATGGTTGAACTATCCACCAAGCATCACTTACAGCAGTCAGCTTCAGCAGTTAAGACTGTTCTTTAACATCACTGAACACACCAAGACATTTGCACATTCTCCTACAGTCTTGAAGATATCCAGTGTTTTCAAACAATGCCTTAAAACATCCATTTATCAATCTATTTCAACGACAAAATTTTCAACATAAGCTTGTGTATTCATATCACTGCTGCAGGACAGTGAGTGCCAATATATGGAGATTCTTAGTCTCACCACTAAGCATAGATTTAAACAGAATATCATGCTACTTGAGATTGCAAGTTTGCTCTCATTTTAACCTTTTTCTTTTCTTTTTTCTTTGTTATCTAAATGCAATTACCTGAACCTAAGAGCAAACACTCTGAAATATAACAGTCACATATGCATAAGAAAATTGTATGAGATGAAGATCGTTTCTGATGTTACCTGTGTGAATGCGACAATGTCTCTCCAGCTGACTTGGTTTTGCAAAAGCTTTTTCACAGGTATCACACTTAAACACCCGAGGTTTCTGGGAACTCAGTGAAGGTCCAGCCTGATGGGTTTGCATGTGTTCCTAAGGTAGCACAGAAAAGATGACATCTCAGAACCATTGAGCATAGAAAGATATTCACTTTTGAAGATAAAAGCAGATGATCTTAGTCATCAATAGAAAACACACAGAAGATGGAACCCTGCATTTTTTTCTAAAAGAGATACTTGTTTGTATATCATCTCTTTGCAGGGCTGAGGCATCAGTAGCTTTACATTTCTGAAAGCCTCTGTCAAGAAATATTTATTTTGCATAAATTAGTACTTTCACAAATTATCTGAAGATAATATAATGTTACTCATGAAAACCCAGTGCTCTTTGAATGTTTTTATCACTTACAAACATAGATTTTGGTCAACTATGTATCATAAGCTAGCACTGGATACTTTTTCTCCCTCTCTACAGTACCCACCTCCCCATCACTTGCCTGATACACGGGCATTTGTACCCAGGTCCCAAATGAAGATCATTCTAAAACAGTAAAGACCTCAAAGGAGAAGACCGCTACACACACAGCTACAGTGTCAGCATGCAAATGGAACCACTTACAACCAATTGCTGAATTACTCAAAAAGAAAAAAACAAACAAAAAAAAACACTAAGGTTCTTAAGAAACATCCTAAAAAGCTCAGAAAGGTAAGACAACACAATTTTACTAGGTATTAATAATTTACCATCAGTGAACTTAATTCACTAACACTGGGCTCAAAAAGTTTACTTCCACAAAAAGAAGTTTAGGAGATTGGTGTCTGATTTCTTCATTTTCACAATTACCAATTCTGTATTCAAATCTCTTTTTCTTTTTTGCTGAAAACTTTCTCCTAAAATATAGGTAACTGAGTTTCACAGCATTTTGTGTTTTCCCAAGAACCAATAATCTTTTTGTCACATGTGCTTGCCCAAAAGGCACAAGCTTCACAACCAAAGTATATTTCCTTAAAACATGATACTCCAGTGAGAAGAAATCTTCTGAAAAACTCTCTTAAGAAGTACTGAACAGCAACAATATAAGGGGATTTTAAAACAAATGTTTGCTCTGAAGATGTCACTTGTACTCACAAAACAGAACACCCAAAAATCAGAGCAAGGATTTTGCTCTGCATTTTACAATTACAAAAAGTGTATCTGGAAAAGAAGATAAGTAGCAATAATATATATAAGAGAACAGAATAAACACCTTTTTCTGACACCACTGTTTATATGACAGGAATCCATGTTTTTCTTTTTGTGGACAACACATAAATTAAAACACTAAAAACTTCTCCATGCTCCATGGAAGAGTTATGTCAGCATATGTTGTCATTTAAGTTCCCCCTCACAGACATCATGCACTTCACAAACTATGCATGAACAGAAAAAGTAAAGGGCTAACAGGTATCTTTCAGTAACATGACAACAATTCCAAAACAAAAGAAGAAGTTAACAGAACAATCCACTGTTATTACCAAATACCTTGAGATGTGTTGCCCGCTTAAAGGCTTTATTGCAGACATGACAAACATGTATTCTTTCCTTGCCGTGAACCTCTTTACTGTGATGCATCAACATGGTGGCCGAAGAAAAGGTCTGACTACACTCAAAACACTGGTGCACACGACCTTCTTTTTCTGCTTGATTGCTTTTAGTCACATTAGGAGAAACCTCTGTCACCTATAACGATTTGTAAAACACGGTCAAATAATCAAGTATACTCACAGCAGACTTGGTGGTTGTTCTGGATGCTGCTTTGATGAGATCAATTTTTTGAGGGTGCTTGCAAGCACCTTATCAACACAAAGGAAAGACAAGTTGTATGTAAACAAACATGTATTTCACTGCTCTCAGAATAACCAAATTTTAAGGAAACAAAAAGACTAGAGTAACTATGCTCAAATTCATTTATGCTGTAAAATCTGATGTGTCTGAGTACATAAATATTTTTTTACATCCAGTTTCATATTCCTGAGATCTCAAATGATTCTTACCAAACAAAATTCAAAGCCAAACAAAGTTCCAGAGAAAAGAAAGAGAGAGAAAGAGAGAAAACATCTCTGACATTTACAAAGGAGAATGTTTATGGTTTTCCATGTGGTTAATTCATTCATCAGGGATTCAGTTACCTTAAGTAAGCATTTTTGAGCTACTAACACAGTCTCACAAATAACAACGAAAAGCTGACAGGGTCTGGGCATGGTTTTCCTGTGTTTCACTTTCCTCAAATGAGGTAACATGAAACTTGTTCAACTTCATGGAATTTTTTTCTTTAAAAAGAAATATATGAAAATACAGAAAAGAAACTAAGTGCTAAGTGACTAATTCAGGATGAACTAAACCCGAGAAAGGTACAAAGCAGTGCAGAACATTATCCATAGTAAAAATCAGGAATAGTAACAAAATTAGTAATGATGTAATATCAAAACAACTAAAAGAAGGGATTAGAAAAAACCTTTTATCACACACACTTATTTATACATTTCCAACTAGTTCGAACCTTTCAAGAAATCGCTGAAATGTCTACTGGTAAATTAACAGTCACCAGAAAGGAAAGTGGTCTTCATTAGTGTTACATGTTGACTGCTACCATATGGCTTCTCAGGTACTGTCACAGTTTGCAGGTGACATTCTAGTAAGCCTTATGAAATGCTACTCTGATTTATGAAAGCATATATAGATTGAAAGACAAAATCCAGTCCTAAATTTAGAGGAGAGACAATATGGGCAAGTAAAATTTTAGACCACCCATTTTCACAGAGTATGTGAACCCTGCAAAATTGTTCAGAATTCTCATTCAACCATATGAAAGTGTAAAAATAGGAAATTAATAGAATAGCTCAAGTTGGAAGGGATGCCTTGAGATCATCTATTCCAAAATTCCAAAGAGCAGGCTCACAGTCATGCCCAGACAGCTTCTGAATATCAAGTATGGAGACTCCAGGCTCTCTTGAAAATCTGTCCAGAATTCAACCACCCGTTTCACTCACAGTAAAACAAGGGTTATAGCCTGCTATCGTTTCATAGGCACCACTGAAATCAGACTGGCTCTGTCTGCTTTATTCCCTCACATCAGATACCATGCACACTGTTAAGAACAACCTCACCATCACCAACCATCATGAAGGTTTTTATCAGGCTGAACAATCCCCACACTCTGTCTCTCCTCCTGCAGCAGACACTAACACAATCATCTCTGGAGCCCTTCACTGTACTCCCTACCATATGTTCACGTCCCTATTTTACTGGTGAGTTATGACTGGGCAGAGCACTCCAGAGCATGTCCTTTCATTGGTGCTGAGTAAAGGGAAAGAATCATCTCCTACTGCCCTGCTGGCAATTATAGAGTCATAGAATGGTCTAGGTTGAAAAGGACCTCAAAGATCATCTAGTTTCAACCCCCCTGCTATCTGCACGGTCATCAAACACCAGCCCAGGCTGCCCAGAGCCACATCCAGCCTGGCCTTGAATGCCTCCACAGATGGGGCTTCCACAACCTTCTTGGGCAACCTGTTCCAGTGCATCATCACCTCCTGAGTAGAAAACTTCTTCCTAATATCTAACCTAAACCTCCCCTATCTCAGTTTAAAACCACTCCCTCTTGTCCTATCACTATCACCCATGTAAACAGTCATCCCCCTTCCTGTTTATACACTCCCTTCAAGGTACTGGAAGGCCACAATGATGTCTCCCCAGAGCATTCTCTTTCCAAGCTAAACAATCCCAGTTCCCTCAACCTTTCCTCACAGGAAAGGTACTCCAGCCCTCTGATCTTCTTAGCAGCCCTCCTCTGAACCCACTCCAAGAACTCTGCGTCTTTCTTCTGCTGGGTGCCCCAGGCCTGGACACAATACTCCAGATGGGGCCTCACAAGAGCTGAATAGAGGGGGACAATCACCTCCCTCCCAATCCTGCTCTTAAATGAATCCAAGGATGCTGCTGACCACCTCTGCTGCAAGAGCACATTGCTAACTCATGGTTAAATACTTGTTCACTAGTACCCCTCACCCCCTCCACATACAAGTCCTGCTCTACTAAGCTGCTTTCCAGCACATACCAGTGCATGGGGTTATTTTTCTCCAGGGACTGAACTCTGCGTTTCCCTAAATGGAATTTCATGACATTCCTGTTGGCCCATTTCCCCAGCCTATCGATATGCTTCTGAATGGCAGCACAACCATCCAATCCATCACAAAACTCCTCACAGTTTTCTATAATCTGCAAATCAATTGAGTACGCTCTCTGTTCTATCATGCAGGTCATTAACGAAGAAGTTGAATAGTACTCATCCCAGTATTTCAACCCTGAGGTACACCACTAGCAAATGGCCTTGACATTGTTGCACAGGTAACATCATCACTGAATGCAGCAGTTCAATCATTTTATTGTTTCTTTCCTTCTCTCTGGTGCCTGAACTCCATTATCTACAGTCTCAGCTACCAAGGGTGTTCCTGACATTCATATTTCTGATCAGTTCTTCCTTGTTTGCAATTATGAAGTCCAGCTGAACATCTTTCCTTGCTGGCTTTTTAACCTCCTGTACCAGGAATTTATCGATACACTCCAGAAGTTTCCTAGATTCCTTGCACCCTGGCTTGTTGCCCTTTCAGATGATCTTAGGTGGGCTGAAGTATATGCAAACCAGGGATTGCAAATCATGGAATTACTTAGGTTGGAAGAGACTTCTTGAAATCATCTAGTTCAGTTCCTCTACTCAAAGTGTGAGCTAGAGGCAGGAAACCCAAGACTGTGTCTGATGAAATACAAATCTTCAGATTCTTCTTAATCACGTGATCTGAAGCAAATGATTAGTATTCACCACAGCCTGATCTTCCTGACATCATTCCCCCATAAAGCCACAGCTGAATCACCATCCAGCTCCTATGCAAACCTCCATGTAATCCCACTATGGTCTTGTTGTCCTGTCCTAAAAAGCCATCATCCTATCATAGCTGTGCTTCATTTGTGTGTGTTCTACCTTCTTTCTGTGATTCCCATCAGATTGCAGACTGTATGCCTACCTCCAGTTGCATCTATCAGTGTACAGACATGCCAGAGAGGTATGCATTTCTGACAATTTTCCAAGAAGCTTGAGGGAGTTTCCTCTACTATTTTGTCATCTCACCACCCTTATGAACATAAACTTGAAGAGGGTCCGCTCTTTTCAAGCATTTTTTATGTTCAAAAGTTTCTCTCACTCACATCAGTCACAACTTGCCTACATATTGATGTCTGCTTGCCAATCCAGTGCCCCACATCTTTTGACTGTTAGTCATCATCTGCCTCTACCGTATTTCCCAGTTTAGAGATCACACAGAATCACAGAATCACCCAGGTTGGAAGGGACCTCAAGGATCATGTAGTTCCAACCCCCCTGCCTGGCAGGGCCATCAAACATACACATTTAGATCAGGTTGCCCAGGACCCCATCCAACCTCGCCTTGAACACGTCTAAGGATGGGGCATCCACAACCTCCCAGAGGTTCATGTTACCTTAATAAAATTATTAATCCTACCTTCAACAAGACAAATCTGAGCTACCCCTTCTGATAATAGTACTGACATTACTCATGTATAACAGCCTGTGGAAACTCAAAACACTTAAGTTGAAAAGTTTATACTCCATTGTTAAACCAATTTGGCTGAAAAAAAAAAAAAAACCAATAAAAAAAAGATAAAAAGATACAGCAATAGATGCTGCTTTTCCCCACAGCTCTTAACTTCATTTATTTTTATTACCTAACAAATTTACTTGGATTTTTTTTGGAGAAAACTGCTGAGTAAACACTGCTGCAGTTTGTAGAAAAACACATTATTAAATGTATTTCTCTTTTGTTTTTCAGCTCAAAACTTAAACACAATCTGGGTGATTAGGAAGTCACAATGAATCTCTTCCCAGTGCTCTTAGGAATGACATCAGCCTTCCTGCTTCAGTATACAAAGGAATTATCCAAATATTTTTATTAATAACATTCTTTACCCACAAGAGATACAGAAATATATAGTATCTACCTGATACGTTATTTCATCGGAGTTTGTAGCTGCTGAATGGGGTGTATGGCTCACCAGTATGACTTGCTGTGAGCCTGACCCACTTTGGCTAGCAAGACTGGAATCTGCAAGTATAGCAGGGAACTGCTGACCCTGTCAAAGAGGGAAGGGAAAAAAAGAAAAAAAAGGAAGAGTAACTACATTTAAACAATTAATTGCAGTCACACAAATTATTTTTATACCTCAAAACTACTTCTTTTTTTTTCCTTGAAAAATACCATGACAATTTATTTGAACAATTGCTAGAAGCATTCCTTCTCCTCTGATTTTAAATATACCAAGGTGTTACATGTAAGAACAATTGGAAGTCCAAAAAAGCAAAAACTCTAATTTTTCCCCATCCTGCATCAATTGCTGCACATTTCAGCCTACATCTTTTGCCTCTTTAGATGATGCTCTCCATAATGTTATCTTTTGCTTTTTTGTGTGGTCTTTCCACAGATTTTTCCTTTTTTAAATCTATTAATTAAACATATTTCCAAAGTACATTAAGTCAAAATATAAAATAACAAATTAAGTTTCAGAATTTTTAAAATCACATTACTTCTATTTCTGCATTACCACTAAAACTTCTACATGTGAATCTCTACATGTGAATGTATGTTACACATTACCAACCCATTTATCAAGATTCATACTATGTACAGCGTACTTGTGCAGCATCCAATTTTTTACTTGACTTAGTATTAAGAGTAGTGTCTTATTAATAAACATCAACACTGCTAAATCTACATTGTTTACATTATTACAAACTCTGAAATGAAAATATATGTTGCTTCTTTACTCCACAACATCAAAAATTCTCAACAGTTCACAAGAATCACACAAGCCTTCCCGCAACCCTTTCTTGACTTTAGCTTTTGACGACACTACAAAAATCTTACATTATGATAAGAATGAAATTAATACTGAAGCTTCTTGAGAGGTAATAGTCATACAGCATTATTCTTGTGTAACTTCTTGTAAGTTTACCTCTTTATTCATAGAATGTCTTGGGTTGGAAGGGGCCTTCTGCTTTTAACCCACCTTCCATGGGCAAGGATATATTCCATGAGATCCAAGCCCCATCCTACCTGGCTTTGGATATCTCCAGAAATGTGGCCCCCTCAGTTTCTTAGGGCAGCCCCTGTGCCTCATTCATCCTCTGAGTGAAGAATTTCCTCCTAACGTCTAATCTAAATCTCTTATTTAACTTCAAAACTGCTTCCCTTTATCCTCTCACTATTAGGCCATGTAAAAAGTCAGTTTCCATCTTTTTCATAAGCCCCCTTTAAATACTGAAAGAGCACAATACAACCTCCTCAAAGCCTTCTCTTCTCCAGGTTTAACATCCCCAGTTCTCAGCCTCTCTCTGTAGATGGGTGCACTCCAGCTCTCTAATCATCTCCATGGCCCTAATCTAGATCAATTTCCAGACAACATAATTCATTTAAACACTTATGTTGCTGTAAAGAGACCTGTTCCAATTTCTCTTCAGTTCATATGTTCTCAAGCACGCTCAAGGTAAAAGAACAATCTTATTTAGGTCTCCACTATGCAGAACCTCAAGGAAGGTACTACACCACAGTCTCCGTAACGTGTCCTATTATTAATGATTAACTGTTCCTCCTCAGATAAATTTAAAATTGTTTTTCAGTTCTCCCCAACACAGCTTCTTGTTTTGATCATACTGTCCTATCTTTTGAAAAGCGGGGATAAAAAAAAAAAAAACCAACAACTCATTAAGAATGACAACAAAACAATTTCACTCACAACAATAAAGGCAGAGATACAGACAAGGTTTAACCAGAAAAAAACACAAAGCAAAAAGATAATCATCTTCTTTATTATTTATCCTGCATGTACCTTATCTTAGGTAGATTTGCTATGAACATCTCTGAAGCATTTTTACTGTAACATTTATGCCAATCCTTGAGAAAATAATATCTACCAGCTTTACCATTAGGTACCCACAGCAAATACTCTTTACTCATCCCTGTTTTTATTTAAAGAGGAAAAAACAAACAAAAAAAAAGCTACAATTAGAAGACATTAAGTTTCTCATATTTTGACAACTTTTGCCTTCTAAAGAAGAAATTACAGCATCCATATATAAAACCAGTTTATCACAAAAAATTCATCTCAAAATTATTTTCTAAGAAAAATCCTAATTCCAGCCCTCTAAGACAATAATGCTAGCTTATCTGTCAGTTCAGAAAAACACTTCTTACCTGTGATGTGATATTAAGTGTAACTGCATCAAGACCACCTGACAACATTCCCTGAGTATCAGCAAGGGTCAAAGTGACACTACCATCTCCTCCAACTCCTGATGAAGACATGACCAAATTCTGGGCAGAAACTGTAGATTGAGATATGGGTGTTGTTGAAGGAAGGTTTGTTCCAGTTGTTGTATTAAGCTCTGGAATATATGCAAAACAAAAACAAAAACAAACAATCTACAGAATATCCTAGGGGTAGGCATTTCCTTCTTGTTCTGTGGAGTGGATAATTGAAATTGGTACAGCAATTTAAAACTAGTGAGAAAACATCTAAATCTTGTTGTTACTTAATTGTAGTGTGCAAGACTGTATTATTCCTGCCTAAAGCTTATTTTTTTTAACAAACTTATTTTTTGTTAGAAAATCACTGGAAGCATACCTGGAGCATTTAGTGAAGTGCCCTGAGAAAGAAGGTGGTCGTTACTTATAGTTAATGTTGCACCTGTACTCTGACTGTTGATGGTTGGTGCTGTCAACCTTAAGCTACTATTCAGATCACTGCTTCCAGAATTATGCTGAATAAGATCTTGACCTAAAAAGAAATTAGTCCTATTACAGCCAGAAATATCTCAACATTATTCTACTACTATACTCTATTAAAAAAAAAGTGTTCATAAATTAAAAGCAGAAGATAAAACCAAAACAAGATTCACTTCTTCACATGCATATTTTTACAAAAAACTTCAACATATTCTTAATATAGGTTCAGATGGCAATATACAGAGAAATACCTGTACTTCTTAATATTTAGACAAATATTGATAGATCTTAAATTCAAGGCACAAGAACTTCATGAAACTATACAAGCTAGCAAACTGAAGACTAATAGTTAAAACACTGGATCCACTTAAGAAATGTAATTAAACAAACATGTCTTTGCGGAAAGTGGACTGCTAATTACATTGTACATAAAATCAGTTTCCTAAAGGCAGTAAGGATAGTCTAAATGTTTTTAAAGACACCTAGAGTACTAACTACTTACTACAGTGACTGAAGAGTACACATGCAAGGATGGTCAGAACATCTATTGGAATATGTATTGGAACAGGTATGGAAGTGAATTTATATTAAATAAACTCAACCCCAATGCCTGCCTTAAGCTGCTTGCTCCTATCCCACCAGGAATTACCCAGGAATTGCACTAAGCCAAATGAGTCACAGTGAGGAAATAAGAACTGCTTACACAAACTTTCCCCCTGAGAAATATCTGTTGAAATAACACCATGAATAAAACAGGGAACTGATCTTACATTTGTACTCACTGCAATTGCATTTGGCTTTCAAAGGTAGATTTAGAAAATACTTTTGAAAGCTGATGAATATAAAAAGGAACGCAGCTGACAGCAAAAATATGCTCAAATACTGTACCAGCTAGCCTATGAAACAGATCTGGTACCACTAAAAATCACTAGAAATACCAACCAGATATTGTAAGAGTGATTTCTTGAGGACTTCCTGATGAGCTTGCAGTAGTAGAACCTGTAGCATGAGCTAGAACTTGACTCAAACTGGAATTATTTATGGTCAATGTTATCTCATGTTGTCCATTTGAAGATGACACCATACCCTGTGAAGTCATGACCTGAGAGATGTCCTGTGTACCTAAATATAAAAAGGTAGAACAAAAATTTCCATGAATATCCTTTCTTTACAATATATATTTTGTAAAACTACAATTACAACATTTTTTTTTGAACTAGTATGAAAGACTTAGCCAAGGTAAGACGCTAAAACTTGCAATCTAAAGGAGAAATTATTTCCACAGTCTAATTTATTCCTCTACAACTTAAAAAGCTTTTGTATTCCTAAAAGCTATACATATTCTTCAATTTTGTAGTACACATTATGAAAACCTTGTATTCAAAAGTGATAAAGTTGCAGAATTTGACAAATACGCTGTTACAAGAAGCATATATCCAACTTACTAAACGAAGTATTAAAAAAAGTGAAAAGTTGATGCTAAACAATTCAAAGCATAAGACTAGTGGCACTACTCACCACTAGCACTAGTCGTCAGCACAGACTCTTGCTCAGATAGGGATCCAATTGTCATGTTAGCTGAAGATGTTACTGTAGGCTGCAAAGACAGGCCTGATATAGGCTGAATAACCACGTTAGCTGGCACTGCATTTTCCGCTGTCTGGAGGGAGGGATTCTGTGGAGCCATACTGGGATCTCCAGTTAGTTGCTGAGCAAGTATATTACTCTGCTGTAAGGTTTGCTGTAGAATGCTTGGATCAATCTGAAAAACAAATTCTCAGTCTGATCAATCTGACTTAATAAATCTGGGTTACATGAATATTTATAACAAATCCAGAATTCAGAAAGGTGCATTTGGAATATATACTATTTAAGATTACTATTAAAAAAATTAAAATTTTTGAAGTATCTATTTGTAGGATGCCTATTCAACTTCGAGGTTCAGGAAATCATGATCACAGCTACAAATAGGCATACTGGGTATCTACTATATTGGCATTTTGTAGTGTCTTGCATGCAAGGCTTATTGCTCACAAATCACTGAAAGGAGCAGAAGGGAAAAACACCATCAGAAATGATCTGTTTTTCAGTCTTTATGGGTCCTAGAAGTCCCAGTTCACCAGAAAATATCTGTTTTCAATATTTAAATACACACTGTTTTCTTTGGGATGTTCGGGAATTAAGGGAAACAAAACTACAGTTTCCTTTACTTTTAGCTATAAACATTTTAAGTAGACGGACTTCAAATGAACCAATGCAATTCAGACGATGATCTTTCCTTGACCTAGGAGTTGGACATAGAAGTCACCAGAACTCTTTTCCTCAAAACGAGTCTCTGAAACTAATCAAACCCAACCAATTTCATCAAACGATTCTTTCATGTCATTTTGAATTCTCAAATTTAATAATTTCACTTTCTTTTATGTAAAGTATTTCTATTGTTCATTTTACAAGTTCAAATGGCATTTGAACTATGAGTCTAAATGTTTAAAACTAGATAAATAACGCAAGTGTCATGGTAAGGAAAATTCTTAGTAACATTTGGGTTCTTCTGTTTTGAGGAGGGTGACTGGGAGGGGAGATGTTGCTTAAAATTTTTTTTTTAAAATGAAAAGACAAAACGCCATTAAAAGAAAAAAAAATGGATTTTAAAGAAATCTGTCAAAATCCCAGAGAGGTAAAAATCCGAAAAACTTGAAGAGAAAAAAAGCCAAAACAAAAATCCCACCATGAACCTAAGCTCTAACATGACACAACTGAAACAGCATGGAACTGTCAGATGTCTCACTCAAAGGTACTACTTCAGAAGTACATATACTCATTAAACTTCCTTCAGTCTTCAAACTGATTCTATAAAATCAAATAAACTGAAAACAACCTACCTGTAATGTTATGTTGTTGATACTAGCAGCATCAATTCCAGAGATTTGAACATTTTGTCCAACCAGATTAGCAGCAAGTTGTAACTGTATTCCTTCAAGAGTGGCCAAGCTACCATCTGTCAAGGACACAGTTAAGTCACCTCCAGCTACCAAAGAAAACAGTTGCATTATGTTTTTCTTTATCATTACTGACCGTCTCTTTTAGCTTGCTTATTTTTATAAACAAAATCAATACAGAAACTACACATACACACTTCTGTGCGTCATTTCAACGTTCTGGCTGGCTAGTTTAAAATTTAATAAGTTCCATGTCATTTAGGGATAGTTATTATTTAAACAGTAGCTGGCATCTTACAAAATAAGAACCACTCCAGAGCACCTATGAAGATAAATCTGGAAAAATTTGCTTTAAGTGTTCCTAAGTGTATGCTACCCCTAAAAACAAGCAGCAATTATACACACAAGGTATGTGCATTCTGACCCATAGCACACGTGAGAGCTGTTACCATATTTATACACAGCACATAAATATTGTTCAAGGAAACTATGGACAACCTATGTAATCACATGGATGGGAAAAAAAGTGCATAAGCATTTGAAAATCGAAATCTTAACAATTTAGAAAGCTAATGTTAAAAATTGAATAGACTACCTCTACAAAAGCTCCCAAAATGTGGAAAGATCACCTCGTGTTTGACATACAACCTCCAAAAACACCTTTATTATGATCAACCAGCATCCTTTAGTGGATGTCCGAAAATCATCCTTCTTTGTGAATAAGTATCTTTAGCATAAAAACATCTTCGCAAGAAATATCTACTCAGGGCAAAATGCAAACCACTAGCCTGGATTTCAGAACTTTCCTGCCTCTACATAGGATTTCTGAGCATAACATAAATGCTTCATTCTGTTCACTCGGAATTCCACGCAAACATTAGGTAGTTTCATAGCAATGTATCACTCTGGTATTTAACTCCAGTAATCTGAGCTCATCTTATGACTTACTCTAAACAGTTATCTAAATCCAGCCAAATGAGTTTGGAAGATACTGGTAAATGTTATTTGAAAAGTTTGATTTGTGATAAATGTGGTATTAATAATCACTTTGCTTCTTTCCTTATTAGGAAAAGGCAAGAATATTACAAAAAGAATACAAGTAGTCTACCTATTTATTATCAGCATTTTTTTTTCCTTTCTATAGTTCAACATCACAGCAGACCTGAAGAGAACCTTCTAGGTTAACTGTGACTACCATAACTTTTTCATTTTCATTCTAAAATAAATTTCTATTTATGTCATCACTGTGCATCAAGTTATCAATGCAATACAACGCTTACCTGTTTGGAAGTAGCGTTTGGTATAAGTTTCTGAACTCTAACAGAAAACAAAAGTTCAGTACTTGATTTAAATACCACCACCAAAAAGTCATCCATTTTTACCTGACACGGAAGCAGGCAGGATAGCCTGGCCCACAAGTCCTTGTTGAAGTAAATTTTGATCAAACTGACTTGTCAAAACAGAGTTATTCATGATGAAAACATTAGGATCTGTTGAAGATGAATTAAGAAGACTGACTGGCTGCAGTCCCTCAGCTGAAGTGCGGGCAACAGGCTTCCTAACCTTCTTTGTTTCTGGTTTATAATGACACTGTATGTGGGTTTTTCTGCGCCCAGAAGTACGAAACCGTAAATCACAGTGTGGACATTTAAATGGCTTTGCTCCTGTATGCAGACGCATGTGGACTTTTAGACTTCCTTTTGTAGAAAAAGAATTACTGCACACGTGACAACTGAAGAGCTTCTGACCTGGAAAAAAAAACAAAAAAACCAAATAGATAAATGAGAATAACTCTAAAATTCAACAGCCCTGTGCCAACAATTTAAGAAAATACTGATTCTAAACTATTTTGAAAAGAAAGAATTTGAAATAAATAGCCTTTTTCTTTATAACTTTGGCTGTTTTTTCAAATGAACCAGTAGCCTAAATTAAGTCTATCTTTACTTCCTCTTAATTTCTAAAACTCATTTTATTTTTCATTCAGAATCTTAATAGGTCAGCTTGAGGCCTCTTCATTAACATCTCTCAAATTCCTCACTAACCACGTAGTTTCAAAAAAAACTCAGTTTGAAACAAAAAAAAGATAAAAAACCTACTTTCTGGTCAGAACTGCATTCCTATAACCTGGTGATGTTTATTATTTACAGTTGATAATGAGATCACAAAAAGAATCAGGGCATGCAGTTTCTCCTATCGAGTTCTAAGTCTCGTTTATTCAGAAGAATTTCCCATCAAACTCCTGAATTATAGTTCAACCTATTTCAGATTATAGACTGAGGTTACACTGATGTCACATTTTGCTCAACAAAAACAAAATCTCTGGCAGCATTCAAGTTCAGCAGAAACAACCTAAGAATAACAAATCAATGTAGTTCATGAAGACAACAGAGGCACAGACTGCAAGCACAGGCATCTCCCCCATTAAGAATACCACGGAAAAAAACATTTTCCAGTCTTTCCCACTAAAACCAAACCTGGGAAAAAAAAAAAAAGGCAGGGTGGAACAGAGAACAAGGGAACAGCAAATGAATTAACAACATCAAAACAGTTCAACTGGCATTTGGATAATGCCCTTAATCATATGCTTTCACTTCTGTTTAGCCCTGAAGCAATCAGACAGTTGGACTTGGTCTTTGTAGGTCCCTTCCAAGTGAACTACTTTATTCTAAAGAGTGAAAAGTAAACTCAACATCTGAAGTCCTCTTTAAACAGAAGGTTAAATATTCAAATTAAGATATGATGTGAATTTTATTAAAATGCCAAAATTCTGGAGAGTGAAAAGAAGAATGGATGGACTGGAATGTTGGAACTTCAACTATGAACAGGGATCTAAGGGTCAAAACGAAACTTAGAGGGAAGACTATTACAAATTGGTGTGAAAAGACATATACAAATGCCAAATGCTAAAGCAGCATCAAAGTGTAATTAAGTGTACTTTATTGCATCTACAAGATTATGTCATACTGCTTGCTATCCAATCAAATTATTAGAAGAACCATTATATGCACAAGAAATTAATAAGCAATGAAGCAGAAATATAATAATGTGTGTTATGCCACCACGCTGTATATGCTAAATCAAAATGAGATGCTGGGAGTAAGTATTTAGCCAAAGGACCAAATCTCACAACCTTTAACCCTATGTAAGACCTGGTTTTATGTATAACAATGAAGTGTAACTATGTATAGTAACCACAGAACAAAGGTCAACAGCATCCATTAGAAAGCTCCCTCCATGGAAGTATTCAAAGCAAGGCTGGATGGGACGTGGTCTAGAGGGAGATACTGCTGACTGTGGCAGTGGGATTGGAACTGATCTTAAAGGTCCCTTCCAACCCAAACCATTCTAATAAGATAACTGAAAAGAAACATAATTGAAGCGCTTGCTCAAAGAAATTTAAAACAATCACCTCAAATCTTAAGTTTTTGCAAACAATGTAGCATTTTTAAAGACCACCACAAACTCAAAGAATTTTTAACATTTAATTATATAAATTATTATTACTATTTTTAACTCCACCCTCTTGCTCACGAAAACCATTTAGCACTGAGATATTACCACTAATTTATGATTAAATTAGTGCAGATACGTATATATATTCTCCACGAACATTATTATGGCATTTTGAATAAACCATACGATGAAACTCGATGACGCTGCAAGCACCAAACGTCACCTAGCCATGGCACTCATGCCATTTTCCCCACATCATAGTGAAATATATAATCCCTCCCAAAACCTTCAAGCTAACACAGCTATGAAAGTAACTGGTTTCTTGACAAAGACATTCAAAATGATACTGACCTGTATGTGTTTTAACATGACAATCTAGAGTGGATTTTACAGTGAAACTCTTCCCACATTCTTCGCACTTATACGGCTTCTCTCCAGTATGGATACGAACATGCCTAATAATTCCAAAATACACACACGTGAATTTCTGTCCTTATGTCAGCTTCTATGAATATTTTCCACATTATTAATTTTAGAAATCCTCAACAATTAATATCAGCTTTACACTAAGCAGAACAACTAAGGAAGACAATTCAAACTTGCACAATTTGTCAAACTGAAAGAATATTCTTGTTTTATTTTATTTTTGTTTTATTTTTATATGCAAGTCTTGTTTTACGAAAAAATAATTTATTCTGAAACTGTAAAAAAAGATTCTAATAGCGTAGGAAACCGGAAACATGAAAAGGCTGTTCTACTCAGATACAGAACTCAGAAATCTGTTCTACTCAGATACAGAACAAGCAACAATTTCATACATATTGTTAAACCATACATACGTATTTTTAAACCATTCTGAAAAAGATAAATTTACATAAACATGAGTCAAGCCTTAGCTTAGGCATAAAAAGTTAAAACGATCTGTTACTACCAAATGTCTGCTAAAGAATTTGGAAAATTGAAAAGATACAAAAGTTTTCCATTTCTTACCTGACTAAATCACTGGGCTTTTTAAAGCTTTTGGGGCAGTAACTACAACAGTTGGCATATTTAGGCTCTGCTTCCAATTCTGCGTGCTTATCTTTGATCTCACTAATTCTGTCTTTCTCTGCAGCAGACTGAACAAGAACTTTTTCTGACACAGTAGCACTTTCTCGAGGCCTAATTTTTGCCAGTTCTGCTGTTTCTTCTTCTGTAAAAGTTATGACACCAGGACGAGATTTTCTGGAAGCTCTTTCAGAATTTTCATCATCATCTTCAACACATGCAACTACAAAAAAGAAAAATTATATACACACACACACACACACACACACGTACGTATTTTTAGTTTAATCTGTCAGCTGAAATTACAAAAACATAATGCTTATTACAAATACATTATTAAATACAAGGCCACTGTGCAGCCCGTGCTTCCACTTAATCTCTCTTTAAGAGATGTAACTATGTATATATCTTTAAAATAACACTAGATTTATTACTCCTGTTTTTACAATAATTAAATACAGGTATAAATTATTTAGAACAAAAGACTTCTACTTTAGTGGCACAAAAAGTCATTATGTAACATACAATACCTTGAGTACACTGGATAGCCTCCTAGCAGACTGATTTCTTATAACAACTTAGACAAAAAAGCAGTTCCAGCAGCCCTGGACATTACATGTTACCCATGCATTAAGGTTAATTTATAGCATTA
Source organism: Lagopus leucura (assembly GCF_019238085.1). NCBI lineage: Eukaryota > Metazoa > Chordata > Aves > Galliformes > Phasianidae > Lagopus > Lagopus leucura. The sequence goes on from NW_024962263.1 coordinate 33,956,115, forward strand.
TTGGTACAGCATTCATGTAACCTACTGAAACATCTGTACTTGTTACGTAGTAAGGACTATAAGAGTAAAAATGAAATTACCTCCCCCTCCTGTTTCTGTAGCTGATGCTACAGCTGAGGAGACTGCTTGATGTTTTTTCATATGCTTTTTGCAGTGAACAGTTGTTCGAAAGCTTTCATCACAGAATGGGCACTTGTAAGGCTTCATGCTCATGTGAGTTGCCATGTGCCTTGTAAGGCTGCCATTAGTTGTGAAGGATGTATTGCAAATGCTACAGCTGAATGCTTTAACTCCTTAAAGTAACAGAAACAAGTAAGTAACATGCAGTTGTTCTGTTTACTTACACAAGTTTGGGTATAGTAAACACTCTGACTTAAGAAAACGTAGAGCTGGCATACTCTGTTACCTGTATGAGTCTTTTCATGTGACTTAAGAACTCCTGAGGAAACAAAGCCACGGCCACATAGTTGGCATTTATAAGGCTTCTCACCAGTATGCGATCGTACATGTTGTTTCAAATGGCTGGATTTCTTAAAACCCTTGTTGCAATATTCACATCTATTAAAACAAAATTATTAGTTGCATACAGTTAGTGGCCATAAGACATCCAGGAAATTCTATGGCTGAACCTAAAAGTAAAGTATAACAAACCTATATGAACGCCTGCTTTGATCTTCACTGTCCTCAAGAAAATGAGGCCTTTGGGTATGCAATTCAAGCTCTTCTTGTGATGACTGATCTTGTATCAAGCGAGTAGTCTAGAAATCAAAGCCTCAAGTAAATTTCACAACAAATTACTACTACAAAGCCATGCAAGTAGGCAAGGAAAATTAAAGCATTTACAGAAGTAAACACAAAGCCAGAGATCTATTCTTTCACAAATTCATGACAAGAAATTGAGTGCAATGCAATACCTTAGCTCTTTCATAGGGAAAAGCTGAAAAACATACATCTACTGAGTCAGAATAAACTGTCAAAGGTGCACTTACACCTTCTTACAAGTCTAGAAAAAAAAGTCTCACATTTTCCTAAATTTTATGGTGTTTGAAGGATTAAATTTAACCCTAAAGTAGACTTACTAAGCAATAGAAGACCTACACTGAGCAGCAAAATACCCATTAGTACTGACAGTCTTCAGTACTTTCTGGAGAAGTTTTTCCTCTGAGAAACAACTACAGAAAAACCCTCCAGAAAAACATGTTGTAATGTTTGAAGAAAACTTCAGAGACTGAACTTACTCCAACTTTTTCAGATCTGAAAACCCACCTCACTTCCTTGACTGGATTTTGTCTTTTACCAAAAAGCATAAAAGAGCTTTAATTCATGCAGTTCAGTATGGCAAAGACAGTTTCCATTACTAGATATGGCCTTCATGCTATCTGCTGTTACTATAATAAAATGCGAAATTTAAACTGCAAAGTTTTTTTAAGCAACTGATCTGCTTTACAAACTTAACCAGATGAGAACCATGAAAGAATAACGTACTATGTAACCTCAGTGAATGATGACTTATATATTTGTAATGCTTTTATTACTTGATCATACCTTTAATAATTTAGGAATTACGAAATAATACAATGCAATAATGCAAGATATTTTATAACACTAAGTCACATGAGAAGACTCATAGGGGTTCCTTAGTTCCAGATTTATGATTTAAAAGGATATAATGCTATGAAGTAAAAAGTCTTGAGCAAAGTGTACAATTCTTGATGAAACAAGAACTAATTACAAGCCACACTCCCTTTTTCCCAGCATTTTAACATAAGCAACCTAGGAAAGATTTGAAACTTTCCCAATTTCTCAGTTCACATAATTATTTATGAAGAACTCACAAGAAAATCCTCACTGAGCCCAACACAGTGCCATCTAGCAGTACTTACTACATTAATAGCGTCTGTATTAGGAACTTGAAGAAGGGATGGTGGATGGTAACTTGTTGAAAGAGCCTGAGATTCAAGTGTGCTTGAATCCTGCAGCTGCTGAACAGCTGGAAACTGAGTCTGTTGATTGTAGCTCTCATTAACTGCAAACCCTGCCAGAAATATAAAATCACAAGACCAGAAAATACACTGAATTGAACTCTGAATAACATCACATTTATTGAAGACTACCTTCAAAATAGATAAAATAGTATTACCACACAGTAATACTCATCTTATATTCTTCACTGCTGAGTGGCAAAATACACAACTGTTGTTGGCATAATTGTGTAATTGGGTTACTTACCATTAGCTGGAATTCTATTGGACAATCTCCTCCACAGAAAAACACTGTTTGAAGTTTCTTCAGGGTGCCACAATTACCTTAGAGCCATTGAAATTTTGAATTTCTTGTATGTAAGCATGCATGTGTCAAACAGGTTGACCCATCTCCCTTTATCCACGTTGGTACCACGCTCCCTTAACTACACTGGAAGCCGATCACAAGGATGCAAAGCTCAGTGGGGAGGATGGCGGGTGAGTGGAGGAGATGACCCAATAGGAGAACTCCAGTTTCTGATAAAGTAACCCCACTGTCTCCTACTTTGGATCTCCTCCACATATTCCCACTTTTTAGATAATAGTAAAGTATGGCCTCTCAAAGGCAAACTGCAAAGTAAAAATAAACATTTTCATTCACATTTCCAGTACAAAGATCTGACATTTATTTAGTTTTGTTCTTCTAGAACATCAGATCTTTATTACCTTGTCTTCTGAACAAATGAATGGACTGCATAACTCATTCAAAGCCAGGGAAATATAGCTCAGATTGCAATTTTTTATACTAATAGACACGCTCTTTTATCAGCCCTTCCAAGCTCTAATATTTTTAACGTATATGAATAGACAAGTAAATGTTATGCAGGGGAAAAAGGAGAAACCACAGGTATTCATAATTAACAAGGGTAGTAATTTTCTTATTTCTGTGCAGTTTGCCTTCAATGGACAAAAAGGGTGAAGGTTATGAAAACAGGGTAGAAACAAACCCATATCAGATCATCACAGCACCAGAGGCCAAAAAAGCAACGCTTGGAGAATGTTTTGAATTACAGAATATCAAACACTGGGATGCGTTAAGTATAATCAGAAGTTGCCCCAAAAGATATTTTTCACAGCAAAAGAACACCTGCCTATAGAGAAAAGTAATCTACTTATGTGCTACTGCTTATGCCATAGAATGAAAAGTCACAAATGTAAACCAATCTTGAAAGCATCATTAGTTAGGTAGTGATTTAGAACAAAACCTAATGCTGCAACTCATGTATTAGATTCTCTCTTATAACTACCAAGATTATAGGAAATAAAAAGATTCTAGAGACTAAATCTTGTAGCTGAACTACACTTAGTGAAACAACAAACTAAGAGTAGTATGAAGAACAGCCATGAAAAGCTTTATGGTCATTAGATGGCCACTAACTGCTGTTTTCAAACAAAATGTTAGAAGCATTGTTATGGAAAAGTAGTATTTTTGCTACATTTGGTAAGAATACACGCACAAAAAAGGCCTCAAGAAACTAGGGGAAAAAAGATGCCACTTTCATACCCTCCATACAGAAATGGACATTAACTTGGACATAACTATCAAATGTAAAAAGAAACAACAACCTAAAAAAATACGTATACTTTCATCTATTCACTATTTTTTACTAACAAAGAAGGAAAAAAGCTATTTTACCCAATACCCATTTAAATTGTTTTAATAATTGTCATTTTCCATATCAATTTTTATCCAGAGATTTAAAAAATTCCCAAAGTGCTTAGGAAGCAAAGTTCTGAACTTGGAGATATTTTGGGACAAACTGAAGAAAGAAATACTACTTCTGAAAGCAGATCAGGGATAAATACAAACCAAATGTTTAACAGGAATACATACACATCATGTTGCTCAGCACCTAGGCTGAAGGTCAATGTCCACTCAAAATTTGAAAGGATCTGACAACTCTGAATATGTGGATGACAATTGCCACCACCACACCATTTTCACAGAACAACTTTAAAAGTCTGAGGAGACAGAAGTATAACTAGAGCCTTTAATTTCTGCTCTTATTTCCCATCAATACCTATCATTTCCCTCAAACTTTTGCCTAACCTTTTTTTGCCAAGCAAAGAACAGAAAACAACTTTGGCACCAAAGTTAATAACAGGAGTCTCATACAAGTCTCCTAAACTTCGAAAGACCTTTTATGTTCAGTGTAAGTCATCAATTGCAATGTAATTTGTAACATCACCCAACCTACTCTCTTCTACACTGACAGAATTTACTGAAAATATAGAATATTCTGTAAATCAGTTTATGAGCAGAATCAGAAATCAAACTGTATAATGGTTCATAGAAAATACACTATCTTGGTTTGCACTGACAACTCAGTCTTTGTTTTCTGAACTGACTGGTCATGTAAATTCTAATATCACAAATGCATCTACATGCACTTGTTGATCCCTGTGGAGATCAGTGACTAGCAATCAAATGTTCTGCAAGTTGGCTACTTAGGCAACTTTTAGAACCAAGAGAGCAGCATCCACTGGAATCCATGTGTAAACAGTTACTCAAAGAGCAGGAGTACCAAGTCCTAAGACTGTAAATCAAGTTCTTAAGAAAGCAGAACAGCAGTCTGGTGGCAAGGGCGTATTCACATGGGCTACAGAATAATAGTATTTGAAATTCTTGTTGTATTTCAAAAACACTCCCCCCGTTACCACCAATTTAATTATTAACATTCAACCATGCTTCCAGGGAGACTTCAAAGGAAGAAAGGGTGACATAATCTATATGAAAACATGTTTGGTGACAGATGATGTTCAACAACCCAAAGACACGTCCTGATAAAAAGATCTATTCAGTTGTTCTGACCTCACTAAAAATGAGGATACCTGGATATGTAAGACCAGACAGAACACTGCAGTGCTTTTATTGTCCTTCAAAACTACCTAAAACAAATCCCAGATGAAATCAGAAGCGCACTCAAAATACACTTCTTAACCAGTCTGAACATATCAAAAAGAAACTCTATCTCAACAAACCAAAAATTCTGTAGAAGTACTGCAAACAAACCTGAAAGAAAGAACAAGTTCTGAGAGGTCCACGCAGACCTACGCATCAGCCATCTGTATGAAATGCATGTATTCCCCTTTTCCTTAAAATTAACAAACAATAAAAATAAAACCTGAAGATCTTCTAGGAACTCTGATGCTGTTCTCTTAATGAACACTGAGCCAAAACTTTTTAATAAGAATACAGCCTAAAAATGCCAAGAAAATTAAAAAAAAAAAAAATGTCTAGAACTTGAATGATCTGTCTAGCTGATAGGAAAAAGAAAATAGGAGCATGAAGCACAGATGCAGACATAGGGAGAGGGTCGACCAATTTAACGCATGCATCCGCGCAAATGCTTACCTACCTGAAATTCAAAAATTTTGTAGGGCTCCAGGATCTTCAAGGAAACTTCAAAGAGTTGAGAATCTGTGGATGAGATTCCAAGTAGAACAGGAAACATCTTATACAAATGAGCTTTAGGAAAAAAAAACACGTTTTGATTCTCCAGTACCAATTTTATAATTGTGCTGATGATCAGCCTATATTTCTGATGAAAGAATTGTTTTGTAGGATCTAGAACACTTTCCTTTCCTGAAAAAAGCATTAAGTATTCAACATTTAAAGAAGAAGATAAACAAGCTAGGAACTGAAGTCTAAAATAACAAAACAAGGTTTAAATAATGTTTTTTATAAATTCAAAAAAACAGTACAAATCCAAAAGAAAAAAACCCACCACCACACTGAAAGTAACACTGATGGTGAAAGTTTTCACCTTTATTCTGTATCTCTTATTGCTCATTGGGATAGCTGTAAAAGGTAATTTATAATAATCTATAGGGTTTTAATAGAATCTGTTTCAGTCCTGCTTAATAAAAGAGGAGCATAATCTATTTTCTCAGTTACACACGGAGTAGTATAACCTAGAGAACTGAAATCTGCAACAAATTATCCTATTTCTTCACAATGCCATGCAACTTAGCAATAGATTATATTTTTATGAAAGGCTCCATACAATTAAAGAGGGAATGAAATGAAGAACAGAGAAGTTTAGCCAGCAGGGATATCAACTACTGATTACCAGTTATGTAAAGTTCTTTGCTGGAGTCAGAAACAAATGAAACTCCGTAAACTTAACATCCCCGCCCAACCAAAAAACTACTATCTTCATACAAGCACCAACTCAAGAGAGCCAACAGCAAAAAGCAAAGCAACACAGTAATTTCTTCATAATGCATAAGCATTCCTTATGCACATTTCTGAGTATTTTATAGCTAAAACAAAGAAGTTTCCAAGTGTTTATGATCTCTTCATTTGTCATGCATGCAGCTTTATAGGAATACAAAGGAAATTGCTGTTATTAGGTGAAACTGATTTTTTACATGATTATATATTTTACACTTTTTCTATAATGAATCTCAGCAACTACTCAGTCAAATCTTAGACTGATTCTGATCATCTCAGGTTCTGAACAAGTACAGCTAGAGCTTTCACAGTAATTACAAACAGAATCATGGAAGGAATATAAAATGCCTGACTATAAATTTCATAATTTTATGGCTAAATATCAGCCCATAAAAGGAAAAGCTAATTATATTTAAGTATTCAAAATATTCTACCAGATATGGCTTCAAAACAGTAATTTAAGAAAATGTTTCTGCAAGGTTTCTTATATTGCAGTTACTTCAATTGCGGATGCTGTTTCAAAATGCCTTATGACAGCTATGCTGCAGAATAAAATTTATAAAGATTACTTTCAAAAGCTTTATAAAAATTTTATTTATTACTAACCTTGTGATAAGCTCTGTTGATCAAATGACTGCTGTGTTATAGATTGCTGCTCAAATTGAGTCATGTTTTCCTGTAAAGCATGCTGCGATGTCACAAATCTATCTGAAATGGGGGAGAGAAGGGAATTGGATGGAAAACAAAAATAGAAAAAAAAAAAAAGATGTAATTAACAAGACAATTCATCTGTTCCTAAGAATTTTATAGTAATCCAAACTTTTCCTCTACTAAAACTAAAAAAAATTAGCTGAATACATATATAAACCTTTGATTATTGCAGGCTTTAGTAATTACTAACCAATTACACAAAGAAAAACACCAAATAAAAATATGAGATATGCACAAGTTTTATGCCAGTATTTTTTTCCTATGTATTCAGTAATTTTATTTGATGCAGATAAATTTTAATAAGCTTAATATACACTATCTTTTTAACAGCATACCTAAACTGTATAACATATCAAGTTGTGAGCTTTTACTCCCTTTATTGCTCTGGTTATTTTCATATACTCACCCTCATCTTGCTCTAAAGGTTGATCAGCCAATTGTTGTTCAAGCGCTGTTTCTTCTGTGCCTCCTACTGGCTGCTGGTCTAACTCTAAAATTGCTTGCTGATCTGTTGCAACAGCTTCTGACTGCTGCAGCTCATCACTTTCAATCTCTACTTGCATCTGTGCAGAAACATGAATGCTCTGTTGATCTACTGTAGAATCATCTATTGAAGTAGACTGCTGATGTTGCTGAAGTTGCTGTGCAAGTTCATACCTGCAATGAAAGGCACGAAAGTCTTTTTATGGCTTAGACACTATTTGTCAGAATTTTTATTATACACAATAATCTACATCAGTTACCCATAAGTATCCTTTTTGATGATTAGCAATTACTAAATCGCCTTTCAAAGTATTTTTAAGGAAGGACTGTTGAAGGATACATACAAAAATCATAAACGTACCTATGAGTCTTCATATGTTTTTTACAGTTTAATGAGGTTTTGAATGTTTTTTGACAATACGGACACATATACGGCCGAAGGTCATTATGGATCCCCATGTGCCGCCTGAGGCTACCACCAGTAGTGAAGGCCCCGTTGCATATAAGACACTTAAAAGCTTTCAGTCCAGTATGTGTTCTAATATGTGCTTTCAGAACTCCTGCTGACACAAAACCTCTTCCACACTGAGAGCACTTAAAGGGCTTTTCACCAGTATGCGACCTTTTTAAGAGAAAGTAAAAGTTAATTTGCTTGATTCTAAGAGACAGTAAGATATTAAAAAAAAAAAAGTAAAATATAGACACTAAGGCAACTGCTGCATGCATGGAAGCAGGCTCAGTTAAAAAAAAATCTGGATATTAAAGCTTTAATAATTTATATATGCCCTGCATACCATCAATGGCAGAGCTAGAAGTAGCGCTTTCTTGTCAGACTTGCCTGAATTAAAAAAAATTTGTGTTGAAACAAATATACTCTTTAGATTAAGATATTACCATTCACATGTAATTTGTTCATTTTAGCTAAAATTGTGTCCACAGAAATTCAGAATAAAACATTCTTTACTTAAATCATAGTAATCTTCCCCTCCCCGTATTTTTTTCTTCAGTTATTCATAGATTACAGAACAGGAAGCAGTGCTTGATAACCTGACTAATGGCAGAGGCTGTGGGCTATAAAACTTTGCCAGATGGCTTGGAGCAATTTGATCTAAGTTAGAAGCTATCCATTCCTTTTTAACACAGAGTTGGATTAGTTACTACCATTGGTTCTCCTTCAACTGTAGTTTTTCTACAACTTTATGATTTTATGGTTGTAACGAACACCCACTCTGTGAACTTATACAGAACTTCAAGCAACAAAATGACCCCAAAAAGTATGCTCAACTGCTCTACAAACTTAAATTTTTAGACTTAATACATTTAAAAAATGGACACAGAATGAAAAGCTGATTTCCTTCCCAAATAACAGCAGTTACATACAAAGCAAATTATCTGGAGTGTGCTATTAAAAACTATTATAAGAATTTGCATGTAACGCCTGCAATTTTCTGTAAATCATTCAGTAAAAAAGAAGACTTCAAGTGTCCCTTCCAACCCTGGCCATTATCTGATTCTGTGCGATTCTGTTAATGAGCTGCATAGCAAACACAACCATGTGTACTGCCAGGATTACATGCAGACACAAGTTATTCCAAAATCTCTTTCAACACTACCAGAAAAATCACTTATCCTTGGTTCACTCCTTAAAAGACAATAAAAACAAAAACAGCTTCTTCAAGCTTCTCTTTTTCAGAGCACCCTGTAAATTTCATGCTTTTCATTAAGAACTGGTTTGTACATTTCCTTTTTCCTTTGTGTTTGTTTTACCTGATATGTTGTTTAAGATGACAAGATTTTTTATAGGCTCGATGGCAATAAAAACATTTATACGGTCTGTCTGCATCATTCACAAAATTACTGTTAAAATAATTTTGGAAGAACTGGCTATTCCTTGGAATTGGTTGGATAAGACCTGCACAAAAAACACACACACAAAAAGGAACAAATAATTGTTAGAGATATTTGCAGTTATCTAAAAAGGTAGTATTTGGAAAATAACAATGGCTAGACTTTTAGTATGCTAGTATATGATAGAAATAGCACATCTTCATCACCTATTTAAAAGGTTTGCATGTATCTATTTAGCATTATACACATTGTATCATGTGTGCTATCTTATAGATACAAATTATCACTAGGTCAACCTCATTATATTGAGCCTCAGGAGTATCCAACACACCAACTTTCAAAAAAGTCAACAGTTAAGAATTCACCACCCAACAGATGCTTCACATTTAGTCAAGTACCAAATATGTATCTTGTCAAATACTTAAAAAGCATTTGGTCTATTACAGTTTGTCATGACATATATAAAACTTGTTATGCACTGCACTCTGAAGTCAGTTAAAAGCATAGTTCTGGAAAACCAGTTAAGAGTTTCTGCTAATAAACATCCAACCACTGATACAAGAGTATTCTGTCTCAGACATAGACAACAGAAGCCCATCATTCCAAATGCTGTGACAAAACATGGGCAATAGCACAGTTCTCTCATGAACTTACCATCACTCATGCATCTGAACACAAAAATACTCATCACAACACCAGCACGAAAGACTAGCAAACAGATTTTCAATAAAATAGCAAAAGATCCATTTATGATACTTAATAATCAGCAAACAAAACCCATTTTCAAACCGCTTCATATTCAGAAACGAAAGTCCAGTGGGTTTCTGCTGACTTTCTTTCAAATATAATTGAAAAGATAAAGAGAGGAAACGAGAGAGATGACAATATCAAAACAAGAGTGACTTGTTCCCCCAGGTCCTATCACTATAACCACCTGTTGCTCTGCTTCCATAGTGAGGAAGTTATAGCCTGACATAAGACTTTCCTTCTGCTTTCTCTAGGCTGAACCAATCACGGGACCTCAGCTATTCCTCATACCTCTTGCTCTCCCTTGGACACTCTCTAATAGTTTTACATTCCTTTTATATTGTGGCACCCAAACCTGCATTCAGTGCTCAAGGTGAGACTGCACTAAGACAGAGCAGGACAATCTCTTCCTACATCTGGCTGGTAGCGCTAGGCCTGATGCACCCCAGGGTACGGCTGACCCTTTCGGATGCCAGGAGACAAGGCTGGCTCATATTCAACTTGCCATTAACCAGAACTCCCAGATTCTTTTCCACAGAGACGATCTCCAGTCTCATCTCTCAATCTGTACATACAAGCAGGATTACTCCAACCCAGGTGCAGAATCTGGCATTTGCTCATTAAATTTCACAAGGCTGATAAGTGCCTTACCTGGCCCAGCTCTAATCTATCAAGGTCTCTCTGTAAGGCCTCTCTACCTTAAGGAGGCATCAGCTCCTTCTAATTTAGTATCATCTGCAAACTTGCTTGGGATACATTTGACTCCTGTGTCCAAATCATTTGTGAAAACACTAAGGAGAACTGCCTCTAAAGTGGAATCCTGGGGAACCCCACTAGTGACAGGCCAACAGCTTTCCTTAACACCATTTACTATAATCCTTCGAACACAACCAATTGTTTACCCATGTATTATGTACTTGTAGACAATGCATGAGTTTTGGCTGCATGGATTTTCTTCCCACAATGTCAAACAACATTTCTGTAGTTCTCCCACATAACTGACCTTGCTTCCAGTATTCATACATATTCCGTTCACATCTGAACTCTAGAATCCAGTCAAGACACATTTAGTTTACTTCTAGTACTTTGGAATTGTCTGCCACATACACTCTGAAGAGACAGCTCTTAAAGCATGATCAGCATATGTGAACCCCAGTACCTTCAACAGCAGACTCCAAGGGCATCTCACTAGTTTCTTGTGCTGCCTGAACTCTGTTTTCCAGGTTTCAAAGTTTTACTGGCAGTTCTGCTACCACAAAAAATTTGAAACTCAATTACAGAGTGATCACTTCATCCAATGGGATCCTCTCTCTTTACTAGTAACAAATCCAATTGTTAGTAAAGCAGACTTGCCTAGTCAGCTACCTTAGCACTATAACAAGAAGTTTTCTTCAAGTAACAATTACTCTTGCATACAGTAATTCTTGCAATGTAAGCAAAAGGAATTTTACAGAGAGATAAAGATTTTAGGATACATCTATTGTCTATATGGTAGAACACCATATTAAGACAACTACACAATAGACAAAGCAGGGGTTAAAATACTACCGAGTCAAAAACCAATAAAGAGTAAAGATCCTGCCCACTGCATTGACCTCTGCTAGGTAATATATTATCTTAATTGAGATGTGAGACATCTTGTTCCAAAAAGTGGTTTTATGTAATGTAACAATTACTCTACAATAGAACTAAAATAACTACATCGATTATCTATAGCATGCTCAAGAATTATTCTGCCTCTTATTGAAATATTACCACTAATTCAGCAGAGGATCATAATTATACTAAATGTACTAAAATCATGTAATACTGACTCATTTAATACAGTAATTAGGATAAATGTGATGAGCTCAAGAAAAACCTAGGACATTAATTGTACATCATCTTTTCAATACCGAGGATCTAGAAATAGTTAAAATGCTCTAACTTACATAATGTAAAAATTAATATATTTCTTATTCGTAAGGCTTATACAGTTCCTGCATAAATAAAAAAGACTCTGTAATTCTGAAAAGACAGAAGAGTTCTAATGTAAGCAAACTATGAAATACCGCATTTAGTTGAAGCCTGATTTCTGATTACTTACTTCAAAGCACATCCTTCTCATTAAAGCCTGACTGCATTTGCTTTATTCAACTGTGACCTCTATTTTCTATATATTCTATATTTCATGTTTACAAGCAGGCAGAGGTTTACTGACTCTTTACCTAAATCAGTGATGAGTATGGGCTCCTGCAAAGGGATATCTGGTACAGGAACACTCGTCTTTCCTACTCGAACTTTTGCAGGTTTACGTTGATGTCGCATCTTTCTTAGTTCACTATGTTTAAAATGTGAAGCAATATGAGTTTTCCTGTGGCCAGACGTTCTAAACTTCTTGTCACAGTGAGGACAAGCAAAAGGCCTAACACCTGCAAGAGATTTAAAAAAAAAATTAGTTTCAAATTTTATTTCCATCTTCCCAGAAATGCAGTTTGGGGATATAGATTCTCTTTTCTCTATTTTCTGTTTTGGTTTCCGTCTGGGAGTTCACTGTTAAATATGTTTTCAGACGAGATCAATAAAATGTAATCAACAGCAAATATAAAACTGCCAAGTTACTAACTGGTTCTAACACTTCAAGCAAGCTTATTATTGGGAAAAAGAAGCGACAGCAGTTTTTCAAAGGTTGCTGGAAGCTATCAAAGAATTGCTTTGGTCAAATATCCTTCCAAAACAACCCGCTGACAACTGTGAGAAAAAGACAAATGAAATGTTATAGGACAAAAAACATGAATGGAGATGTAATAGTTAAAGAAATTCTGTATCAGTCTCTGACAATGTCAACAGTGTTAGATGGCAGTCAAACAAGCATGCCAACGACAATTTTTAAAGTGAGACTTTTTCACTACAAAATCCAGTAGCATTTTGAACAGAATATTCAGATTTGGGCACTTGCTCTTGGAATATATACTGGAGAACTTGGTAAGTTATAGAGACAGGCAAAGCTGATGCATTCAACTTCTGCCCAAGAAGAAATCTTGAATTTACAAGGCTTGAAAACATGACTGGGTACACCACGAAGAAAATCATAAATGGAAAAAAATGCACAAGAATGTACTGTTCTTCATAATACAATAAATAAGAAATCTCAAATGAAACTACTGGGCAGAATATTTAATGCAAGAGGAAGTCAGCATAGAGGGCCAAGACGAACCTTTAACCAATTCAGCAAACCTAACGTGACTGACAGAGAAAAAACAGCAAATACCCATTTCTGAGAGGCAGTGGTACAGTTATACGGTGAAGCTCCACAAGCACTGAACTACGTATTTTTCAATCCAAACAGTGCTTTGGATGATTGAATGAGTCTGATTTCTTAAATGTTTACTTTAAAGCAATAGACAAAAGTTTACAATTTTAAAGTAAAAAAAAAAAAGTTCTGCAGATGGATTCAACTTCAATATTTCATGGGTTAAAGGCAGACTAAGACCACAGTGAACACCAAATAAATATAACCAATGAATGACACAGGAAAAGTTTTGCCACAAACTCTGAATTTAGCAAGAAAATGCATTTTACAGAATACAGATATAAACATGAAATTCTTTCATTCCTGTTTACATGAGTATCACATCACGATAGCTGGTTGAAAGCCTGTGTACCAACATGAATAAAAAACAAAAAGTGGAAAATGACAAGACAGTTCATCAGGAGTGGAAAATTCATTTAATCTATGCAGAAAGTAGAAGATCATCCACAGAAAAAGAGATCTTGAAGCTATTGTATATGATATAAACAATAAAAATCATATCAGCACCCAAGTTTTAGGGTATGCAATGCAAGGTTTATAAAGTATCTAAATCAGCAAAACTACCATACATCTTACAGCAGAAGATAAAACAGGAAGTAAACAAATGGCCATGAGTGGCATAGTGAATTTATTGAAGACTGTATAGAAAAGAATATGCAGATTAAGATAACTGACTAAGCTAAATCAGAATCCAAATTGTATGAGTTGATTATGTATTCCACAGAATCTAATACACTCACAATATCAACATTAAAAGAAGAGCTGATTCATCAGAAAACTAAACACTAGAAAGCTAGAGAAAAAAAAATCAAGTTCATCATAAGACACTAGAAGTTATTTACTGTACAGTAGATGGTACGATAAGCACATCTGTAATTAAGCAATTAAAATTGTGTATTTTCCTTTGAGGCCTCACTCACATTATAGAAAACACAAATGCAGCTTTGAGACCTTACCTGTATGTAGACGTATATGAACTTTTAAACTCCCTGAGGTGGAAAAGCATTTCATACAAAATTGGCACTTGAAAGCTTTAATGCCAGTATGTGTTTTTATGTGTGCTGTGAGAGTACTCTTAACGGCAAATGCACGAAAACACTGGGGACACTTGAATGGCTTCTCATGGGTATGAATGCGAATGTGACGCACTAAATCACTTGGTTTTTTAAATTCTTTAGAGCAGTATGGACAAACATGCCACCTTATTCCATTTTCTTCACGTATAGAACCTGGAAAAAAAATAAAAACATTTGTGACTGAAGGATTTTAACCATTTTTTGTTTCTGAATTTCACTGTACTGTCACTATCATACTGAGTAATCTGAAAGAATGTGAAAACATTTTACAGATGCTACTAAAAAAACACTCTGTAGGATAATTAACTTCTTTGTCAGATACATTCAATAGCAATGAGCCATAATGAGAAGATCAAAATCCAAGAAACTCCTGTTGAAATTCAAACATTTTTATGCTATTGAAAATGAAGGGCAAAAGAAGAAAAACAGAGTTAAAAATGTAACTCCACAGAATAGCAAGAAACAGTTCACAGGCCACTCTGAATATAAGCATAATGCAATCCAATATACCTGTTAACTTAGAAATACCACATTTAACACAAATTTATCTAGCAGTGAATGTAACTCCAGAATCATAGCCACACCCACAAACTAGTTAAATCATTAGACACTCACTGGATATTTTATATGGATCTTCTCAATATTCAGTAAAGCTGTGAATCCCTCTGAATCCCTCACAGTTCTCAACTATCAGTACAATGTTCTGCTTTTATCTCCATTTCTAATCAAGTTCATGATGTGTATTTACTAATATTGAAAACAGCATCTGGATTATACGAAAGGCAGAGCTTACAGTTTGGCAGGTAGGGAAGGATTTCACTTTAGCCCAATAGAGCTATGGAGAACATAAATTTACAACTAAATCACTACTTTCAGGTTACAGACTTGCACTCTAATTTTGTCATTTTTAAAGGAATAAAATTCTGTTAAGAGTTGCTCTGAATGCAATTTAAGGCTATTTCTCACAAAAGTTGTTTGATGATCCAAGAATTCTATTACAAAGCAACAACATACCTCTGCTGCTGACAAATGACAAAACAATGACAATGGAAGCTTCTGAATACTATTATGTCTTTGTTCTCTTTTAAATTCAAATACACTGTTTAATATATGAGTTATTTACTCATTTAAATCAGTTTATAGGCACACCATGTGAACTGTCCCGGCACAATTATTTTTTTTAAAGTAACAAATAAAGACTCCTGTTTGACTGTATGGCATAGACATATTTTTGTTTGCAGTAAGGTATTTGTTATCTTTACACACACAGAATAAAACAGTTGTTATAGGCAGTGGGAAAATTTAATGCTGATTTTTATCAGTTACGCAGGGCAAGCTGAGGGGTTTTTTTGTTTGCTTTTTGTTTGGTTGGTTTTTTTTTTTTTTTTTTTACTCTGGATCAACTTCTACATCCCTTGCAAAATAAAAATGCATAATGAACATATTTATGAAGTTACTAGGGACACAGCCAAACGATTGGCCATCTCCAACAGGCCAGCCTCTGAAGTACAGCAGCCATACTTGGAACAAAGAACTTCTAGCAACCTTAAAGTCCAAGCAACCGTAATACTAAACCTGCAATGAAGCACACTGTGAGAGAATACAGACTTGTACAAACAAAATAAAGTGTGGAGGCAGGATATTAACCTGTATCTACGATGACATAATCACATGAGTACTACCATCCCAAACATAGTTTTCATCAAAAGCACTATCCACAATGCCAATCTTTACTCCTCCTTTTACAGACTGTATCAGTAGCCATTACCTATATGAGGCAGCAGCACTATACCTATGTGAGGCCTCACTTCCAAAGACAAAAAGGAGAGCTTGCAACAACTCTCTGCTCCAGGGGATACCACAAAATCCCAATTAGCCTCAAAGAACAATGGGGAAAAAGGTATGGAAAATTTGTATTTTATAATTTTATGTCTTCTATTTTCTCTTCTATTCCAAGAACTTTTGGAAGATTTCATAGTATAACTTTACTTATTGCTACTCTGTCAACTAATGAAATTCATAAATGACATTAATCATAACTTACACAAACACTGTATTTTAGATAACGTAGATGATCCACAATATGTTTTGAGAAATCCCTTTATGAAGTCATCAACATCCCCAGAAATACTGCAGTCCTTACTGCACAAAAAATTAGCAAACAGTAGCAACATTACCAGGTAAAAATGGCGATTTTTTCTTAATAACCTTTTTTTCTTTTTTATCCAGTTTATCTGTGCTCTCTTGTTCCTTATCTTGTTCTGCATTATTAGAGTCAGCCTGGTGATTTGAGAGAGTCTGGACATCTGTGTTCTGATCCTGGGTCCCAGGAGTCTTAGCTTGGCTGCAGTCGGTAGAATGTGCGGAGACAGGAATTGAAGACAATCCACTATTCTCTAAAGCTTGCTAGATGAGGGAAAATAAAAATCTTCAGACTAGAAAAGAAGCATTCCCCACTTCTACCAATTTTTCTGAAATGACTATTCAGAAGGTACAATGCAAATATAATTAAAGGACTCACCTTTCAAAAATGTGCCAGCAGTCTCTATGGAGTCAGGCATTTGCCAGGAATATATAGCTAAGTCTTATACCCACTACATAAGATAACAGTTTCCCATTAACATTCAAATTTGAAGCCCATCAACTTGGGGAGAAGCCATAATTGGTATAATGAAAATGGAAGATGGCTATAATGAAAAAGGTAGCTAGGGAGACACCAACCCTAGACGTGTTCAAGAAATATTTAGACGTACTGAGGGACATGGTTTAGTGGGAAATATTGGTGATAGGTGGACGGTTGGACTGGATCATCTCAGAGGTCTTTTCCAACCTTGTTGATTCTATGATGTGATACATCAAAAAGAGATCTGGAAAACCTCAAAAGCCTCTATCAACAAACCATGGATAATTGTTTTACTGAGGCAAGAGCAACCACCCATTTTACGTATATCAGAAGAAACAGAGAGGATACCTTCATGGATGCTACTGCATCTGAGAAGATCTTGGATTAGAGACCTCAAGAATTCATTTCAATAGGATGGCACAAATATTTAATCACTTGGAACAAACCTTTTTTTTTTTTATTTTGTACAATATGTGTAGTACACTAAATGTTCATGCCTCAAACATTACTTTTTCTCTTCTTTTCAATATAGCTATCAAGACTATAGTTGTAATTCTGTATGGCTACATACAATTTTTCACGCATTAGAGATTTAGTACAGATAACACGCAGAACCTGAACAGAGCAACATAGAACATATGGGTCTTCCAAAAAAGAAATGGAAGTGGTGTTTAACAGGCTAGGTAAGAATAGATTAAAGGTTTGCAGGATATCAGCAATGCTACAGATGAATACACTCCACCTGCTCCACCCTGTTTGCATCTTTATGCAATGGAGGCTTCAAAACAAACACATAGTTGAACTACTGCCCTACAGCTCTTCCACTACACTACACAGTATTTCCTACTGCCAACATCAAGGACATATGATGGGCTAAACAAAACTCAACCTAGGAAGGAATTCGCACAGACAGTAAAGAATCAAATAGCCCATATTAACTCTAGGAATCATTACCAATGGTTGCACGACAAGCTGATTCTAGGCAAGAAAAAGGAACCAAAACATCCACATATGGGTGCGTCCACAGCTTTCTTCTGTCATGAAATCAATATCTGCAATCTTCCTTTTGCTATATTATATACAGCTGTATCTTGGCATGTTCCATTCCTATTCAATAGATCTTTGTAATTCTTTCTTAACCAATAAATCATTTGAAAATGCTGAAGGAATGCTACCCTTGAAAATGCTGAAGCCAAATATCACCAAAATAAAAATGATGAGTAAAACTATTGAAATGTAAAGCTGTTACCATACACAGCTCTTACCTGCAAAATATCTCTGTTGAGTCCCACAGCAATGTTGAGCTGCTGACCAGGTTGTTGAGGCTGGCTATTTTCTACAGCACCTGGTTCTGATAACTCAAGGAGTTGCTGGATGACATCAGTTACAGCCTGTTGTCCCTGATTAGCAGTAGCTGAAGACACCTGGTTTTCTGTCTGCTGAAGAAGTGGAGACCGGAAATGCGTGGCCTAAAACATACAGTAGTACATTTTTAAAGGAAGATGAAAATATACATGAACAGTGCCTGTTGGGCTCCTTATCAACGTGCATAATCAAGGAAGAAGCTGAAATTTATGTATGTAATAACAAAAGAACCTTCAATCAGTCTACAGAACCCAGAGATCAACTACTGAATTCCACATGTATACGTCACAAGAAAGACGCACAATGCTGAAACAAGTCCTTTCAACGAGTAACCTTCTATTAGCTGAGATGTTTTGTATGGTGTCATTAGTATTGTTACACTGAAACACTTCAGACCAAACAAAGCGCAAACTTGTATTCCTTCACCTTTCAACCTTCAAAATCTCTCAGCTTTAAGTGGATCCGTTTATACTTTGAAAGTTCAAATACACACAGAGAGCCGTATCAAAATAATCAAAAAATTCTACTCTTGAAATCAAATGTATTCAGCACTGATTAGATCACTGTATCTTAGCCACCTTAGTAACGAACAGGTAGAAAAGACAGAAGAAAACAGTATTTCTTTTAAAAATCACAAATGAAGGCTTTCTGTTCCCTCTCATCTATATATTCCTCTTTTCTATAAGAAATAGACCGCAAGAGCCTACTGTTATCGAATCAATTGCCTCTAATCATTCTACTGCAAAAAAAGATGTATTTATGTATCAACAGGAACTGGAATTCCATTTCTCTATAACACTCTCTATAATACTCCAGATATGTGTTTCAAACATTCACTTCCCTACCTGCAAAATAATCACTTCCAGGCATGAACATACATATATACATATATATATATATATATATATATATATATATATATATATATATATGTATATATATATATAAAAAACACTATATTCTTCTGGATCACTTCTGACAAGAAAGAAATCTCAGGTTTTCTGCACATTGTATTTCTGTATTTATCTTTCCCAGATATTTTCCTTATATTGATAAATTACACTGGACAGTTAAAATTACACTGTCACCCTATTTGAGGATGAACAATGAAAAGTTAGCTTTGTATCTGTTATATCCTGAGTATATCATTAAATACTTATGTTTTTGGACAAGAGTATTAAAGCACACCCTTATCTCATTACTCTTGCACGCACACAGCAGAACGGCACTTGCTATTTGATTGTTTTTACCATTAGTTTGTCTTTTTCACTTCACTAGTGAGAGGGATGAAAAGACGGAGTCTTTTCAGATTCCAATTTAGCAGAAGTCCAATCAACATTTCACTATCTATTTTACAAAAATAAAACACATCATGTGACATTTTCACTGAAACAACACTGAAGCAAAGCGTGTAGCAACTCCTTATAGAAACTACTTTTCTCCCTAAAACAGAGAAGCTCTAATACAGTGGGAAGCTGAGACTAAAAGATCTGTAAAATCTTCCAGGGCCCTAAAACAAGAAATAAGTGTTAAATTAAAGAACTGCTTGACATCATCTTGAAAATTACAGCATCACATATCTTCAGCCAGTTTGTTCACATATTATACAGCACTTTTATATCCAGTCTCACGAAGGTAATCTTTTTTGAAAAAATAATATGCACGCATACACAGTTTGTTTTTAATCCTACTAAGTTAGCTTCTTCATTATGAAGAGTTTTCAGTGGTCTCTTTCTAGGTCCCCCTCAGAGTACTTAAATATCTAAGTATCAAACAGTACAAAGTGTCATATTATTACTTTGTAATTCCACATTTCTTCAGTTAGAATAATGAACCTTGTGATCACATTTGGGCTGTCTGACCCGCTGAGTAAAACAGAGCACACGCTCTGGGTCAATTACTTCCCTAAGAAAAACTACCGTAATTTCTATAATCACTGCAGCAGCTTTCTCCATTGCTATCAAACTTCAGGAAGTTACTCCAACAGTACATCATCCATACTAAATTCTATACATTAAGTGTTAGTTTGTCTAGCTTAGGTCCTCAAATTCTTTTTCTTCCTCTTTTAATAAAAAGGCGATAGATTTTTCCCTTTTCTGCAAAACAGAAAATGAAGTGATTATTAAATATTTCCATCTGATGGGCAAAGTAGATAGAGCTCCTTTAATCTTTTTGATAAAAAAACACATCGTGAAAACTTTGGGAATTCTAATTGGTCTGATTCCTCTTGTATTTTTGAATACAGTTCATAAGAAGTGGACACTATAAACAGACATGATAAAAGCAAGAATTGTCAGAATGGAATAGAAACTGCAGATAAATTTTTCACTTTGACTTAAAGACTCTTCCCAAACTTTGTGGGCAAGGAAAACTTCAATTTTAGCTGGCATATTATTTATGACCTATTCAATCCCTATTTTAATGGGATTTTATATCCTTTGAATATGGCCTGCTTTCTTTTTCTACAGCATGCGATTTTATTCTTGTTTCAGAACACATATTGCTTGTTTGTACCCTAATTCACCAAGTAATCCACTGACTTGTCTTCTTTATAAATTACAACTTTCATATCATACAGATCAATGATGATTTTATATCCAGGTTGCTGATAAAATATTAACTTGTGTAGTGAAAATTATTAAGGGACTCAATCAGAAACAAAGTAACAGTGGTGACTCCCTGTAAATCCTATTGAAAATTTTCAGGAAGTTTTACTCACAATGCATAACATTCAATATGATGTACCATTCCATTTGAAAGTGGAAAACATTTTTGCTTTTTATAAGCTTCAGCAGAAGAAGAAAAAGAAGACTCATTAAGGGTGCAACAAGAAAACTAGCTCTACTTACAAAGTGAAAAAAAAAAGATGCTACATACAGGAAAAGCACTTACATATTTTTTTTAAAGCCATGTATGATACATCATACAGTTCCATGGAAGAATCAGAGCATTCATCCTAGGTCAACAAATCAACAGGAACTGTACATAAACAAGCAAGCTGTGCATCTGACAGCATGGAAAAAACAGGTTTTACATTGAAGGACATTAAAGGAGGAATATTTGAAAACATAAGGCAAAATTACTGTTGATTCATCTTGGTTTAGAAGTTTATAAGTTTCAGGTGATTTCATATGTTCCTTTCCCTCAAAATTCCTATAAATGTTACATTTTATCATTACTTCTTAAAAATAGAAGGTACCCTGGCAAGGGGAAAGAGAATTCCAGGTTCTTCTCTGCTGAATAAGAGTCAGGCTGTTCCCTCCCTGGTTTACTAGAACTACTACACATAAGTTGAAGCTGATTCTGCAAAATTGCATACAAACACTTGGTGGCCCAGGAGCTACTAAGGCATACTCTTGTGAAGATCACAGAATCACAGAATCACAGAATCACCCGGGTTGGAAGGGACCTCAAGGATCATGTAGTTCCAACCCCCCTGCCTAGCAGGGTCACCAAACATACACATTCACATCAGGTTGCCCAGGACCCCGTCCAACCTGGCCTTGAACACGTCCAAGGACGGGGCATCCACAACCTCCCTGGGCAGCCCGTTCCAGGGCCTAACCACTCTCCTTGTAAAGATGCAAGCTTGAAGACCCTAAGACTAAAAATGAAATTGGAGCCAGCACTCTCACTTGCTATGCAAGAATATCAGGCAGTTCTTGGAGGAGGGAGCAGTTAGGTACCTGTTGGGAGCAATGGATCTATCAATGGGATACACAACAGTGTATCTTGTGTATCAGTAACAGTGTAACATCAGTGTAACAGTGTAACGCTTGCCACCATTCTGAAGAACTAAAATGCTTGATCAGAATTATGAGCTTAAAGCTGTGTAACAAATGTGGGAATACAATCCATATAAGATCTGTTCAATTCCTAAATACCCAGTTACATTGATCAGGAAGTCTGCCTTCATCTATTAGTTGACAAATCTATCACAGAGGACAACTGCAAATTTTTTTCACCAAGAAGCTGACAAAAGTCTGTGAAAGTTCCACCTGTTTTTAGCCTTGACAAACGAAAACTCTATACTTACGTTCTTCCACTTATTATCAACAGGTTGCAAAAGATTAGCAGGAGATGTTGTTAAAGGCTGGGTGACAGAGTCCTACAAATAAATTTTAAAAAGCATTTTTAGACTTTTAACACCAGGAGAAAAAAAAAAAAAAAAAAAAACAGCAGAAGTATCAGTTCCACAGCTCATTTTCCCCACAATATGGGCTAAGGACAGAAAAAAAAAAAAACTATGGGAAAAAAATGCAATTGTGCATGTAATCACTAGTGTTGCTTCATAGTTTTATATACATTAAATAAACACAAATTACAGGAACTGGTATCAGTTTCACCTGAGCTATAAGCTCAGATGCTGCAGAAGACAACAGCAGCCTTGCAGTAAGTATATTTTTCAAGATGTACCTAAGTATGAGAATAATATGAATTCTTCAAATCAAGTGACTTCAAGTTTTGGAACGTATATACTAAGGACAATCATTGCTCATCCTCACATCCATATCAAGGGATGGCAGACAAACCACAGACTTCAGCACAGGACAAGTACAATGGAGATTAGCTGTTAGAGAAGCTCTGTAAGTTGAGATCAAACTGAGGAAGACAGTTCTTATCTCAGAACACCAGTGCTACCACCTTTCTACAGCAATAAAAAAATCCATCATTAAACCTCTGCAACTTCAGATACTAAATTAAATATAAAGAGTTTAACACTCTCGCAATACATCAGTCAATTTTGTTCTACTTGTTAAGCTTTTTAAGACGAATTCTGTCTCTTCTATTTTGCTTACGCTATTGTATAGAGTTATTCCTTTCCATTGCCTTCATGCAAGCAAAGATGGACACACGAGGCAAAAATTATGGTAACACACTTCTCTAATATCAATATGCAATTCAAAAGGAAAATAATCAATCAAGCTAAACAAAGCAAGAAAATCACAGCTGGCCAGAGAAAGGAAATATTTGGTAGTAAGAGTTTTTTTTTCCATTCTTCCAATTAGTTTTGTTACATAGAGAGAAAACTTCTCTTTCCCATACAACCTGCAAGTACCAAAGCTATACTTGAATTAGATGTAGAATAAAATCTTCACGTTTTCATCTAAACCCTCAAATTATAAATGCTGGTGTTTCAATACGCAAATTATTTTTTTTTAAATGGCAAAACTTTGAAAGAGCAGAAGACATAAGAGAGGTCAAAACCAAAAACAGCTGTAACCATATGAAGAATTACTGGTTAAAACACAGACCTACTTAAACGCTTAAGGGGATTTTTGTGATTCAAGTGAAGCTTACCGCTGTAACATGAGATACATCTGTTGAAGAGCTTGCAGAATTCTGTGGACCACCCATGTGCATCTTGCTGATATGCGTGTTTAAACTACCCAAGCTTTTGAAGACACAGCTACATTCTGTACAGTTGTAGGTAGGGCCATTCTTCACCTTCACGAAAAGGAAGAAGTTGAAGTACATTTTCCCTAAAACTATCTAATTTTTTTAATCATTATTTATCCAACTAACAAACATACACTGCCATTATAAGAGACAAAATATTTTATTTCCCCAATTTATTGATATTCTGTTATACAATCAGTTTGGAATCTTTCTGCTACAAAGTTAATGGTAATCTGCCTGCATTACTCACCTATTACTGCTTTTCAATGTTTAAAAGCACCAGAGAGGAAAACAAATGTCATCTGGCATATGAGGCCTCAAGATTTCTCTTTCCTTAATATTTGCGACTATTACATACTTGGAAACAAAACCAAAATGCATCTTTATCAAATAAGACATGCTTGAAAATTTAACAACATACAAAATGCAAATTCAAGTTAGGGAAAACAAGGGGAAAAAAATGCAAGTTAAAAAAAAATGCATCTTCTGTTTATTTCTTTTTTTTTTTTTTTTTTTTTCCCTTTTTTTTTTCTCTAACAAAGATGATATTCTATATGCAGCAAAAAGAAAGACAGTTGCCTCTACCTATTTATACCTCCAAAATCAAAGCTAGGTCTCTGTTTATGAGTACTGCCATCTATGAAACACTGAAATCAGAAAGATAATTACTGAAAAAGATTGCTCAGTCAACATTGCTCAGAAGACTACATTACAATATTACAGCAGTGCCTTCAGTATCTTAAAAGTTGTCTGTCACAAAGAAAAAAGTATCAGCATAAAGAGGTCTGTGATTTTTGTGGCTTTAAAAACAAAACTTATTTTGCAACTTCCTTCTTCCTGTAAAGGAAAAGCTTCTAAAGGGGGCTGTAAGATACACTATTCAAAGACAAATATGAACTGTGCTTTATGTTGGAGTAAGCAGGTTGCTATTGGGATTGAAATTACTCAACATTTTCTACTTTGCTGTTTACAGCTTACTTTGATCTGATTTTAGCCCTCAATCTCCTGAGACTGCCACAAATGCCATTTTTAGCCATTAAAAAAAAAAAATCACAATTATGTTTTCATCTTTGAATGTTCTGAAAAAGCAATGGTAAATGAAGGCTTTGCTACTTATCCTAAGAATCTGTTTATGCAGATTAAGCTATTCTAGGAAAGCTGAATTTGCAGGTAAAACCAACAAACCAATAGCAACACTACAACAGAAAATCTGCAGTGGCTGCAGAAAGCACCAGCGTGCACAGGAATAGCAAACAGGACATTTTAAATACTGAAAATAAAAGGTTAAAAACCAATAAGCAGTATATTAGCACCAACCACTTTATGAATAATTGTATTTACCTCTGAATGAACTCTCTGTATGTGTGATTGAAGATTGCCTTTCTGAGAAAAGGCAGCAGGACAAAAGGCACAAGCATGGGGTTTTTCACCAGTGTGCTTGATCATATGGGTCTGCAACGCCCCCTTCTGGTTAAAGGCTTTTCCACATTCACTACATTTAAACGGTCTTTCACCTAAAGGAAAAAAAAAGTTTAAGGGATTTCAACATGTCTTAGCAGTTTCCTGTACGTATAATGAAATTTTATCAGCTAAAATAAAGTACCGCATACAGATAAAGGCATGTACGTAATTACAGGTTTAAAACAGACACATTATTAGGTGATATTTTTGTGAAGAGTGTTCAGAACAGCTTTCCTTAGTTCAGAAAGCTACTGTGCAAATGCACCGGAGGAAGAGAAATGTGAAAAAGCAAAAAATCTGTCCATAAAAAATTCTTACAGAAACACTGAGAAAGATGTATAGCCTCCACCCTCAACGAGTATTAACAGTTATTCAATTCTTGCAACCATCCATCCCCAAAAAATGAAGTCAAATGTTGTTATTATTCAAGACACCGTATAGACTTGCTCAAAAATTAAAAACCTTGAATGTTCTCTTTCAATATTTCATTTAGTACAAAACACGAGAGAAAATCCTAGTTAATGATGTTTGAGAATCTGCTGCTATTCCCTGATGTTAAGTGTGTTCAACATTGTATATACTTAGTTATTTCCACACTGATTAAACATAAAAAATAGTCCCCACAAATCTTAAGTGACGAAATGTAATAAACCTACATTAACTCATTACAAAGCAGTTATACACTGACAAAGCACAAAATCCAGTACCTTGCCAGCTTTCGTCTCAACTGACTCCTAGAAATCTCCACTGTAAACTCAGCATTAATATATATATATATATTTATATATATATATATATATTTTTTTTTTTAATGAAACAGTTCAACAGTGATAACTCCAAGACCCTGAAAAAATTTGTTACTTTGCTCTGCATACTTCTATAGCAAAATCACTACAGACATGCTACATCTAGCTAAAAGATGTGAGTAACAGCATGCGATAAATATCAGATACATATAATTTAAATGAATATTTTATATTACTTCTTATGATGTCGAGAGCTATAATTTGGTCTAGTTTAAAAAGATTAATTCTTAATTAATCTCACTGTTTGCAGAAAAAGGCAGTTTTCTGGAACAGGTTACAAAGAACACCGCAGTATCAAATCTTAAGGAATATACATTTTCTGCTCTATTGCCTTTGAGTTCAGATGATTTCTTTCATGTCTATGGGTTTTGGTATGGCATTTTTAACACAGATTAAAATACTGAACATGTAAAGGCTCCAAATAATAGGTATAAGAAAAAAAGTAATGCAATTACAACACCAGTGTATGCACTGTAATAGCACCACAGCCATGCTCTTTTCAAAATTAAAGGAACACATATTCTAAAGTCTCACAAAGATTTAGTACCTCAAGTAACTAAATTCACAGTCTGTCTGGCATTCAAAGCAATAATATACTTTCAATTAAATTGTTATTTCCTAACTGCTTGAAACTTAGAGTGACCTATGGTCACGTGCAGATGGGGACAATCTATTTTCTGTCTCTTGTTTCATTCTGCAAAAGAACTACAAAAGCTCTTCAAGCTTTTACATTTTCACAGAAGTATCCTCAACCAACTGTAGTTTTGCCTCCTCAATTCTGGTTAGAATAGGTATAACAATGTATCTACACAGACTCTAAAACAGTAAAACTATTTTTCAATGACATTTGTGAATGTTATTTTGATGTAACCTTTAAAGCAGGTACAAGAGTGACCTCCTGTGTCATTGTATCATGACTAAAAATCTGTAAAACTTGAAAAGATTCCTATGATAAGGTAACACAATCGAATTCTATGGGAATTTTTATTTCTCTATTGGTCAACAGTAACTTCCACATAGAGTGACTCTTCACATGATTGCCTGCACACATGGCTAATGCAAAGAACACTATGCACTTACCTAATTTACTACTTATATTAGCAAAAAACTAAACAGCAATTTATTCACAAGACAGAAAACAAGTTTTACATCACTGGAGAACCTTTTGTGAAGGTTTGGTTTAAAGCCAAACTCATACTATATAATGCATGGCTGGTTAAAACTTTAGAACTAATACCACAGTTCCAGGAACTAAACTTTTGCATTATTTTCTACTGCACACTTTCAGTTATTAATATTGCTTAAGGGTTAAACAAATACATATATTTATTACAGTAATTTAGCCAAAAACCCTGCTATTCATTCCACAATGAATATTTTCTTTAATTATCAAAACTGAGTCTAAGCTTACCACCTCCTAAGCTTACTTTGGGCATCTTGAACATGTCAATTACAGTAAGTTCAGAATACATATAGCAGTAACTTTAAACACATCAATTTAAAAAAAAAAAAAAAAAAAAAAAAAAAAAAAAAAAAAAAAAGCAAGGCCACTATGTTTGAAGTACTATTCACTGTCTTAAATTTCTACTATTTTTGTGATGGTAACTTTCAGAATCTGTTTGCAATTTAAGATCTTAATTAGAACAGTCTCTTGATCTAGGGACTCAAATTTTCTGGCCCACTGAAACTTTAGGTACCAAAAATTTTTTCTGTAAAAGAAATAAAAATAAAAAGAATAGTATGAAGTACTTAAATTTTTCATAATAACAAGCCAAACACATTAACAGCACTTCCACATCCCCACACATACAAAAGTATTCAGCATCTCTCAGGTTAATGAAATTTTGTGAAATAATTATTTCTACAGTCTTACCAGTATGAATTCTAACATGTCGAGTTAACTGACTTGGTTTCTGGAACGTCTTTCCACAGTGAGGACATGAATAGGTGAACCCACTTCTGTCAATATTTCTGTTATAAGACCTGGTATTTGATACCCTGTCATTAAAAAAAAAAGTTAACATCAAAGTCTTATTTTGAAGGAGCCCATTTTACAGTTTTTTTTTCTTTTTTTTAACAAACTTGAAAAGTGATGACAATATATACAGCATCAGCCACATCAGTGAAAATAAAATCTTTAATAATATTGAATGATCGATGGAAAGTACTTGGAGTACTTTTCTAGGCCTATCCAGATAATACAAATAATTGTACAGTTATTTCAGCAACCAAATTGGTAGATCTTACAGGTTCTCTAGAGAATTTCACTGTAAATTCATCTAGAGTGACTTCACAACTATGGTTTCTATGGGAACTTTCAACATTGCAACTCGTTTCTGTTTCTTGCACACAGCAAAATCTTAGTTCTTAACTACAAGTGTCTTATGAACCACCGCACAAATGCAGTTGCTTAAGTCTAACAAGAACATGTTAAGGATTTAATATCTCAAGCATGTATCATGATCTCCAAAGCTACAGTAACAGATACATAGACATGTAATTGATCTCTGTACAAATCAAACTAATCAATAATGTAGAAAAAGAACACCTGATTTTACTGAGGGGGGAAAAAAATGTCAAAAAGCCAGGTGGCCCTAAAGACCATTACAACAACTCAATGGAAACAAGAAGCAGTAAGCAAATCAATGCGACATCTACAGCGCTCCACAATTTCCATAATGCCTGAGAATTTACATCTATATGGTAATTCAGCTTGGCAGTTCTGCTCAAAATTACAGATTTAAATACCCAGTGTTTTCCTGAAAACCAGAGAAATAAGAATTAGCTAATATGGATCAGATGTGCAAAAATATACAAGCACCTTGAAGCACAAGCTGGTATAACAACACGAAAAACAGCAGGGAAGTTACAGTCTGTGCAGGAGGAAATCTACACTTTTCAAATGATGCATTTTTTCTCCTCTAAAAGAATACAATGTCAATTTAACAGGCAGTACATTTTCTTTTCTAGTTACTTGAACTTTTACATGCATTTTACAACTTTTCTTTTTAATATTCTTGCAGAACAAGCAGAGTCTGGACAAAATTGTTACTGATACATGTTAACTGTATCTACTAAAATTTACTGAAGTATGCAGAATAAAATCTGCTAAAGACTGAAGAGCAGTAGAGACAGCACACCTCCGCCACTAGAGGTGTTCAAGGCCAGGTTGGATGGGGCCCTGGGCAGCCTGGTCTAGTATTAAATGGGGAGGTTGGCAGCACTGCCTGCGGCAAGGGGATGGAGCTTCATGATCCTTCAGGTCCCTTCCAACCCAAGCCACAATTCTATGAGTAGGACAGACTTTAGAAACCATCCTTCTTTTCACCTCAGGACGATAGATGTACACCAGCCTGATGCACTCTTTGAGGAGAAATTACATCTGTTTAAACTATAGCTGTGATATTTTAACAAGGAAATACAATACATGCCTCCAACTTGAAAACAGCTGAAGGGATTTCAGCATTTACAGATACATTGATAATTTTAAATTATGGATTTTGTAATAGTTTTTATTCAGATATTTCAGAGACAGAACAGATACCTCTAAGGAAGGGGAACTACATTCTATTTCAGGAAAGAAAAAATTGAAAATATTAAAAGCCTTGCTTCCTTAACTCCTAATAAATCCCTGAAGCTTATTTTATAATGAAAAGCAGGAAATAAATAATAAGATCTTTACCTACATATGTAGATCCTTGAACCTTAAATAAATATTATACTGTATACTGTTAAGCTAATTAGATGAAACATTTACTTCTCATACTTCCTCTGAACAATATGAGAGGACTGAGTCAAATGAAAATTCAGAATTTCTACTGAAGAACAGAAGACCAGAGCTATGTTAGCTTTTCGATGAAGCAGCTCCTGCAACTAGCTAAACTGGTTCACATACTCAAGTTGCTTTGGAACTGCTGGCAAAAAGACAGTAAATAACTATTGTAAACAATTTCTGGAACACAAATGCAATGTTTCCACATCTCAATTGATAAATAAAGTAGATCTTAATAACATAAAACAGAATTATGTTCAAAAATTATGTTCAAGAAAATGAAGATTAACAAATGATGGAGCTGTGCTTTCCTGCAAGACCAAAGGAGTTACTCTTCAAGAAAGAATCTGAATGAAAATACCAGAAATAACTCCTCTTCCTGTTTTGCCATTAACCACTGTCAAAATTGATGCTGTTATCAATTTTGTCCCTCTCTGTCAAGCAAAACTTTCCATCTTCAACATTTTTAAAAGTAAATTAAAACTACTCATATATCTCACATCAAAACACAAGATGCGTAATACTCTCTCAAAATCACAGTTGCCATTATAATCATTCATGTATTTTTCTCATTATCCTAACTTATAAAGGAGACATCCACAATAAGAACTTGCTTCTTGACTCATAGTATACACTTACGTGACTCAGTACAAACATAGCAAACCCATACTTCAAACTCTCAATTTACAGTTTGCACAGAGAAACTGCAATTCTTATTTAAACCCTCTGAAACATAACTAACAAGATCTCTCGACCTGTAAAAGCTGCCTATAAGCAGAATAGGAAATGCCTGACATTTCTCATTTTGTTGTTTTCATTTCTCCTGCAGATTATTTCTTATAAAAAAATCTTAGGCTTTCTTAATACATAGTTTATATATAAACTATATATAAACTTTCTTAATACAATTTACCTTAAACTAAACCAACAGAAGTGTTTCTTTCAACTAACTTAATTTTCACCTTCCTAAGATGGAATCAAATTACACTGCTGAAAGAATTTATTGAACAAATATTTACCTAAAGCAAGAGCAACACTTACTAGGGTTCTTTCTTTCCCTTCATTATGTGCTTTTTCAGATTTGCAAGAAACTCAGGGAAGGTCATGAAAGAGCTACTAGGAAAAAAGTACTAAACTGCAAGGAACAGTTTATTTCTTTGACAAGGGAAAGCATTAAGATTTGCATTACAGTAACTATAAGAAACTACAGTAACTACATAAAGTTTACACAGGTTTGCTTCAGTACTGCTACTGGACTTCAGAATCACATGAAGGCACTTCAGAATGCAGTCTGTGTTAAAAAAAACACCACACAAACCCATATGCTTAACCTGTATGCAGACAGAACTGTGCTTAGTATGGGCCTCCAAATACAAAAACAGCCTTCACAAATGATCACCTAGTTTAGCAAGGATTTACGAACCAATGCTATTTCAGAACAGCATACCAAAGAAAGGAAACAACCAGCACAGGTTATGGTACTTTAATGACTGGAAATGCTACTCCTGCCTTCCTAGCTATTACCTTCAAAGTAACATCTTCTCATTTTGTTACAAAACTGTGATTGTCACCTTATTTTATAGTGAGTTTTCATATGCTCCTTCAGCTGTGAGGAAGTTTCAAATTCCCTTTTGCAAGATTTGCAGCTGTGGACCCTATTGCCTGCCAGTTCTTGACGATGCTCTTCCATGTGTATGGACAGCTGACTCTGCAACGTAAATTCATCTCCACACTCTGAACAGATAAGATTCTGAAACAGATAATAGAGACTCGTTTTTAAAAAGATTCACAAATACAAGTTCTGCTCAAGTAGGTGCATGAATACTTCTAAGGACTTTGGCAGCTAGAAGCAAACACCAATAAAAGTATACAAGTGAAAAAAGTTTAAGCCACGTAATATAAATCATGAACCACTGCACACTTATGGTAATACTTATCTTCTAGAAAACTCCACCTGAACTGAACTGCGTATGAGTTTGTAAGTAACAGCAACAAGCAGTTCAGTACTGTCATCTCTGCTCTCTGTTTCTTTGGTCGCATCTTTCAAGATATACACCATGACTTACCTCAATGCTAGAAATCTACATAAACATTTGAGGAAAAAAAACACCACCACCAAAATACTTCCTAACTAAAAATACTTTAACAGCAGATGTAAAGATTTTACACTTCTACTATTAAAAACATACAGAATATCACTTACTCTTTAAAAGTAAACCCACCGCAGTCACTACTGACTTACCTTAAGCTATCCCCACAGACAAAACAACAGAAATGAGCAGCGACGCAGCAAGGGAAACACACCCCACTGCTAATTTAAGTTTTTATACTGCTCATCTGGAAAAACATGCCAGGACCACGTTCTATGAACTACAGGGTATAACGTTCAAATTCCAGTTCTCCAAGGACAAGTCCATATGCACAATCACTGGGAAAGTCACTCTTGCAATTCTCTAAATTAATTACTATGTTCATTTCTGTTTTAGCACAGAATTACGTTGTATTACAAGCAGGGATTCGTTACAACTGAAAAGCATTGATATTTTTCTAAGTTTGATTTTTAAGCTGCAGACTGATTTTTTTTAAATTGGGAGGCATCACAATCTATTCTTCTGACATATGCTCCTAATATGAAAATCAGAGTAATTGAAGTGTAGAAATGAGTAACAGAAATCACTTTTGAGCATCTTCCTTGCTGTTCAATTTTCTTCTTCTAATGCTTCTGGCAATCACAAAAAATCAAGTTCCCCCAGTAAATTAAACTGTTTGGTGTTATATATATGTTAACACCCCAAACTGCACAGTCCTCTCATTTTAACTCAGTAGTGACTACTTAAACAAAAAGGAAAAATAGGAGGTCTCAAAAAACAGCTTCATGATACAAGAGATTGTGAACAAGTCTCAGCCGTAATAAAAATACACTAACAGAATACAGAAACGTTCACAAAGACTAGGAATTATCTAATATGACATAAGCCATGGAAATGATCACACAGGCTATTATTACACGTGGGCCTATCAATGTACATAAAATGACCAAAATCACTCCAAATTGGAAGTATTTATAAATAACTGAGACAAATGGTTAGGTAGGATTAGTTTTATCTATTGCGCATTCATCAATTAATGATTACTGATTGTATATGAACACTACTGAATGTGCACAGATTCTGTAGGAGAATGCACAATTGGAACACTTGTTTATATCTGATATGTTAATTTCTACTACTATTAAAATAGTTTCCCCACTAAACATGCTGTGGTTCTTATAAATTACATCAGTCAGTCTTCCGATCTAAAATACATAGCTGAGAGATTAAGGACAACCACCACACATTCACCTTCTTAAAACTTAAATGATGAAATATAATGTATTACCTCTTCTTTTTCATGCAGCATTATATGAGCTTTCAGGCTGGCCACTCTGGAGAATTTCTTGTTGCACACAGGACACGTAGGATCTTCGCCATTGTGAGTACATTTATGAAGTGTCAAGTTGAATTCAACATTAAATGACATTGAACACTGGTCACATCGGTGAGGCTGTTTGTTAGAAACCCAAAAATAAAGACAAAATTCAATCATCCCAGAAGTTATATATAATACAGATGACACATAACTAGAACTCAAAATTTTAAAAAACATTAAGACCCCCACATATAGCAATAACAACATATAATAGCATCAGTTTAAAATATTTCCTCTTCTTTGGGTTTCACAATTGGAAAAGCTAGTGCTTTGTGTTCAATAGTGTTTGGGAAAAGAAAGCCTAGGAATTAAAGAAAGCAGGGACTCAAAATTGAGTCTTTCTAAGGGCAATGAAGTTAGCAGGAGAAAAGAATGAGCACGAGACAGATAAGTTTCCCTGCTTTAAAACTGAGATACGGAATTTTCCTTAAATTTGATTAATTTCTCAACTGGAGAAGTGAAGAGCTTAGCTTATGCTTGGATTCAGTGCTCTTCAGTTGCTATCTGCACTACCACTTCCAGTTAGTGAAGGTAGAAAAGCTCTTTTGCAAGCATGGAATGTAATAGTTTTAACCACATGAACTTCCTGTTTTTATGGATCAGTTTTGTAACATGGAAACTTGGATTTTAAGAAGCGTTTGGACAACACCCTCACAAATACGATTTGGATTTTGAGGGATACTGTGGGGAACCACGAGTTGGACTCAATGATCCTCGTGGGTGCCTTCCAACTCGGGACTTTCTATGATGCTGTGATGACATAAGTAGCTTTCACCATATATTCATTAACATCCCTAAGTTAAATGTTTCCTAAGAATTCATTTACAACTGCAACTATCTTAAGCAGTACAAGAATTTTTCCAATCTCATGCTTTGTATGATAGGAAGCAAGGAAAATAAATTAAATAAAATGCTTCAGTTTATATATGAAACCTGTGGCAAAAGCTCAATTTAAAAGTCAGCAGAATCTTAATCACAGATCCTTTTTTTTTTTTTTTCCTTCTTTCCCACATTTCATTTGGAAACAGCTGTCACTATGAAATTAATCTACTGATTAATTTATACATACTAGGGTAGGTAGCCTAACTATTAAGAACAGACACAAGAGTCTGGCTGGGTCCAGATAATCAATACAATCATTTTATTTTCATTGCTAATGTGTAGAATCAGTTTGCAGATTCAATTAAAAGGATCCCATGTTTTCTTACCTACGTATTTTATAAATTGAAGAGAACAGCTAAAAATAAAGATTACTGAACTGAAAATAATTTCTTATCTCAAAGGAAACGTGCAGAGTGAAAAGAACAGCTTCATAAAACTCCCAAGTTTCTAAACAGTAATAACTAGTGACGTAACACCACCCCCTGAAAACGCTATCTTTACTTTACTTGTCAGTATATGAAAGTATCAAGACACACTAATATTTCTTAAGTTTACATTTGTAATTCATAAAAGTTGTACCTTGTCATTTTGCTCATGATCCCTCATATGGCGCTGGAACTGGGTCTCTTTTGGGAAAGACAGCAAACAGATCTCACACTTAGGGAAGCTGGGTACTTGGTAGGGAAAATCACCGCTCTCTATATTCGGTGTCAGCACACCATCTACAAAACAAGCATGGAAACATTTCGTATGGAGCCCCATTCCATTTACTTATAAGGTACTGTAAAAACTTTGAGTTTTTCAAAGAAGAAACTATTCTAATTCCTGCAAGTTTTTGACAAGATTGTAACTGCACTGGAACTTGAAGATCTCAAGCATAAAGCACATTGTTATTTCCATTCACACCACATCACAGGAATACAACCATCCCTGTAAATGCCTGTTCTCAAGGACAAAATCACCTTTTTCCTTGTAATTATAATTATTTCCTTCTGTGCTTCATAAAAACCCATCAATTTTGCAACAAAATGAAATGCTGACAAATGCACTAGGTATGAGATTAAAAACACGGACAGAGGTTACTTTCAATATTATTATATCACGTGTTTAAAATGCAACAACAGTCAGCAGTTCTGCCTACTTGTATTTCTGCACCTTTCCTCACCCCCAGGTCCCCCCATGTTTTCTTTTTTCTTTTCCCTCTTTCAGATCATTTAAGTATCTTCTGTCTCTAATATTCTGGCAACGTAAAATATTGTTTATTGTTGTAAAACCAACACTAAAGTTTCAAGTAGCTGAGAAAGATGTAATAAAATGCAAGTCACATGAATTCAAAGAAAATGGTTTTAATAGATTCAGTCCAAACACATACAGTTTTCTTGTTCTGAATGCCCAGTGTAATACAGCCTTTGATACATAGGTTGATATTTTGATACATAAGTCAGTATTCTCTCAGATTGAAGAAATCAGTTCTATCAATGTTTTTCTTTTATCTCAAACATTTAACAGGAAAAAAAAAAAACAACTAAATCGAAAACTCAAAGGTTGCAAGCAACATGAACAGATTTTACACTTGAGACCATACTATATTGCAAGGTAAGCTATCTTTATGCAAGTAAAATGTTAAGGAAAAACTGGCAAGAGGTCCTTCAAAGCAATATTAATAAAACAAAAATAAACTCTGTTGACTCACACTGCTGCTTGAGGACACTAAAGAGAAAAAAAAAAAACAGAATCACAGAATTCTGCTTCAAACACTGCCACAACTCAAAGTGAATCAACAACAGAATGCAACGAGACAAAAAAATAAAAAAGAACACTGATTTCATTATCTTGTCATGCAAGACATGATGCTTTCCCTTAAAATTGCCAACGCCTCTCTCCATGTTCGTAAGTACGAGGCACAGGAAGAAGCAACACAACGTACAGTATCCCATTTACATTTCCTCTAACAGGCAAATTCATAGTGAACTTCTGCTCAGTACTATTCCCACCTCCAAGCCCTCTATCATTTAACACATCATTCACATGGGGAAAAAACAAAAAAACAGTACCTTACGCCCTGACTACCTTTTCTTCCCACTAAAATCCTCAGAAATAACTTTAGAAAGCTTGTAGTTAAGGAGGTTCTTCATAATGTTTCAGAACACAACAGCATCAGTGAGAAATCATAACTGAAAACCGCAGCCAGGGAACTTACATTTCCCATTGCTGGACTATCCAAATCACCCAGTTAACTTTCACTTTGTAAAGTTAGTTTTCACACAGTTCTGTTACAGACATGATAATGCAAGCACCACAGAACTTGAGCATGCGTATTTCTACTGCATCCTTTAAAGAACTCCCTGTTGTAAATTCAGAGTACATGCAGACAGTATCAATAATACTGGCATGACACGATAAAAAAATAAAAAATGAAAATAAAAAAAGGAGGAGTGAAAGGAAAATTTACTCCAACATGTGGACAACATGGAAACTTAACAAAGAAAACTTTGTCCTATGGAAATTGGAGTAATTGTTCAACCCAATGAAGGCCTGACCTCTCTCTTAATTGAGGACTGAAAAAATTCTCTGTGAACCCAAGAGATCATTATCTTTGAGCATTCACTCCTAAGATCAAAGAGAGCAGATAACAGACTAAAACAGTGCTGCAGCAACTGAGCAAGCAGAAATGTAACCAAAGGTACTAACTTCCCTGCAGTGTGAGTGAAAGCAAGCAACATGTTCATTCCTATGTGTAACTAGTAACTAGATACCTGGTTAGTTACTTTCCAGGTCAATAATATTTATACGCTTTATGTTTTTATTAAGGTGTGCATCATATTTGCATCAAGCAGAACATTAATTAATCTACAGGCTAGACATCTTCTTTAAGAATTCACTAAAGACTTCAGTGGAACCATATATTAATTAAAAATTGAACATCTTGCAGTAGAATTTCATAGGAAAGAATAGAGAAACAGCCTTAACTTTGGTAAATCAGCAGCTCAGCATATCACAGCCCACACAGAAGTGCCAAGAATTTCTCAAGAGCGAGCACAAACCCAAAGCTGCCTGGAAGCCTTTCCAGCTCCCTAGAGGCCCTCACACTCCCAGGAGAGAGAAGGCACCCACTTAGAAAACTCACTGCTTTCACTGTAACATCTCAAGCATTTTTCTTTCAAAGGAAAACTTTGTAACTCTTTGCAAAGCCAAATCTTACAATCTTGTATCTTTCACAGTGCCTCAAAGAGCAAAAGGAAGAAGCCTGGGGAGTCAGGACTGGGCCTGAGACTCAGAGACTGGACTGCACAATACATTTGAAGGAGGCTGCTTGGCAGAGGGCTCCTACTGCAGAAATGCACCAGAAGGCCTTAGGGATAAGGTACAGTAAACAAACTTAGGTTAGATTTCAGACATCTCTGCTACTGAAGATGAGCTCAATGTTGCCCTAAGTAGTCACAGCCAGTATAAGCAGAAAAACAGTCCCATTGGGACTTCCGTTTCCACTTCTAGCCAAAGATAGGACTGAGATGTAATGCAGATTAGAATTAGAACATACTCATTTCTTTTCTTCCTTATCACTCTGCCTGAAATAGCTTAAGGGAAAGCTATGAAATTATAATAATCTTTTTTCCACTTATATTCTCACCAAAATCCTGTTTGTTCTCTGTAACCAGCCAAACACAGGATATTCTAAGAGCCACATAGCTCCTTTCTATTAAAGACACAGGTCGTGACTTTTTATTTCATTCTTCTAGTAATAAAGGAAGCATTCAAAACAATATCCCCACAGAAATCCAGAGATTTGAAAACAGCAAGACAAAATGTTACGTATTTCGAATCAGAAAGACAAAAGCAGAGAAGACATTGCCAATAAAAGAAGTAACAAGTGAGACAGACCATAACTTTCCTGTCGGGTAACACAGACTCCAGGTATGGTTTGGGGATGTTGTCATGGATATGAAAACGAAGTAACAGCTTGACAACTTTTTGTGCAAACAGTTAATAACAAGATAAAGACAGTATTCATGCTGGTATGTCATCCTCACAGCAGGTCAAAGTATTAACCTGCATTACCATATTTCTGGGAAATCCTCAATAAAATCCAGGTTTACTGAATTATTTCAAAGCAGCAACGCTTTTAAATGCATCATGGGCCATGAAACAAGGCCAATGCTGACAACTACTGAACCAAATGTAAAGGTCTGTAGCTTTGAAAACCCAAAAATGGTGACGATGCTAGTTCAGCAAGTCAGCAATAGCATACAGATAGAGTTCTCTGCTTACCAAAGGAAAAAAAATACAAATACTGATGCAGATGATAAAGCATCTGATTGTCACAATTAGCAACTCTATCATAAATACTTAATATGGTGCCTAAGCTCCCAGAAAATTGTAAATATTTGGTACAGAGATTAAGCCATCTGTTTGTCTTAGAGATACTCTGTCCAGATGACAACACAATTCTGCTGTGTGCTAACAAAGATACGAGAACACTATTCAACTCAACAACAAAGAACTAAGTTTGATTTCCTTGAATATATTACAGACAATAGGTGAACTCACTAAGCATATTACTTCAATTAAAACAATCACATGAAGACATGGCATTCTCCTGCTAGAGAGCTGCTATTTATTGACATCCCATAAACATAAACACATACACACACAAGGCACAAAGTGAATATCAGACTAAACAAATGCCTTGAAACGTTGCTCTCAGGTCTGCATACTTCAACAGATGATAAACCTTACCAAGCAAGACTGAAGTTTAAACCACTGTCATTTATTAACTGTATAGAAACAGTGCAAAAACTTTAAGGCATGAATGAAATTTCAATATTTCTCTAGTGATAATGTAAATCAATTCCATCATAACTTGAGACAGACAGCTGCCTATCAATACAATCAAACTGAATAGGAAGCACCCAGCTCATTATGCGCTACCAACAAAGACTTCTGTTTGTATTCTTGCACTTTGTCCATAGTGCAATTGTAGGAAAAAAAAACAGACTTGGAAAGTATCAAAGAGAACAAGACAGGCATAAAGACAGGCATAAAGATGGAAGAGAAGGCTGAGGTGATCTGAGAGCAGCCTTTCAGTATCTAAAGGGGAGCTACAGGAAAGAAGGGGACTCTTTAGCAGAGTCTGTGGTGACAGAACAAGGGGAAATGGTTTCAAGTTCAAAGAGGGTAGATTTAGGTTAGATATAAGGAAAAAGTCTTTTACAGTGAGGGTGATGAGGCAATGGAACAGGTTACCTAGTGTCGTAGATGATGCCCCATCCCAAGAGACTTTCAAGGCAAGACTGGATCAGGCCCTGGGCAACCTGATCTAGTTGTGGTGTCCCTGTTCATTGCAAGGGAGCTGGATTAGATGGCCTTCAGAGGTACCTTCCAACTCTAAGGATTCTTGACTCTATCTGAGCATTCTGAATGCTTCTGCCTTCAAATTCTTTGGAAACGTTTTGCCCCTCGTGAAGCATCAGCCATGACGTTTTGGATAAGCTCAGCTATAGATCCCTGTGACACTGCCTTCAGAACAATCGACTTCAGGATGAGTCAGCAGGCAGGTGCCCTCGGCCCTAAGCCACTGATACAACCTCAGTGCGGATGGAGGAAGACAGAATTAGAGCACTCCTGAACATTTCTTCCATACGTAAGCAGCACTGTGCCTCATGGCAGAACACAGCTCTCTGTGCAAGGCACAGATGGGCTCATTCAGCTGTAAACACGGCACAGCCTTATTACATCTCTAATAGCCTGCCAGCATCAGGCTAAGAAGACAATTCCATGCAACACAGCCCATGGAATTTGTTGATGAAAATCTACCACTGAAGCTACCCGGCAGCTGGCAAGTCTAGAGACTCAAGGGTTCAACCCTATCAAAGCTTATTACTGAATTTATGAATTAAAAAAAAATAAAAGAAAAAAAAAAAAAGAGGTAGAACAAAAGACCAAAACAGGGACAGCAATATTGACATTTCCTCATGCCCCGTCAGAAATCACAATAATGAATAATGATATATGAATCATTAAAACATTTTGCTCAGCTCTGCAATCATGAAAGAATTGGATTTGTTTAAACTTAACTCAGCACTTTCTTCAACAAAAAGCAACAAATAGTAATTCTTTATGACTGCTGATGGGAGGAGCAGGAAGAAGGCTCAACTCTCTGCCCATGCACTGGGCCAAAATACAGAAACCAATAAGGACCTGCTATATATTTTAAAAGGTAGTTTTTGTTATTTTTGGTCAATATTCAACCCAGAATTTAAGCAGTACCAGTGCAGACATTCAGCTCCCAGAGG
The DNA here is from genome assembly GCF_019238085.1 of Lagopus leucura. NCBI lineage: Eukaryota > Metazoa > Chordata > Aves > Galliformes > Phasianidae > Lagopus > Lagopus leucura. The sequence continues at coordinate 33,996,540 of NW_024962263.1, forward strand.
CACACTGCTGAGAAAGATGTTCAGATGCCAGCTGTCCTGTTTGTCAACACGAAGCAGCCACCTTTCTTTCTGGAGCACCCAGGCCTCCCCAGGTTTCATGGCCACACTGCAGGTGGCAGAGGAGCTTGATAGGACACAGAATGAACAGCTCTGTTGTATCTGGTTCAGTGCAACCTAGACAGCACTGAGTCTGGCTGTGATAGAGTTAACGTTGTCATAAGCAGCCTGTATAGTGCCATGTTTTAGACTGGTGACAAAAAACAGTGCTTATTACACACCAGTGCTTCATTCCTGCTACTGGTAGAGTATGAATGCAGCCTGCTTCTCTCTCTTCACCCCTCAGTGAACAGGAGGCCAGGAGGGGACAAATACCAAGGGGATGGCCATGCCATCCAACAGCATGCTCAGCAGAAAAAAAAAACTCAGGGCAGTCCTTCCAAGATGGCTAAGCATCAGTCTGCTGGTGAAAGCGGTAAGTGACTGCCTTTCATAGCATTTTCCCCCCCTCTTTTTTTCTATCTTCCTTCATTTACTGAGGTATCCTCATCTCAAGCCACAAGCTTTTTCTCACTTCTGTTCTTCTAATTCTATTCTGCAGAGAACTAAGGGAAAATGTGAGTTTTGCAGGCCAAGGTAAAAAGGATCACATAAATAGCCCACATTTCCCCAGTCTATACAGGTATACAAAAACTGACATTTCCTTAACCAAACTTGATACTTTCATTAGATGTTCAGGTAAATAATGCTACATTTATTGCTTAATATTCTAAACTAGAAACTACATTTTTTGGATAGCTGCATATTTGACACCAAGCTAGAGCTTTTCAGAGGTTTGCTTTTACACGATTCGGACCTTGACCTATGTCCAGGCACTACTCTGTCAATAGAAACTTAAGAATGAACCAAGTAATTTGTTAGGTGAACTTCCCTCTCCCTATGAGAAAGCACAACCCAATCACAGCAGAAAAAAGATCTGAGAGGTTTGAAATGGAAATCTAATCATTCTTTAAAACACTTAATGCATAGGAATGAATGAGATATGAAGGTGTGAGTGCAATTGCAACAGGGAACAAAATAATGAGCACCAGAAAGATACAGAGAAAGGCAGAACAAGGTAGTTAGGTTAACACACAGACAGAACTTAAACGCGGGTTATTTAACTGCTTCAATTACTGGGGGAAAAGGCACAGATTCATTACAAACATAGTGAGGAACTAAAGAACACCAGGGCAATCTAAGGCTGTCTTTTTCCAGCAAAAACCCAACACATGCCCTCATGCATAAGCTTAGATTTGGTACTTATTATTATTTCTGCATATAGTTCAGATTTCCATTTATCACCTCTAATTTTCCTGGAACAAAGAGCTTGGCTAATCTTTGACACCCATGAACTCAAAGTAATTAGAGAAGTTGTACAACGAAGCATGACTGATCCACCTTCACTTCCTTGCAAACGAAGCCATACTGCCATATACGTACAGACTGCACACCTACAGAGATCAGTTTCTCTCTTTCGGGAAAGACACTCGAGTACCAGGATAAGAACTGTTTGGGCAACACTGACAAGGAAGAAAATCTATACATGTAGTTTCCTAAGCAAAAGACATAGCATCTATTTTGCAAACAGCTGTTTTCTTAATAAAATTTTTCCCACTCAAGGGGAAGACTGTGGGACTCACAATCAGTTCTTCAAGTTTGTTAGTCTGTTCCTGAGTGGGACAAGGAACCAACTGTCCTGGGAATATCATTTACCTCAATTCAAGCTGTCCTGTTTAGCCAGTTTCTTCATTTAAGCCTTTTTCTCAGCCAAACATTAAGGCAGAGAACATACTACAGTTGACAACACTGACATTACTGATTCTTGCAGACTGCTGAAGTCTACAGAACCCAGAATATTTGCTTACGTGGGGCAGAGTCCTTGCAACTGCAGTCTGCATGTTTCCGAATCCCTGTGGGAGCCCCAGACCCTGTAATTCTGAACTGACACCTGCAAACGACCCCATGACATAATTTCATTAATAAGCTAGCAGGTTTCTTCTGTTTAAAACACTGAAAATACAACGTATGACTAGACTAGCCATCAATCTGGCAACCCCTTATAAGCATACATCTTAATATTGGAGAAGTCTAACATCATGGCCCAATTACGAGCAAAGTACAGCCACCAGGTGCTTGTGGGTTGCCTCAGACTCAATCCTCCCCCATCCACAGCCCATGCCATCAGTGCAGGAGCTCACAACTGCCAGCAGCCTGCGGGGCCGATTCACAGTGCGGGGCCGTGCCCCGTAACGCGGGCAGGATGCACCACATAAAGGCCCCACCGAATCCCAGCTCTTAGCCCTGAGGCGCTGTCAGCACAGCCACCACAGCGAGCCTGCCCCGGGGCATCCACACGGCAATAGAACAAGCAAGAAACGACGGAAAGCGTGAGACAAACTCATACTCGGTTGGGAACACAGCAGGTCTGCTTTAATACATGAGCTCACAAAGAAGAATTTTAAAGCCTCAAAAAAAAAAAAAAGCCTCCTTTCGGGAATGAAGCCGCCTGCAGCCCTCCCTCAGCTCTCCCCACGCACACCAAGCACGGACGGCTCCCCCCGCCCTGGCCCGCTCCTCCCGGCCGGCGGGCAGGCAGTGCGAGGCCCGCGCCCAGGCCCTGCCCCCCGCCCGGCGCCAGGCCACGGCTCCGCCGCCTCCGTATCATTCCGCAGGGCCGGGCCGCGCTGCCTCCTTCCCCTCCCCTCTCGCCCATACACCCGCACAATAGACCCGGCCTTCCCCCCCTCGCCATATCCGGGGACTATATGCGCAACCCGCGGAGGTTTCCCCTCTCCTCGCCGCTCCCGGCCGCGCCCCGCTCTTCCCACCCGCGCCATTTACCTGCCCGGGCGCCGGCCGTGCCGCTGTCCCCGCTGGCGCTGGGAGGCCGCCCCCTCGGCATGGCGGCCCCCTCCCTCCCCCCGCCCCCCCCCCCAGCGCGCACGCACACACGCGCACACGACACGCACACACAGAGCCACGCGCAGCGACGTTTGGCGGAAGGAGGAGGAAGAGGGGGGCGGGGAAGAGAAGAACGGACCCGACCCTGAGCGCCGACCGTGGGGACTCGGCGCCCTGGGAGCACACGAGGCGGGCGGGCGGCGCAGGCGCACACGGGCCCGCTGGGGATGTGCTGCGGTGGGAAACGGAGGAAAAAGAAGGAGCGCACTCACGGCGAGGCCGAGCGGCGCAGGCGCGCTGAGGGAGGGAAAGGGAAGCTAGACGCGCATGCGCGAGGAGGAAAGAGTGCGGTGGGAGGGGGCGCATGCGTAGAGGGGGTAGCGGTTGGGGTCTGAGGGGGGGTCGGCTTGTGGGGGGTGGGCGTGGTGGGCGCGTGGTGTTAAAGTTAGGGAGGAGATGCTTCGCTGGTATCTCGTTCTAGCTCTTGGTGGCTTTCACTGCTTGCAATAGAACTGCTGCGTTCCCTGTTAGAGTTCATAAAGCTTTCGTTAAGCTTTTTTTATTATCTGAACAGCGTGGCCTCTTTCAAATCCTAAGGCTTTCAGAGTTAGATTTTCCTTCTGCACCTTTTAATTTCAAGTACTCAAAATAGGTGTGTTTTCACTCAGAGGGCTGTGAGGTGCTGATACTGCTGCCCAGGGAAGCTGTGATGCCTCATCCCTGGAGGTGCTCAAGGCCGTTCAGTTGCTCAGCTGTTGAGACGCTCAAATTCTTCTTGCTACATTCTAGGATATCTCTCTTTTCCTCCCCCCACCCCACGTGGCCAACATATGGCCAGTTTCTTTACTTCAGCCCGTGTAGCGTTTCAGTGTCCTCTATTAAAATGCATTTAATATTGCACGGGCCTTGTTGATCAAGCAAGTTCAATGTCCCTGTCTTCATTGCTTACTGCTTTTATATCATTTTCTGTATTTCAGTATTTCTCTGGAAATAGAATTAAATACGTACTTCAAGTCATTGATCAAAATTAAATAGTAGGCAAGGTACTGGTACCTGTAAACTGTAGCAACAGAGTTTTATTTACTGTTTTTTTTTTCATCATCAAATATTGATAATGCCTTCATAATTCTTTTATCATCTTCTGTTGGAAACGTAAGGAGCTGTTTTTTGTCAGCGATTAATTAAATGCTTTTCAAATATCTCATTAAATTATATCTGAATACTTGCCTTTAGCTACACAATTTAATCATATCAAGGAGAGAAATCAGCATTTTGGAATGCGAGTTTTCATTTCTTCCTGAAGGCTGATTGGATAAGTGCATTTAGAAAATTTCTTCTTCTATCTGCCAGTTAAAAAAAAAAAAAAAAAAAAAGTACTGAATTTAATTTTTTTCTGCACAAGTGCATCATTGATGCATAAATAGGGAAAACGAGGGTTGCAACTGCTGTGACTTTTGCCTGGGGCTCCTTGCAGCTGTCTGCTTGCTAGGAGCCCAGCTGAACGTCAAAAAAACGCGAAGAGCAGCAGTGGCCTCTTGTGGTGGTAGGCTTGTTCTATGCTGAACGTTACTATAGTTGTTGGTCGTTTCAGCAGTTAAATACAGCCTACAATTCCATGGGATAAGGCAGCATCTGTTCGCAAGATTTCAATTAGACCCTAAGACGTGATTCTCAAACAAGGAAACCCAACTGAATTGCTATCTTAAAAACCCTTTGCACAAGCTCGTTATTCCAACGACTAGTTTTTTTTCTGCTCTAACTTAGCTGTAGGATTATCTGTATTTTACGTGAGCTCTGCACTAGGATTAAGCACTTTGAATCATGAGTTCTGTCGCAGTTTTGCATGGAACTGAAATGTACTTCACATGAAAGAAAGCAGGACAGTATATGCAGCACCTTCTGTCTGGACTGATATTAGCAAAAATTGTATGTCATTTTTCAAATCTAATGCAAAAGGCAAGTTTCTATATTGGCTTTTCAGCATTACTGTTCCCTGCATGTATTTTAGTGTTCAGAATTAGTACATACAATCAGGGTTAATTTTGTACCACGAAAGCCTGTACACACAAAAGCGTGTCCCAAATTTATGTGGTATGTCGGTGCTTATCAGTGTTCAGCATCACTTTCATTCCTTGCAAAATTAGCTTTGCATAACAGCTGAAGATACATCAAAATTTGCTTCAGACCTTTGAGGAGCCCCTGGTGTTGAAAGAGAAAAGTAACACTTTTATGAAGAATATATGGAACAGATGTTGAAGGGCATATAAAAATAACTTTATTAATAAGGAAGTGCTAACTCAGATGTCTAAAATACTGTCTTTGAGTTTACAGACATTTTCAGTCTACCGAAGCTATTTAATCTGTGTGGTTTACTTTCTTAGTCTATATGATTGACATATTTTCCAGCTGTGCTTTGCAGATCCTGGAAGAAAGGAACTTAATGCATAACTGAAACTGTTGCTCTTCGTGTTGAGTGAATCTGTTTGAAGAAATGCTGGTATTTCAATGTATTTTTAAAATGTTGTATTTTGTAAAGAATAAAATAACCCCCAGCAGTTTCTCTTTAAAGTCTGTTGCATTATTCTGGAGGTGCTGCACAGAACTTTGCAGGTTTTGGGTGTGCCCTAGTGTTACAAGCCAGTGCCTTTTCAGGTGAGAGCCTTGCAGACCATTAGTCACGCTCTGCTTTCCATGCAAAGGAAGCATGGGTCTGTTCCCCGGAGGGAATCTGTAATGTAATACAGGGAGAGTGCTAGTCAGATGGTTGGCCTTTAACTCCTTCCATCATGAATTTTATCTGCTGTTGCTAATTTCTAGGAAGGAAAGCAGCTAGTGTCAGACCTAAAATTACACACACACACACACACACACACACAAAAATTATGCTTGCTTTTTTGACTACAGATGAAGAATACAAAGGCTACAAAAAGCATGAGGTTGACACAAGGCCCCAGAACAAATTGAATTTTAGGTTTTACTAAATTTTAAGGCAAACATGAAATCTGGTGAAACATCTCAGTAATGCTATTTATGAGGTAGAGTGCTGTTTAGTGTGACAGTGGTCAGGTCCTTTGCCATTGTAACATGCTGTCTCCAGTTGCTTATGTACTTGAACTGTTTGGGCTAAAATTTGCATGCTGCCTAACTTCAGTTTGGATTTGGTTAATTTGAATAGATCATTTGTATTTGTCAGATCATGTTTCAGCTGTTCTTTTTCAGAGGAGATGGAAAATTACTGGCTGTATTAAGAAGTATAGTACTTAGCAGTGACACCAAGTTTTCTCTTTGGCACAAATTTTAAGTTTGCACAAGTCCATTAATCTCTCCATGAAAATTTCAATCAAAAGTATCCTTTTGAAAGTGTTTTGATATGCTCTATAAAGATTTTTATTTTTTTTTTAAATAACTGGGTTATGTAACAAATCTCTGCCCATATTTTCCAAGCAGCAGCAGCAGCAGCAGCAGCAGCAACACAATGCTTTCCCTGAATTAGCTGTAGGTTGGTGAATCCCTCCACAGTTTGTTCAAAATCATTATGTTTATTTAAGTGTAACACCTTTGGAGTTCTTTTTATTTGCTTTCTGCCTTTGAAATTCTCTTTTCTTACCCATTGTACTGCTAAATGCTTATGAACTTGGAGTGTATTAATAAATGTGGATTTGTATCATAGTTCGACTTTAGTATGTGAAAAAAAAAAAAATCACAAGATTCACAACAATCTCAGAGACAGAAATACTAGTTGATCAGCCAGAGGTGACAGAAATAAAGGCCAGCACAATGTCGTACATAGCCAGGATAGCCAGGCCTCCACACAAGGGCTTTTTGATAGCTATACCAGCACATTTCCCTACTGCGGACACAAAGCAGTGGATGCGGTTAAGACTTTATATGCGTTACCAAAATGAAATAAGCTGCATCAAAAAGACAAATTTTATGCTTATAGGACATAGTCTGATCTAGAACTTGCAGTAGTGTGGAAATACCATTAAGTCTTCTTTCATACTGATAAAACAGCAAAAAAAAATAGAAAGACCTGGTGTATATTTGGCCTGTAGGTAATTGCTGAAATTATGCATTACAAGAACTGCAGTATACATTTTGTATGAGGAATTTCACTAAAGACCCAGTTTTTCAATAGTAATATATTAATTCCCAAAGAAAGATTAATGTTTTCAGCTTCGCTGAGATGCTCTGTTCATTTATCAAAGACAGAGGCCTCCTACTCTTTCTTAGTTTGCTTTTGCTTGGATAATGGACTTGGATTTCCAGCCCTGCCAACTTGCTTCTGAAAGTGCTATTCCAGTGGAAAATATTTTGATAAAAAATTAATACTTGGTATGCATCTAATGTTCATACTCATTAAAAAAGTAATGATGATTAAAGAGGTAACTGAAAATACTTTATCCACTTGAATAATATCCATGAAATTCTCATTGTTGGCTACAAAGCTGCATGCACAGTTCAGTATTTTGAGAGAAAATAAATTAGAATACTGAGATATGGTATATGGCAGTACTGAGGTGGTAGAACTGTATGACAGCTGAAATCTTAGTGTATTCTGTGACTGAGATCCAGTAAGAACATAAAATCTAGCAGCCTCTTAATGTATGCAGCTAAACTTAGATATGTTTATTTTTATGACTTTCACCTGCTATTGATTAACCCAAACCAATTGTCTAAAAGACAAAAACAGTTCCTTACCAATGTTGGAGATATAATTGATAGCTATGTGTCCCTACGAAAAAGTTATCTATGTTGGGTCCTACACTGAGTTTTTAAGGCTTGTTAGGCTTTTGAAACTGAGCAAGACATCACAATTCACTTGACCAGCTTTTCTAAATGTTCTGTTATTGCCAAGAGAGTCCAAGGATTCATGACTAGAGGTGTGCCATTTCTGTTGCATTCATTGCTTCCATCTTGTGGTGCATGTACTCCACTGGCTGTTGGTAACGTGCCTGGGAGACATTCCAGTTCTTCTGGACTTCCAGCAGCTCTGCTGCAGAGATGCCAAAGTGTATTGTCTACACTAGGTAGTACAGAGTTTGGGTTCTGTTTTCCTTTTGATTAAGCTTAAAGTTACTTACTAAAAGTTTATTGTATTAACTTTCATGCTTTTTATGGTGGCATTAGTTTGTGTTATCTGTACTAGCAGAAATTCCAGCCTCTAAGCTTTTACTGTATATTTTCTTTGTGCGTGGAATTATTATTGTTTTGTAATTACACGATCAGTGTGGCTTTTGTTCATGCACTGTGTAATTTAAATCTTTTTGTCACTGCAATTTTGCTTTCTGTGTTCAAGTAATAATAGAGGAGTCTTCATAACCTACTAGGTTCACTGATGCTTTGCTGTGTATTTGGCATTTAATTTCCTGTTTCTGTGCTGCCTTGTCGTGATGTCTTATGATAGGCTGAAGTTGATGTTTTCTATTTTATGTTGCCTTTTGTTTTTATCTCCTCTTCTTTCTTCTTTCTTTCTTTCTTTTTTAATAGAAGACTTGCGTTTGGACGCATTATTGAGCTCCCAGATGCTGTGTAGACAGCAGAAGCTTGACAACTCAAGTGCACAGGAATTGTCCAAAAATTTTTTCAGTAGAAGCAAACTTCCAGATTTGGCAGCACTATTTGTAGGAGTTGCTCAGAAGTAGGAATTCAGAATAAACATTTTAATCCCAACAAATTAGAAAACAAATCTTTTCCAGCATCAGTGAGCAAGTGGGGAGATCGTAGCTGCAGCGTGCAAACAGTGCTTATTCATAATTTATTTAGACAGGTAGCTAAAGGATTTTTAGAGTTTCGCAGACATATATTTTTCTTACTTATTTATGACAGTGTCACACTGTCACGTATGGTATTTATTAATATAAATGAACCCACAGTGAGGGAAAAAAAAAAAAATAAATAAGAAGGAAGTATGTATGTGCTTGCAGGGGAAGGTAAAATGAGGAAAGTAAGCAATAATATTTCCTAAAAATGCAGAAATGTTTTATTTTTATTATAGAAATCTGATAATAGTATTCTTGTTTTAAACCTAAACCTGACATTTTGTAAGTCAGTATATTTAGCTGAATGTTCACGTTCATAACCTAGTAATTTTCAAAACTTGTGATTACAAATATATGGGACTTAATTCTTCTGCATTTTTATGGTGTTAATTCATGTGCAGGTGCACTGTGGTTTACAGAGTACTCAGGATGTAGTAAATGCACACTGCGGAGTCATCTGATGGCTGTTTTCACTCAGAAATTCCCTCCCTACCCTTCTGTCATTGATTTTTCCTCTCCCTACAGCTTGTCACCCTTGGTCATGCTGACATCCTTGTGGGAAGGAGGGAACCACAATTGAGATATGGTACCAACCCAATTTTAGAGTGTATATATTGTTGTGCTTTTTGCAAGCATAATAATTCTGATGCCAAACACAAACATCATCTCCTCAGGTGCAAAAAATCAGGGAGTAACGTTTATCAAGTGTTGGGAATCTGCCTCAGCACACTCAGGCTGTGTGAGAGGGGTGGACCTCTTCTAAGGAAAGCAGGCTTTGGGCACTTTAATCACAAAAATCATGAGTGAGCTTTTAAATTAAAAAGTAGCGAGAAAGCCAGTAGGTGCAGAAAAAGATAGTTTGAAGTGAAACCTTACACAGTTATGGGATTTCTGATACATCAGTCAGAAAGAAACCAGTCAGAGAGGAAGTGGAGGCAGACTGTCAGTTAACGAAGAAATCATGTCAGATACAAGTTCTTGAAATGTAAGATCCTGCATGAGGGAAGTGAGTCTTGCCCTAAATGAAAGAAGTGACAATGTATAGATATAGGAAGCTTGACTGGAGAAAGATAATCCATGGAAGACTATAATAACAAAACAATAACAGAACAATTCAAAGAGGATGAAAGAAGTAAGCCTTCTTAGTGGTGATATAATGCTATATATATATATGTATTTTTTTTAATTTTTTTTTTAAATCATAACCTAATTATGCTAAGAAACTCACCACTTTGGCAAGCAAACTTATGAATACACACACACTGAAACTTGAATCCAAAATTTAAAGAACATACTGTTGGATTTTTATAACCCAGTCCAGCAAGGAAAACTCAGCACCACCTCATAAAAGGGAAGATCCTTGTATGGTTAGATAGTTGGAAGACAAAAAATAAATGGTTTGTATTCACAGTGGGAGGCAGTGACAGACAAGGTTCCATAAGATTTGTGTTAGGACCTTTGCTGTTCAACATATTCATAAAGGACTGGAAAGCACAATAGCAATGAGGTAATCAAGTTTGATTATATAATTTATTCAGGGTAGTAAAATCTAGTGACAGAGCAATAAAATGACAGCTGAAATTTGGTGCAGGTAATTGAACAGTGATGTGCATAACAGAAAGAAGAACTCCTAATTTCACTTACATTAGCTCTGAGCTGACTGGAATGAGAGTTGGGAGTTATGATAGATAGTCACACAGAAACATCACTCAGTGCTCAACAGTGATTGAAAGACTAAATCAAATGTTAGGAGTCATTAAGAGAATAATGAAAAGAAGAGAAAATGTCACTCTGCCATTATGTAAATCTCTGATTTTACCACATGTGTAATATGTTGTACAGTTCTGGCCTAGCCCTCCCTACTGTCTTAAGCAAGACAAGGGTCTGGAGAAAGTTTGGGAAGGGCAAGAGGGATGGTCAGAGATATAGAGTAAATTCTATATGAGAAATGAGTGAGCTACAACTAGGCTGAAAGAAGATTATTTTAATAGTAAAGGACAAGCTACAGAAAAATGATCCAGGAAGAAACTAACTTATTATTACTAAGGAGAAAAATAATGAGAAAAAGAGATTCAAATGAAGAGTCAAAGGGTAGAACAACAGAAATAGGAAACTGCAGATACTGAGATGCTCAGAAGAATTCCTTTTAATAGCACTCATCATTCCATTGGGGATTGGATACTAGGTTGAATTTCTTTACAGAAAGGATGGTTAGGCATTGGAACAGGCTGCCCAGGGAGGTTGGCAGTGTCACCATCCCTGGAGGTATTTGAGGACACGGTGCTAAGGGACATGGTTTAGCAATGAACTTGTAGTATTGGGTGGATGGCTGGACTTGATCTTGGTGGTCTTTTCTAACCTAAGTGATTCTATGATTCAAGCATCCAAAGACTTGGTGAATGCTGCCCAGCAGTTCTGTACACAGAGACATAGCTAGACCTATGATCACAACCAAGCTTCTAACACTAGACTGAATTATTATTATTTTTTAATAGTTACATTAATTTTATGCTTTTGTTTGCCTGTGCAATAGGTTTCTTGCTGTTGTTGTTTTTTCTGACATAACTCTTTTTCCTCTCTTTTAACTATTTTGTTGAAATGCAAATGATAATCACATAGCTTTTTATTTGTTTCAGAGTCCAACCTCGCATTAAGCTTTTGGATCCCTTTCTGGCACCTTGAACTAAACCCATAAAAGAGTTGCTATTAATGAATGAATTATTCTCTATAATTATAGGTATAAGAGTTTGAAGACTATATCAGCCTGAAAATACATCAGTCAGCATCATAACAAGAATTTAATATCCTTCCTCATTTAAATAAGGAAAATAAATCAATTATTCATCTATTTTCCATCTTAACAGTAGGACAGAGGCAACAAGATTATAGCTGCTGGCCTAATGTAAATCATTAGTGAGTAAATCACCTTGGCTGTGGTTAAAATCACTGTAGGTGTTCTACTTAATGAAGTGTTAGTTAGGTGGCAGATGACCATAAAACGTTGGGGTTGTGCGAGTTGTCAGTACAAGAGAAGAAAAGTGCGAATGCCAAGCTGTGTTTCATCAAAGGCAGATACTGAGGATTGTCCTTTACTGATGCTAATTGCAGTCTTTGCTACATTCAGCAGCTGCTGAGCTGGACCAAAATGTAGTCGCTAATGTATATGCAGAAAGGTCTGTACGTTAGTAGTAAGTCACATCCATTTAAGTCTGTTTTACAACTTCTGTAGACAGCAGAGGCAGATGGAAATTGTAAGTTTTCAAAAGCAAAACAAAAAAAATGGTGGCAAATGCAGAGTTAAAACCCAAGCCTGATCACAAATTCAGTGAGAAGGAAAGAGGAAAGAAAAAAGTATAAAATCTTCCTAATTAAAAACCAAATAATTTCATACATAAGTCTTAGGAAACAAATACTCTGCAATAATGTTTTTAGCAATGTCAGTAATTTAAAACATATTTCTTTTACAAGTTTTTTAGAGTTGTGGCCTTAATTTTTTCCTGTGTAACGTGAACTGAGTAATATCACTTTTATGAGAAGAGCAAATGATTTTGTAATGGCATGTATCTGGATGGAGGCTCTAGTTATGTAGTGAACTGCATGGAAACCTGATGCTGACTTTTCCTGGGGAAGGTGAGAACAGCTGCATGCTGATATTTCAGGAGAGTTGACTGCTGGGGCTCTTAGTCATCAGCACAGAACTTCATCTTTATTTTATTAACATATATGTGTATTTCTTCTTTTTTTTCAGTGCCCACTAGCATTTTTTGCTTTGCCAAGCTTGTATTTCCTTGTATTTCCTTCTTCAGTTGCACGTTCCCCATTGCATTGTTCCACATCATTTTAGCTATGTGGTCCACGTATGCATTCTCCAACGATCTTTTTCTTCACTCCTGGCAATTTGTCAGGAGTAAATATGGAATCTTCAAAGAAGCTACAAAACTGTAATAGCCAACCGTTTATATCAGTGAGCATTTTCTGATTTTTCTGGGGCTCGTAGTTTGGCCAGCTATGGATGCTTTTCTGTGGGCCCTCATCAAGGGTACTGCTAGCTCTCAAGTTCTTATTTCAAGAGACAAAGGTAACTGACATTTTATTTAAGTGAAGCCACTGAGAGTCCATACAAAGTAAACAGCTGTTACCTCACTGGGTCATTCTTGAAAATCACAAACACATTTTGTCTGAAAACCAAACTCTTATATTTTTTTCTTTGAAATAAACCTCAAAATGACATAAATCCCAGAAAAGGTCAACCTACTGTGTTGGCAATGAGATTGAAAATGTCTTTATAATGGGAAAAGTTAGGCAGTCTTAACATCAGGTATCAGTGTAAACTCCAGCTGTATAATAAAGGGTGAAAATAATCTGATTAACAACTTTTAGTGCTCTCACATGGTATCCTGGGTTTTATATGTTAAAAGCTGATTTGTCATTAGAAAGTACATTCCAAATATTGTCTCGGATCTCATATCTATCAGTTACAGTATCATAATCATGCTTTTTTTCTGATTTGTCAGCAATTTTCACCAGCAGCAGTATCCTAATGATTACTTCGAAATCAAACCTCTGAAAGCAGCTACCATACATGTAAATGTCTGATATTATGTTATATTTGCCCTGTAGAAGACTGTGCTAAATAAATAAGGTTGATTGAAAAGGCAGTCTAAGCTCTGAAAAGAGAAACAAGGCAATATAATTTTAAAGAGATTTGTAGAGCCGTGTTGTAAATGGAAAAATCTAGCATAGAAAGGCACTGAAGCATATAGTAATAAAAATCAATTGTCTGCAGAGCTGGCTGAACAAGTTATAAGAAGTTAATGAAATGAATTAAGTGAGAAACACCTGGTAACAAGTAAAATGAGTTGGTCTTGTTTTGTTTTTCCATAGAGAAAGGAATGAACACTCAATTTTATCTTGAAATCCATTTAGGTATTCCCCCTTTCTGCTTTTGGGAGGGGATATCTTCAGCCACCTGTTTCTGTGCTGCATACAGAAAGCTATTTTCTGTTATTGCCAAACTTTGGAGTGCCTATCTGTATGTATTCTCACGTGTATGTACTCCAACCATGATATTTATGCTGCATTTTTCTGAGAAAAGAGATCATTTTTGTCCACATGGTGGCTTAAAAGTCTGGTCTGTATGAAAGCTGAGGGTAATCACAGATCAGGCAGCTGCAGGTTTATTCTGTACTAGGCCAGATAAAAAATAAAAATCTTAGTCAAACCAGAAGACATATGGAAGATAATTATTCCTTTAAAAGTTCTGCTATACATACATGCATGTATATATATAGCCGCAGAGGAAGAAGGCCGGCAGGCAGCCAGACTTTCCCAGCTGAGAATTCCCCTGGCACTGGGGGACTCAGCTGGCACCCAGCCCACTGCTGGCTCCTGTCCCGCTCCGCTCCTGTGCTGCAGAGCTGAGAGCACCTTGCCCCAAGCTATATGCTCAGCTGGTGTTCATAAAGCTTTCGGGATGTAGGGCAGGGTATGTCTGTCCAGAGAGTCAATGATCCATAACTGACTCCCTCTTTCTGCCCTGTCTGCACTGCCAAGCACATTTCATCTCTTTGGTTGCATGTTTTGTGTGGCTCCCACAGTGTATGGTCTGAGCGACTCCAAAATGTGAGTGTTACTTTCCCAACCGCTGCAAGGTAGAAAAGCTCTGCTACACCCCATGCTACCCATGGGGAAATAAGGTAGTACTTTGTAATGTCTTTGAAATCTGTGTTTGAATATAAAGATCCAAATGGCTCTAATTGCATCTGTATGGCCTGGAGGAGTGGGAGCTCAGGTGCCAGCCAGTCCGGCTCTCAACCCCAGGTTCCCTTTTTGGAGAGGCACGCAACTCTTCCCAGGCAAGAATCATACTAAGAGTCAACGTGCAGGCAGGGTAAGCATCCATAATATCATCATAGGGCAACTAAATTTTGTGAGACGGGGTCTGAAGAGCGGAATCCAAAGCAGAGTATAGGTACTAGACAGAGTTAGAATAATTGTCCCAAAGAATTATTCACTTAAAACTGTTGGAAATATACTGGTAATACATAGATTTGTCTGAAAACTCATTCTGATTAGGACTTACATATTTATTGCAAGACTGCCTTGTAAGAATCTGGAATTCTCTGACAGTCAGTGCTTACAAGCAAGTATGCCTTGCAAAAGTATACTTCCTTACCAAGTCAGTGCTGTACGTTCTGTGTGACAGCCCAATGGCTAGAACATGGAGTCTGGAGTCAGGTGGCATTGGGCCTTTCATTTTGTCTCTCTTCAGCTGCAGATGCTCTTAAAGTCTGCACACCTCTAAGGCTGCCTTAACAGTAAACTACTGGGTGGTCTGCTTTGGGGCATCACCTTACTGCAGCCTTACCTCCAGGGAAGCATGTTAAATGCATTGTGTTGGATGAAATTTAGATTAGAAGAAATTCTTTACTCAGAGGGCGGTGAGGCGCTGGCACAGCTGCCCAGAGAAGCTGTGGTGCCCCATCCCTGAAGGCACTCAAGGCCAGGTTGGATGTGGCCCTGGACAGCTGAGCTGGTGGGAGGCAGCCCTGCCCACAACAGGGCATTGGGTCTAGGTGGGCTTTAATGTCCTTTCCAACCCAAACCATTCTATGTTCAATGAACGTGCTCTCGTGATTTGCAGGACAGTGCTGGAAGTGGTGGGTAGTGATTTCAAGTGACTTAAAATATGGGATATTGATGTATGCTGCCTTGAAACATAACACCGGACATTCTTCATGGGATTAATCAAGATACAGAATAAAAGCCTGTTACACCTCATACTGCATTCAGGTTTTAGCTGAACACTGTGCAGCCTGTGTTGCAGTGGGATTAAAGAAATGGGAATGCAGTCTGTAAAAAGAATGCAAAAAGCACTATCTTTATGAACTTGTCAAGAGTGATTCCAGCTGACTGAAGCTTTACAGATTTGGTATTTATCCTCCTGAAGCCTACTGCTCTCCCTCAACGGTTCCTGGTGGGGAAGGGACATGACTTTCTCTGGTAGCAAATTAAGCAGTTCCCAGGCATGGAGGCCAACTGGCACAGGCTGCCTCACTGGTGGAGCAGTAAACAAACACAGCCTCCAGAGGAGGGTGCCTGAATGCAAATCCTCTGGCAGTAATGGGCTGTGGGATGCTCTAACACCTAGCCTGTGCCTGGGGATTGCTTGGGAGACAGCTTACTGGTACAGACCAGAAGCATGCTGGCAACTGCACTCCAAATCCCATAGCAGCTGAATTCGTGCTCCTCAGAACACTCAGACACAGTCTGATTCCCTGAGATGGAGCCTGAGGCTTTACAGTAAGGATGATGGAGTACTGGAACAGGTTGCTTTTGTTCTGCAGAGATATTCAAGACCAGTCTGGATGCCTACCTGTGTGACCTATTGTAGGGAGCAAGCTTTAGCAGGGGGTTGGACTCAATGACCTCTCAAGGTCCCTTCCAATAATCTGTAATACTGATTATGTTTGGTGAGGAACCATTTAAAATGTTTCAAATACTCATTTTAAGTGAGCTTTTAACTCTTGAAAGATACAGATTTATAGCTTGGTCCTGGATTTCTGGTATTTCTCTTTTTAGTACAGCCAACCTTTTAATGAGTCATAGAAACTCGTAAAACATCCTGAAGAAGTCTACTGGTTTCTGGATTATTTTTGAGACTTTCTGGGCAAATTTAGAGGCAGATACTTAAATATGCTATGAGTATTCTATGTCATTGTTAACATGCAAAAGCTCTCTTCAGTGTCTATTCTCTACAGCAGCTATTAGTGCCTGTTACCATTCTTATTTAGAAGATGATACGATTGTAAAGCTACCTTTAGAGGGCATTAATTTGGGGCACTGGATAGCATTTTATTTGTAGCTGTCATTAATACCTGTAGATAAAAATAGTTGCTGATCTGATTACATATATTAATTTGTTAATTGCCACACATTACAGACTGATAATTCCTACTTCCTGCTGCTCACTAAATTCATTTGTTGCACCCTGTTAGACTAGCTAAAAAGGAATGGATAATCCACCATAAACTTTATAATCTGTTTGTAATCACCCAGAACATGGAAAATAACTGAACTGTTCTTACCTTTAGTTTATTCTCTTTCTGATTCTGATAGAAATGTGACTGCAAATCTTGCCTTTACTCTGGCCATGAGAGGAAAAGGTTCTGTTTTTTGTTGTTTGTGGGGTTTTTTTTTACCCTCATCAAGTATCATTTTCTTTCCCACAAGAAAATATACCTGACATAAAAAAAATAAAATAAAATAAAATAAAAATTCAACTATAACCTGAATAAAATGTTTCTCTTTTACTCTAAGTTACTCATTCATTCAAAAATCTCTATATTTGGATTGTTCGTTACTTACAGAACTAATTTAGATCCCTTCAAGTCCACAAAAGGTCAGATAAAAACTTCTGTCAAAGCCCTGATAACCTGCATGTGTTGCTTTGTCCTTTTTATGTTTTGTTTTTGTTTTTTTTTTCAAATCATTATGATAAAAGAGAGAGGTCCTAAGAGGAGCCCCTGAGGAGCCTGTGGACGCTCTGTTGTAGGACATTATCTTACTTTTTGTGGCTGAATGATGTCTGCATGTTTCAAAAACTAAAATTTACAGAAAATTAGTGCATAAAATCGTGCTGAGGCAATAACAAGAAGTCACAGTAGGAAGAAAATGGCTGCTTTTATTGCAGCATATTCTTTACAGGCCTTATGGTACCCAACTGTTGGGACAGGCACGGAGCACTAGATGAGGTGGTATCACTGTTTGTATAGCATTGCACCTATTAACAAACAAAAAAACAGACTAAATATGAATTAATACAAGCATTGGAAGATCCAAAGAAAGTGATGTAATAAAAACAAAGCTAAAGAAACAAGCACTAAAATACATTGTTATTCTTCAGCTATGCTATATCCGATCATCAGCTGAAACTCTTCTTTGCACTTCCTCATTGTTTCAGCATTACTACTAAACAGTCTCCATGTTGTGACACCCTATTCTAGTGCTACTCCAAAATATTGCAAAATATTGCATATTAATGTCAATGTAGAGCAACAGTTAGGTCATGGCATGAAGTGGTAATTGAGCACCCAGTGAAGTGGTGTGGTTGGCCCAGGGAGCACAGACACATCGTTTGCTCCTGTGCTTCCCACCTGACCAGAAAGGGAGGACCCACGATGGAACCACCCTGGGCTGATATAAGAGCCAGCCACTAAAGTGAGAAGTTTTCTTAGACTTATGCTATTTCCTAAGAAGGAATGCTGTGAGAGTTCCTTCACCAGTTTGGGTCAGTTCAACTCTTCTTTCTATATGTGACTATTAGCCTACCTGTGAACACTTTACCTGATGTAGCCAATAACCTGTCAGAAGTGATTTTGTTTCTTTGTCAGCAGAATATAAATATAGTGACAAGAGACATAAAATTACGTGGCAAATAAGAATAATGATTAGAGGACTCTATTTTTAGATTTTTTATCTCTATTTGAATTACCACTGAACCACCTCCTCCAAAACTGAAAGTCCAGAAATCCTTGATTCAGAGAACATCAACTAACATTAAAACTTACAGCATGCTCTCTGTTTCCCATCTAATTTCAAAGCAGATAGGAGGTTTCAATGGCTGGTGGTAAGTGGCTTGGTTTAAGTCTGTGTCATCTGTGCTTTGTTGCAGTTTTTAGTTCACGGTCTGCTCCGGGAGAGCTAAGTAAAGAAGACAGCATGTAGCTGAAACATTGTGCTTTTAATTGCAGCTAATGGACAATTAACTGCTGAGCTTTAACAATGGAAGTAGTGGATGATGGGGAAAGTACAGTGACTATAAAATCAAAGAAAGAGTATTAAAAATGTTTGGTTTTGGTTTTTTATAGAGTGAGTTGGAGCAGGCACAACTTTCTCTTTACATTTTAGGAAATTTGATCTGAATTGATCTTTTACTCACAGAAAAAAATTAAACACCACATGTATTTAAATGATCAGAAACTTAGTAGCCTTCATAAGTTACTGTATATTTTCATGTTCACGTAAATTGTTGTTGACTCAACATAAAAAAAAAACCTTCATGATCTATTATTAAAAACAGGCAAGGGATAGAAAAATAGTGTCTTTGATGCAAGAAAATCTGACTGAAAATAGAACAGATGTGAAAGGCATTCAACACAGAAGCAGTAGGATATATTTTCTAATCTTGAATAGGTACCTGATGGAAATTACCTACTGATGAAGTGGTGCCAGACAGAAGAGAAGATCTGAGGATTAGCACTGCACCTGGAGGATCGGTGAAAGAGTGATATGAAAATACAGGGCAAAGGAAAGGAGAGAGGAGGCTGTGCAGACAACTTGATGTTTACAGACACCTAATAAATGAGATGACATGGAGAAGAGATGCTTGTGTGACTTGGATGACCCAAAACACATATGTCAAAAGGTCAGAATGGAGAAAGAGATCACCAGTGAATGAAGAGCACAGCTGAAAAACAAGTTTAAATTACTGAAGAGCATGAGGAAAAAAAAAAAAAAAAAAAAAGGTAGAAATAGAAGCTTTGTTTCTGGGAAGAAAGGGAGTTCGGTTTCTGGGAAGAGGTGGGAAGTGGAAACACCATCAGGGAATGCAACAGGATGGATAACAAAGCAGTACAGGAATCTGTGAACTAGGATCTGGAGATCTGAAAGTGTTGGTTGGAGGGACATCTGAAAGTCACCTTGTTCACCTACTGTATTGAAGCAGAACTTTTCAACAACTGATAAAGTCAGCAATGAGTTTGTCTAGCCAAGTTTTGAAAACCTCCAAGAATGGAGTTTGCACAATTTCACAGCTCCAGTCCTGCACTACCAGTGAAGACATTTATAATGATGCCCAACTGGAACTTCCCATGCTGCACATGGCTGCTGTTGCCCTTTGCAGTATCATCCACCAAGTTGTTTTGGTGTTTCGTTTTTTTTTTTTTTTTTTTATTGCTCTGTCATCTTTGTACTTCCCCTTCAAATGGTTGTAGTCCACTATCAGATCATATCATGTTTTTTTCTTTACAAAACCAAGCAGAGTGCTTCTCGCATATGTGGGGAACTATGCCCTAGGCTCCTTTCCATCTTCATGCCCCCCTGCCATGGTTTCTCAACAGCCAGGAAGTGGAGTGGGTGAAACAAAACACCATATTCTAGGTACTGCTTAACCAGCACCAACTAAAGGGGAATAACAACCTGCCTTCATGTGCTAGCCATTCACTTCTTAATGCAGCCCAGTTGGTTACTGTTGTTTCTCCTGCGGAGACAACTTGGCATCCTCTGTCACCCCCAGATGGCATTTCAGTGATTTTAAAATCTGGAAAGGAAGAGCAGAAGATTAATATCAGTGCCAGGAAGAGAGAGGTCTACGTGAGTGAAGTCTCCTTTTTAAGTAGAATGGATTGATGTGTCACAAGAATGGGTCTGGAGGGGAAAAAAAAGAAAAAAAAAACACAGACCTCCTCCATGAAGTAAGGTAAGACATTAGATGGGAAGCATCTCTTCATCAGCTTCTAAAACAAATAACACTTGCAGACTCTTTCATAGATTTCCAAAGAGTTACAGTGGCAAGGTGTGCTAGAATCACTGGTTAATTTAGATTGTCATAGCTTGCGATGTGGAATAAGGGGTGATATTCCTCATCATGACATCATGTAGTGCACTGGGAGTTAGAGAGTTAAAGCTCCAGATCTGTGGATTGTCAATAGTTCCAGGTACCTTTCTCAGAAGTGAAGAAGTCCAGCTTCCAGAAGACTTCACTGTTCTTTTTTGGCTCTCCTTTTTCTGCTCATCTCTGCGGTGTGTGCTCTTGTGCTCTCCAGCCATCTCACCTTCAACATTAGAGTAAGGCCTTTGGTTTTGGACACACTCTCTCTCCTTCATTTAATCCATTAGCTTCAGTTCCAATTATATTGTAATGTATTGTGTTATCTTGCATTCTGTGCTCATATTTAGTAAATTAGTTTTTTCCCTTAGCTTACTGCCACTGTTGTTTTTAGGCTCATCTCACTACCTTCCCCTTTCCCAGGGAGTGGGTCCCCTCATCCTGTTATTCATGGAAGCAGGCCAAATTGGGCTGGAATCATGACAGATTGGAAAGGAGTTTCATTGGTCAAGTTGTCTGTAGCATGGTCAAAGCAGAGACAAATCTGAAGGTACATTACATTGCTCAGGACCTTGTCCAGCTGAGTTTTTAATAGCATCAACAATGGAGATTTTGGAACTTGCACATGCAATTGACTTTAGCATGTGACTACTCTCTCATGAAAGCATCTTTTCTAAGACTGGGACAAAACTTCTGTTGTTGTGATTTAGAATAATTGCTTCCTACTTCTTCACTGTGTACTAAGAAATGATCCCCATCACCCTACACGAGAATAAAGCAGAACCCCCATTAGGTTTCCTTTACCCAGGTTGAAGAAACATGGCTTCATCACCTCCTTGAATGTGATGTGTCCCTGCCTTGTGGTCATCATGGTGGCCCTTGATTCCATTATGTTCATATCCTTCTGTTGCTGGGCAGACCACAACTGAACATACGCACAAGATGTGGTCTCATATTTACAAAATAATGAAGAAAAATCACTTAAATGTGACTTGCTGGCTACACCATTCCTAGTACAACAAAGGATGTGGTTAGCCTTTATCACCACAAGGATATAGGGAAGTCTCTTTAGTCCTTTGAGAGGAAAGGCTGTGGTATATGAAAGCAATAAAATCAAACAGATCTTAAAAGGTGCTTTTTTTAGAGGAGAGTTTTGGTTATAAGTGCTCAGTCACAGTCATTGAACAGTTTTTCATGCAGAGGAATTTCACTGCCAGTGAACTCCACTTAAATGTTGGGTGATGTGGCTCAGCTTGGATTTAAAATAAAAGCTCTAAATCTGTGTTGTGTGTTAGTTACAATGCAATGTTGCTGTACATATACTATTTCACATCATGGAAGCAGCCTGGCTACAGCAATATGCAGCACAAGATTAGTTTGCTTATGAACTTCAACCTGACGTTTAGAAATTGCGCAGCAGGAGAGCAGCAACATGGAGATTCGTGTTGATTTCCATACTTGGCAGAAGTACAGAGGAAGAAGAAAATTAGAAAAATAAAGACACTGTGTTGGGAAGAAAAACTAAAATTAAATCAGAACAACTTTATTCAATACCCTTACGTTTGATTTTCTGTAGATTTGAAGTATATAGTTTGGTAATTGCATGGGGAATTGGAAAATAAAACACAGATTGAGGTTAAACAAATAAATGTTTCAGAAAATGTGTTCTTTACTCTCTGATTTACTAGGCCTTGTCTGTACTCCCTTCAGACTAAAAGAAATAGTGCCAGACACTGTTCAGCTGCAATTCCAATAAAATCCTTGAGAATGCTGTTCTGAGATGGCAGACATAGTCAGTACCTTTGCAGTACCTTTACTCACATGTATGTTGTTTTCCCTTTGTCCATTGGTCCAAATGTGATCAATACATTTTCAAATACAAGTACCCAACTTAGAGGAAAGTCTTTAAGCACAGCATCCTGCAATTTAAGCTCTTACATTTCATTAGATGACTGTTTCTCCACTCCATAAAATCATACATTTAAATATTTCTAGTCCTGTCTTGCAGTGTTGATGCTTCTCAAGTGTCTGAAATCAACACATTTTACGCTGCTTTTGCCATAATCATTGAAGAAAATAGTAACTAATACTGATTGGAAGTGCAGGCCCCAGAAAGATTCCATCCTAGTACTATTCTTTTTCTCTCTTTTACTAACCACTATGACATAAATGTATAAGAAGAGGTAATCGTGAGAGGGGGGAAAAAAGAACTGTGTAGCTAATCATAGAGTCATCAAGGTTGGAAAAGACCACTAAGATCACCCAGTCCAGCCGTCAGCCCATCCCCACCTACCACATCCACATGGTTCTTGAACACCTCTGGGGATGATGACTCTACCACCTTCCTGGGCAGCCTGTGCCACTGCCTTACCAGAAGAAATTCTTCCTCATATCCAACCTCAGCTAAGGGGCAGTGCTGGAAGGATAACATGGATCTGTGAAGCGATCATAATGAAATTCAAACTGAGAATTTTGAGTCAGGATTCTGGCCACTGGAAGAATGTTATTTTGGAACTGCTGTTCAGTAAAGTAATAGGAGAAGGGCAAAAAAAAAATAAAAAATAAAAAATAAATTAAATAGTACTGTGCAGTTTGGGTAGTAGAAATCTGGATTTACTGTAACATTAGAGACACCTGAAACTGAAGCTTTCTGGCACTACATCAGTTTTTGTTGTTACATAAATAATAAAATATATAAACAAAATATATAAACATAACCCTACTTTCTTGAGTGCTTTGTATCTTAATAAGAGATAAATAATAATTTCTGTGTACTTTTCATTTTGAATTAAGTTGCACATTGCCTTTTTGCAGCTCAAAAAAATTGAGCTTCTGAAGTAGAGACTGTGGTACAAAAGCGCTACGAAGTGAGCAGTTGCTAGTTTAAAATGCCAAGGCAACATCCAGGGGGGAATCTGTAGCAGGTTGGCCCTGGCTGTCAGCCAAGCACCACCCAGCTGCTTGCTTCCAGCCCAGAACAACATCATTTACCAGTACTGTTGTGGGCAAAATAGATTCAGCATAGGGAATTTAATTAAAAATGTTCAGTTACTGATTTGGGTATTAGGAAGGAAACAAAGGAGGCAGGCATTTAAAGACTTTGGGAAAACACCTTTCTCCTCCCTCTTCCAGGCTCAGTTTCCTGCCAGTTACTTCTCCCCACTTCTGATCTCCACTACCCTTCTTATCACAGCTGGTTATGCTCATTTCCATTGGTGATGCAGTGGGCTGTGCAGGAGGTTGGGGTCAGGATATAGAGATGCCTTTATTGCCATGCCTTCCTTCTCACTATTTTCTTCTACTGCTTCTTGTTTGCTCAATTTTGGCATGGGTTATTCATGGGGCAGCAGATCCTTGGGGTACCTGCTCTGGCACGGTAGTACCATGGGCCACAGTTCATCCAGGGATGTTACTATGCTCACGACAGAATACCGCATGCTCCTCTGGCCCTGTTTTTTTTTTTTCCTTCTGGCATTTATTGCCATTTCTAAACACATTCTAACAGGAGCACCATAAACTCCTCTGACTGATTCTCCAACCCCAATGGGCTAAGCTGCATCTTGTGGTGAAGCTGGCTGGAAACAGCATGAGGTTACCCTTTTCTCACAAAGTCCACCCTTGTGACCCACCCACTACCAAAACCTTGTCATCTCCCTGCTATACAACATCAAAAATGGCTTAAGGACATGACAAACCATTGTGAACATCCTAAACCCAACCACAGTCTCACCTTCAGGATGCCCTGTAAAGAATGATGCAGTGCTCAGCATGGTGGAGATTTCAGGTAATTCAGCCAACCACAGAGCAGCCCCATGATATAGTCATAACTTAACCAGCCTAAACTATGCCAGGAACCAGTGTGTAGGAGCTGGGACTAGTGATAGACAGTGTGGGCTTTCAGCTGTCCTTGTTTCTTTTTGTAAAGAACATGAGTACTTCTCCGCATCTGTCTCAGACAAAGCATGTTTGGCACTTCACAAAGTAAATTGTGTTTGGGGGAAAAACTAATCAGATTATCAATCAGTGCAGACAGAGTAAATCATTTTGGGTGAACTGCCCAAACATATCCAGACTGGGGTAAATGTTTCATGGAAGCAGTTAGCATAATAGATTTTTTAGAAAGGCATGGGGTTAAAATACTACAAACAGTTGTCATACCACAGTTTAAACTGTTAATACGTAGTTGTATTTTCATGATCCTTTCTCACTTTAGAAGCATAGTTGCATTCTTAGTTTTTAAACAGTGCCCTAAAAAGACTGACTCAGGCAGCAAATCTTCAGGAGTTAACATCTTTGTATAGATCTCACATTACATCACACTGTGGAACCTTATGACAAAAAAAAAAAAAAAAAAAAAAAAAGATTTATTGTATTGTGAAATATGCAGATATTACTTTGGCAGTAGTTCTGTAAAAACTTGAAAGGTGATTTTTTCAATGCTGCTTGTAAAAAGCAAATTCATTGTCTTTGGAAGAGGTGGGTAGCTGTATTGAGAGGCACCACTGCATCAGGAAAAGAAAAGGAGCGCAGTCCACTAGTAGCAACCTTGGTAGTTCAAAAGAAAGTAAACATCATCTCACTTTCTAGGAAATATTAGAAAGTCACCATGAGGCATATTCTTTGTTTAGAAATCATAGCCTGCCTGGCTCTCCAGAAATTTTGCTCCCAAATAACCCTACATGTCTTGCTCTCATAGGTATGCTCTTGACATCTCTTGCTTTATTCTGGGTTTCTGCTCTTCTTACATACATTGGTAATCAGTTTCCCAACACCCTGGAGACCTTCTCCATCTCTCTCATCTTCTTAAATTGCATCCTATTTAGTTAGTTACTTAGTTACCATTCCCCAAAGAGGCTCTTGCTTGCTCCTTCCAGTTAGTCTGTTCAAAAGCTAGTTTGTGTCCCCTCCTAATTTTACTTGCCTGTATCACAGAGAAAACAGCTATTATCAGCATCCAAAGTACAAAATTCTGCATTTTTCTCATAAATGAACAGTGTGACTCATTGTTCATTGTCCTCACACTTACATTGGAGGAGCTGTTAGCCCTTATCTAAGTGTCGGAGCAGAATGAGGAGGATAGAACACCCATTCTTTTCACGTGTATCTTGATGCTATCACACTAACATACTGTGCTGCACATTAAGCACACCAGCTGCTGAGCTTGCTTTATCAGTTCTAATAATAATTGAGTATTTAGCTGGGAGGATGAGGGAATTAAACACAAGGGACCGGACAAACTTAAGGATAAGTCCATTGTGATTTTAAGTAAAGACTGACACAAGATCTGCTTAACCAGCAGCTCTCTGGAGGAGGAACAATATTCTTGGGAAAAAATTTTCTATACCTCATCTGTTTATATCCGGGGAATATTCAATTCCATGTGAACTTCTCAGTGTGTGCCTTTTACCTCAAATAAAAATGAACTAGTCTATCGCATTTTAATTGTAAGGAAAACTACCTATAAATGTACTACACTTGCAAACGTGCATGTGGGGGTCACCTCACAGGAGGTGAGGCATGGCAACTTATCGCCCCATGCTACTTTCGCATGTCAAAGCATTATGACTTTAAACTGATATTTTGTTATATTTTTATTCTCTACATTGAACTGACTGTACATTCATTTCTTGAAGTCACTGGTGAGCCAGACTTACAGTGACTGTCTCTTGAGATTTTGACTGTGGGAAGACTTAGGAGCATTTGTAACAATTTAGTTGATGATGAAAGTTGCAGCAAAAGCAACCAAGGTATGTATTAACTGGGTTTAATTTTTGTAAAGATTGTGTCCACCAGTGCCAGCATACATCTAGCTCCGTATTCAGCTGCATGTCCTTTTGTTTTAGTGTTTCTTTTTTACTAAAACATTTAATTTCTAACAGCACCTTGTATGTGTGATACACAAAGATAGTCAAAGTAAATTCAAGCTTTGAAATCTTCAGAAATTAAATTTCATGCTGCTCAGTATAAATACTTGTCATAAAAACTTCCAGGCAGAAGATACTGTAGTGATGCTATCATGCCTCACAAGTTATTTTATAGCTGATCAAAGCACTACTCATATCTAAGAAGTTTCTGATTATACAGAAAATTGACAGACTCTCACTGCCAAAATCCTGTTGTATTGTCTAGTTATTATTGCTATAAATAAAACTTTCAGCAAACAATCTGATATTAATAGTACTTTATGGTTATATCAAGTACAGGAATCAACATCAGCATCTTGGCTTTCTTTCTTCCTTTAAATCCCATGCCTCTTTTACAAAGAATGAAATGCAGATCAAAAGTAAAGTCATACCTAGACTTCCACTTATTCAGGAAGAATGACTGAGCATTACTGGTGAAGTTTATAACACCAGATAGTAAATTTTCACCTTTTGATATAGTAATATTTTGTTATAAACATGACCTAATAAAGACTACCAAGAAGAAAGCAAAAAATAAACTACAAGCTGAGCAGAAAGATAAAAGGATACCTCAGCAAGAGAAAAAAACAAAATCATTTCTACAAATGGATTGGCAGCTGGCAGGGCAGAAAAATGACTACTCAGTAGGCTTTACACAAGGACTAGTTGATCTGATGTCATTGCATGGGCACACACAATCTTGGAAGCATCAAGATAACTAGGAGAAGTTCCTGAGGACTTGAAAAAAAGCAAATGTCACTCTTGTCTTTAGGAGGGGAAACTTGAAAGATACCAGGAGCTATAAGTCAGTCACCCTCATTTCAATTCCTGGGAAGCTGTTTGGGAAAATAATCCTGGAAGATATATCCAAGTATATGAAGGATAAGAAAGTAACTGCGAGTAGCCAGCAGCTATTCACAGAGAGGAAAACATGCTTAGCTGATTGGTTAGCCTTGCAATAAGACAGCTGAGTGGATTAGGAAGCAGTGGATGTAGTTTGTCTTGGCTGTAGAAAAGTTTTTTGATGCTGTCTTCCATAGCCTCCCCATAGATGAGCTAATAAAGTATGGGATAGATACATGGAACAGAGAGATGGGTTGAAAGCTGGCTGAAACACTAGGCTCAGAATTGTGATCAGAAGGACAAATTCCATTCTGAGGTCAATCATTAATGGTATACCTTAGGCCTCAAATACTGGAGCCAGGACTGTTTAACTTCATTATTCAGCTGCATGACTGGATACAGCACATGTTCAGCAAGCTGGCAGTAGGAAACCAATAGGAGTTTCTGATATACCAAAAGGACCTTGACAGACTTGAAAACCAGGTCAAGTGCTTCAAAAGGAAATAATATTCTGCCCTGGGACAAGATAACTTTAGGACAGCTGAAAAGCAGACTCCTAGAGCAGGACCAGGGAATACTGGTAAACATGAGTTAACATTGTGCTGTTGCAGCAGAGGTTGCTAAAAGCATCCCTGAATGCATTAAAGGGAGCATTACCAGCAAGTCAAGAGGGGATGATCCTTCCCCTTTCCTCAGTAGGGGTGAGAAGACAGCATGCAATGTTGTATCTTCTTGTGGTCTCCACAGTACAAGAGAGACACAGATATACAGGAAGGAGTGCAATGAAGGACCACAAAGACAAAGGGACTGGAGCATCTGACATAGGAGGAGAGAGAGGGCTGGGATTGTTCAACTGGAGAAGAGAAGGATCAGGGGAACCTTACCAATGTATGCGACTACCTGAAGAGGGAAAATAAAAACTGTGGAGCTGCGTTCTTTTCAGTGATACTCAGTGAGAAAGGGCAATGGGACAAAATGAAATGCAGGAAATAACACTTGAACATTTTAAATCCTTTTTAAGTTGTTGAATCCAAAAAGAGGCTGTCCAAAGATACTTTGGAGTCCTCCTGTTTTGTGATACTCAGAAGCCTGCTAGACATAGCACTGAGTAACCTACTCTAGTCAGCCCTGCTTTAAGGACTGGATGAGTCCAGATGGGACCCCTTCCCAACTCAGCTGTCTTTTGATTCTGTGACCACATACCCTGAAGTTTAAAACAAGTCATTTTGTGCATGTTTTATTTGCATGCCTGTTTAGATTTTCAGTGTAAAAGAAACCATAGAGTAACTAAGTAGAAAATAAAGAAAAAATAATATTATAATATTATAATGGAATAAATTACTATGATATGTGAAGCCCACAGTAAACGTGAATGTGGAAACATACGAAGTAGAGAACATTACATTTCTGTATTTAATTCACTGCTTGTTGAAAAATTGATGTAACTGTAAACGTTAAGCAAAAATGCTAAAGTACAAGATATCTTCATACTGAGTTGATATTCAGCCTATTGAATAAGCAATTCTTATGAAAAAAATACACCCTTCTCCCTAAGGATCTCTATAGAAACGGAGGATTTGTTTTCCTAAAAATAATAATAATAATAATCTGGCAATTAATCAGAAGGAATTGCGTTTGTCATGTTTGACGCAATTATAAAGGAATGCATAATCAATAGCAATCAAACATGGTTTTATTAAAAATAAAATATAATGTGTAGAGAGGGACTATAGATGAATCTAAGTGTATTAAAATGAAAGTAGAAATTTACTAGTAAAAAATGGTAGTAGTGGAGGGAGCCTAAATATTACTCTTCTTAACCGGGGAAAAAGAGGTAATCTTGTTTAAAACTGAAAATGCTATGGTGAATGCACAAGAAGACAAATTAATCATAAAGATTTGGATTGGAAGGGACCTAATATTAGAAATCTATTAATTTTACTGTCTTAAAGAGCAATGATCCTAGCATATACACAAAACATTTCAAGCAAGTTGGTAGAGACACTGGGAGAGTACTCAAGGTGAATTTCACAAGACTTTGCCTCATGTTGCCACTCAGCAGTCAAGCATTCTGGTAGGTTTCTGTACACCTCTGTTGATGGAGCCAGAAGAGTGAGGTCCTACAGATAGCTCTGGATCCTAAGGAATGGAGCTGTCATTTTCTTCTTGTATGTGAAATTAATTTTAGGGAGTCAGAACCACCACTGCATTCGGACATCAGTGGAGAGAGAGCATGAAATTACCATGGTTGGCAAATTAGGTATATTTATAGATGTTCTGGGACTTCTTAAATTGCCCAGGAAAGAAATGGTATGAATAACATATTTAAGTTATAAGATGAAACATATAAGGGTCTTCTTCAAGCAACTTGTGAACCTGAAATGCATGAGACAGCATTTGATGTAGATAGTAAGTAGATGTAGACTGAGTATAGCCAATGGACTAAAATAATGCCCTTAAATGCTGTGCATGTGATTTAGTAAGCCATAAATGTACATTCAACATTTAAAACTGTCCAAACTGAGTAAAATAAAGGTAAATCAGAAGCAGCCTGAGGCAAGCCTTTCTTTCATCTGCATTAGGAATGTCCTATTAGAGCAGTTAATAGAGACTGGAGGAAGAGTTAGAGCTAAACCATCTGTGCCCCCTAAAACTTTACATTACTTGCATCTCTTTAAATAAAGCCTCATTGCAAGAACAAGCATTTCATGATTTTGTTACCACTCATCGTAGTGGAAGAAAACTATCAACGATAAAATTAAACACTGAACAGATTATGGTGAAGAACTGGAACAGGCTGCCCAAGAAGGTTGTGGATTCCCTACCCCTGTATGCATTCAAGGCCAGGTTGGATGTGACACTACACAGCCTGCTCTAGTGATTAGTGACTCTGCCTGTGGTGGGGGGGTTGAAGCTGGGTGATCTTTGAGGTCCTTTTTAACCCAGACCATTCTGTGATTCTATAATATTGCACCAATGGAAGAAGCAATATAGACAAACAACAAAATGTGAGGAATTTCAGAAGACCTCGCACATTTAGACCTCAGGTAGCCAACATAACTCTTTCGAAGAGACTGGTACTGTGTCAGAGCTGAAGTTACCTGAAAACATTTACTTGATAGATCATTAGTGCAAAGAAGGAAATATTATTTCCTCTGTTCATGAAGCTCACAGTAACTATACACACAGATAGGAATCCACAAATACTAAATGGATAGCCACCACTCCAGCTTGTACAAATGAATATTTAATAGCTTGTTTATATATTCTACATATCATTGCTGAATAACATTTAATGTTTCTCTTGAAATCAAATAACCAAGAAGAATGTAAATATATTTTTCTTGTCAATCAGATAGATAAGACACATCACATGGACCTCTAAATCCCATTAAGTTGCAGTGAAATTTTGGAGACAGTCAAAAGCTGCTGTTCATTTTTTTTTTTTTTTCTTGTTCATTCTTTTCAGTTTCTTTCCTGCTTAGTTAATGCTCATTAAGTATCTTTGGTACTTCCTTATACATACATTTTGGGAGACATTACAGGCTTTAGTCCAAGCTTTGGTTCCTTTCCCTTTATTGTTCTAAACAACTGACATCAAACTGAAACACGGAAGAGACTTTAGAAAAGGTAGTTCTCCAGGTAGGAGAAACAACTTCAGCATTTGTCATACAATAATTGTTTTTATACAGAATATCTCTTACCCACAGGCAGCACCATGCATTTGGATTTTGGCAAGAAGAGTTACACCACCTGAGCTGCTAACACTTTGTCCAACTCAAAGCAGCACTCACACTGTAATGTTTATTATTATCCACTAGACACATCCCATCCCCCACACGCTACTTTAATCCTTTTTTAAGACCAGTTTTCTGGAGCCCATCTGGCGTTTTCAGACACATCTCACAACTGTGCCTTGCTGCTACATTGCTGGGGTACATTGTAACCTGCATGAAGTCACGCTGCAGAACAGAGAGTCTGTGGCAACATAAGTGCTTTTTGTTTCTATCCCTCTGCATGTTATCTATAATCTGATTTTAAATATGTTAATACTAAAACAAGAATTCCAACTACTACTTTTATTTATTCACTTAAAGCTTTTTCCTCAATCCTAGCTTTATCGGCTACAGAAGTTTATAAATTACATCCCCCAGGCAAAGTTCTCTAATGCCTCATTTAAGAAATATTAGTAATTCTGATCTGCGGAAATTAACTAAGATATACTGTTGCCTTTCTTTATATCCAATTTAAGTACCAAAGATTGAAACACTAGTGGTATTTCTAAACCATTTGAAGATAAAATAGGAAACAATCATTAAAAATGAGATTCAGTTTACATCATTTTAAGACAGATCTATTCAGATCCATAAAAGGAGGACAGGAGAAAGGACACAGCACGGTTTTCCTATGTGAAAATTGGCCAATAGACAATATCTAGAGCTGTGCTTTTTTAGGCAATAAATAGAGTTTTAAAAAGTGCAACTGTTCTGAAATTCTGACTTCAGCTAATAGTTTCTCTGGGGATCTCTAAGGAGCTGGAGTCCCAAAGCTATCAGAGAACAGAATGATTATCTCTTATCCAGATTACTTACTGAAAGATACATAGAGAGATTAAATTTCAGCACTGGCACAGGTTGGCCAGAGAGGTGGTAGATGCCCCATCCCTAGAAATATTCAAGGTAAGGCTAGATGGGCTCTGAGCAACCTGACATAGCTGTAGGCATCCCTGTTCATTGCAGGGATTTCCACTGGATGACCTTTAATGGTCTCTTCAAACTATTTCATGATTCTATTATTTAGTTTCCTACTGTGCTTGAAAGAACTGGAAGCTGTAAGGAATAACGTGCCCACTTCTACTTTATATAAATAGCGAAATATTCCTTAAAAGAATTTGTTTAACTCACACATGGCTCTTCTCAGCAACACACCACAGGCTACTTGAATACATGTCTTCCTCCATCAGTGTACATCCTATATTCTGGATGAGGGTCCTAAGCTAATAACAGAGCCAACAATTAACAGCACTGTCTATGGAGAAAGATATAGCTTCAAACACAGTATCAAACACAGTATCAAACACAGTCACCTAAAGTGAGGTCAGATGTTATTGGGTAAACACTATCACAGAAACCTCTTCTGTAAATTGGAGATATTTTTTCACATAAAGTTTGAAGTTAATTATTGATATCTTCTCTAGCCCTAGGAGCATAGCATTTGAAAATGTTTATCAAAGACTTGCAAATTTTCTATGAGACACAGGTTATAATACTATAACACGATGGAAAGTACACCAGTAATAGCAGAGGAATACAATCCTAGGTTGCAGCAGATGAGAACAAACCCAAACACAGCCATCCTACACACAGACACAAAGAAAGAAGAACTGCTTACCTTTACAAGACCTCCAGTAAGCAAGGATCTCCAGCAAAAGAGACCCTTACCTGCACTGCCAACCCTTAAATGAGGTCTGGGAAGGGGCGGATCCTGGTTCCACCCCATTCCCATCACTCAGCTGCATTGCATGCACCTGAGTTCTCCTGACTTGGCCCTGCCTTCCCACCAGGTGCTTAATTTGGTTCTGGCCATGACTCAGTATTTCCATTGCACAGGGCAAAGCAAATATTTCAGCTTAACCCTCTGCACTCAATTTAAATATTAAAAAGATAGTACTTGAGGGCAATTTGTTTCAGTATTCAAGAAATACTCTGATTCTGAGGTAAGCTGAAAAAAATCTCAGCTGAGTTTTTTTGCATGAAAAAGAAATTAGTAGCAAGTCAATTATTTAACTTATGTAACTTTTACATTGAAAAATCATACAGAAACTTACTTTCTAGGAGTAACAACAGAGTGCAGAAAGGTAATCTCGCTGGACAGCTCTGTTCTGCAACAAAGCATCACTTGGATAACATAAAATTTTCCCAGCCTCTTTCTGTAGTAGAAAGATTAGCCTGATGCCATACCAAATTCAGAAATACCTTCCACATTCAAAAATGTGCGAGTCTCACCATCTTTCTGCTCATTTGCTTCATCCTCATCTGAGACAGATGACTCAGGTCTGTCGGTCGCTATCATGAACGGCCACAGCTTGTACCAGAGGAGATTTAGATTAGACATAAGGAAAAACAGCTTCTCTCAGAGAGTGGTCAGGCACTGGAATGTCCTGCCCAGCAAGGTGATGGAGTTGATGTCCTTGTCAGTGTT
Source organism: Lagopus leucura (assembly GCF_019238085.1). NCBI lineage: Eukaryota > Metazoa > Chordata > Aves > Galliformes > Phasianidae > Lagopus > Lagopus leucura. Next base: position 34,029,797 of record NW_024962263.1, read on the forward strand.
CAAGAGGTGTCTGGATGAGGAGCTACGAGATATGGTCTAGTGGCTTGTTCTAGCAATGGCAATGGGAGGATTATTGGACTGGATGATCTTGTAGGTCCTTTCCAACCTTGTGGTTCCATGATTCTATGAATGTTTCAGGATAATACCAGTGAAGTTGCCCCTTAAAGCCTTGTTGAGTTTCATGGCATCCAGGTAACTGCACTGAACAGAATGAGGGGCGCTCACAAATTGTTTCACTAAATCAGCTGTACAGCCAACAGTTTCCAGCTAAAGAGTCATTCAAATACCAGGGGGTAAGGGAATAAGAGTAGATGCTGCAGTTATTTCTACAGCAGTCACTTTATTAATAACTGGGAAGCTCCTAGCCAAAGGCTGCATGTTGCTTGTTTCAAAAAAGCAGATGCATCTGAGCATCCTTCTTCAAATAAGCCTGACTATTCATATCTATTCTGTGTTTCCTTTCCGTGTTCATTTTGTAGCTTAAGGGATCTTAGAGGCTTCAGATGACAGACAGAAAGAAAAATACAATTTTCTGGTCATTGCTAATTACTGTTTGGCATAATTCTCTCCAAAGGGTTCTCCTGTATGTTTATGCATCCTTAACCTCTGGCATGCCTAAATTATTCTGTAATACCTTTGACTTCAGAAGCATCATACCAATTAGCCTTCCAGCTTTTTAGTTCAGAACAATTATTTTCATACAATGTTTTAATGACTATGGCAATATCTTCCAATAAAATGATAATTATACAATACACAGCATTTATTTTGCTATGTTAACTTCCTTACTTTCATTGAATTACTGACATTTTTCTTGTTTCACCCCCCTTTGAAATGCCCTCTTCTGGCATTCAACAGGGAAATTTGGGGACTATCTGAAAGATCAATTGGGTTTTTTTGATCTTTTGATCTTTTTTTTTTTTTTTTTTTTTCAGTCATGGTTCTTACCTGCAAGAAACAAAATCCAGTGAAATCAAAATGATCTGAAGCAAAAATCAAAAGCAACTGAATTTATAGACCTATTTTCCCACATTACTTCAGATGTTATCTGTTATGGTCATATCACAAATAAGCTGGAGGAAAACACTTGGAGTGTCATGCAGGTCAATAAACATCTGGCTTATGAAGTGTTGCCCTGCTGCCTGTATTATGTTGATAAAATTACTTCAGTCAGGAGGAAGAAATGTAAAGTACAAAGTACAAGTGGTAAATTTTTCCATCTTGACATACGGAAGATTTGCTTGTTTAATTTAATTTTATCAAAATGAAATTCTATCAAAAAAATCGGAAAGAAAAAGAAACATGAGGGGTGCATGTTTAGGGGGTGCACCTCCATCTCAGTGCGGGTGTAGACAGGCCTGTGGGTCCTCTGTATATTGAGATGTGACAATTAATGTGCACTTCATCTTTCTACAAGCAAAACATATAAAGGCACTGTTGGTTTTTTGTTCGTGGCGGTGGTTTTCTTCTTTTCTTTTTTCTTTTTATCTACTACAAAAACAATTTTGATGTGCTCTAAATACAGATCAGTGGTGGAACCCTGCAGCTATATGTGTTCCCATAGTCATGCTCCTCTCTGAATTCTTCTTTTTTATCTCTCACGCTTTGCAAATATTTGAAATTCCTGGAGGAAGCAGTCTTTACCTGCACCCAGTAACAGATCCACTGAAAGAATATTTAATTAGAAAGTACTGTGTTGTCTGTGTTATCTGAAACAGCATGCTTAGCTTCCTTTAATTCACGTGGCAGATAACTTCTTTTATGATAAGTCAGTTCTCTTATTTTTACAGTTGTTCTTTGCATGGTTTTTATGTCCTCTTATGATGTTACTGAGCAGTTTGCCTGAATGAAGACTGGGCTGTGTGCTGGAGCTTTGGAAATTTTCTGCATTAAAGAAAATAAATAAATGTTTAGGTCTGGATTTTTTTTCTTTATTTTACAATGGAAATTTCTTATTGGCTTCAAATCAGGGATTACCTGTCCAAGAAAAATGAATATATGATAAAGAAAGAGGTTTCTGACGTCTCCCTTGGCTAGGAGTGGTGATCACATGTTTGAATGGTGTGCTGCCTAGAATGAATCCAGGAAAACAAACGTTACTTTATGAATCCAGTTATTGTTCAACTGAAGTGCAGTGATATTGCCCAGTGTGCTTAGGTGGGAAATTTTTGTCCACAGGATGGACAATGGAGATCAGTAGATGTGATATAAACAAAAAGGATATTCCTGTGTTAATAAAAGTAACTATGTGGCAGTCACAAAATTAATCACAAAGCATCTGACATAGACAGATAACTCTAGAGTTTTGCTCCACTCACTTTTTTTTTTTTTTGTATATCATTAGAGTTTAATTATTTTTCAAATAACTTTAATGAAGAACATAGAATGAGTATTTCTAAAGATTTATAGCATGATTTGGTACTCATGCTATAGGTGATGAAATATCCCCAGCAAGGTGCTATGGTCTGTGATCACCTCTTGTATTGCCCCAAACAGAAAACACCTCTGAGCTTTTAATGTAGGTTTTGGGCAATTAGGCAATAGGCATTTACCATGAGAGGGAATAATGTCCTGAAGAAGCATCTGGTGTTCGTTTGGCAGGTTAGTTTCCAGTGTAGTCAATTCCTGTCTGATCGGACCTCTTCTCATCCTACATTCCAAATAAGTCACATCATCCATACTTATCTGGCTTCTTTCTCAGTTTTCACACAATCAGACATGCTCATAAAACTGTCCTAAACACCTTTTTCACATCCTCCAACTATTTTGAATAGGTGTGGCAGTTTTTCAGAATTTCATCACTGTTAGCTGTGCTGGATTTGCTCTAGATTACTTCACATACTTCCTAGAATAGTCTTCTCTTTAAGTGTTCTTGTGGAATGGCACATGTGTGTGCTGTATGCCAGAAAACAGCAGCGACCTTATTTGTGGAGAAAAAAAAAGCCAAAACAGCCTTCTGCTCTTTTCCACCACTTTGAGCTATCAGAGCCCTGGGGAGCCAGGTGAGTTCTTCTTTGCTCCTCATTAAAGGATATAATCGTAGCAAGCTTCATGTCTTCAGACTGCTGTTTAGGACACAGGCCTGTATGTGCTGGTTGGATCAGTTGAACTAACATCTCCAAATGGCTCTCAGTGTCATTATTTGCAATCTGTACATGACTGATATTGAGGATGACTTCTTTTCTCATGAGGTATGTTTGGTAAAATTGTCATCTTTGATATCCTCTGCTCTTGTATTAATGTTCATAGCAACAGATACTCAAATTCATATATTTTTCTTTTATTTCATGTGTGTTAAAAGATATGATCTGATTTAAAAAGAAGGAAGCTTTGAGACATGGGTGGAGAGACAGCCATTTCCTGCATGTTCTAAGGCCTCTTCTGTTTGCACTTATGATCGCTGCAGTCACACTGACATGTCCCTGCAGATTTAGCAAACCATGCAAGTCCTAAAGCTGGTTCTGCACACTGTGCCAACCCTCTCCAATACATGTACCAAAAACCCCACAGATGAACCTGCATTTCTGGGACCTTGTGGAACTAACTGAAGACACCTTTCTGACCCTGTGTTGCTGGAGAGCTGCTCCTGCCTTAATGTTTTCCAAAAACTGTTTTGTAAAGAATGAGTGGCACAAACATAAATACTGCAGGACATGTGAAGACACCCTATCATTCTGTCTAATGTTACTAACCATTACCCACATCAGACTAATTTTTTACAATTGCTATGGGGGTCAGCAGACCTTGGATATATTGCTAGAATTTTTTCTTACACAGTGGTTGAATTTTGTGCTATATAAATTTAAAATTAAAGCATTATGATATATAAGAAGACTCATAAATCTGCCCATAAGCACTCAAATAAATGGCCTGGTTTTTGGATAATTAGGCACCTGCAGCTTCTATCAAGTTCAATAGAAGAGATGTAGCCAGGAACAGGCAGCAACCTCAAGGTAGAAAATAATTTAAAAAAATCAAATTTCTACCAGTACCATATCAATCCTAATCATATGCAGGGGAAATAAAAAAGATGCAGAAAATGTACTCTTGATGTGGATTTTGCTAATTAAGGAGCTCACTGCCCATCTGTCCACTAGTTGGCAGGCATAGCAATGGAATCAGCTATGCTGTGAATGCATCCCTGGCTGCTGCTGAATCTGTTAAGAAGTCCTAGCAACCGCCTGCCAGCACTGCACTGTGCTCATGCACAAGCATTAGGATCGTTCAAAAGTGCATGGGAGTTTTCCAGTGGCGCACAAAGCATTTCATTGGAAGAGAGTTAAACACTGGGGATACCAAGCTTCAGCGCAAAACCATTTTCAGCACTGTCTTAAAAACAACAAAAACACACTAAGAATCACAACATGGAATGCACAGCATGGAGATTTTCCCCTTCTTTTCAGGTTCCTGTTCATGAGAATTATGCAATTGTACAAGTGCCTGCAGCAGATGCTCAGAATGTTCTCACTTGTCTGATAGATTAAGTGGGTCATTTCAAATTTAGGCACTATAGGATTTTTTGGATCACTTTATTGGATCAAGTTCATAGCATATTCATTCCTATTTTGATAGTGGCTAGTCCCCTGTATCACCAGGGACTGAACTGACTGTAATGTAGATGTATACACTTTATTTTTCAGAAAACATTTGTTCAGAAAAGGTACAGTGGCACATCAGCAATTTTGTTTGGTTTAAGAGATGACATGGACTGTTTTAGTGTTTCAATTTGCTTTGCATATCCTATCTAACAACTCTGCAACATTAATTTTGAAGTAAACATCATTCAGTCAGCAAATAAAGAAATGAATTACTTTGTACTCATTTCACATAAACCTTTAAGTACATCTATGCACAATTTCATTTTCTATCATCTTTACGTATTACCTGTTATATTAACATGCTTTCCTAGCCTTCTCTTACTCTTTCACTGTTCTGTAGCTGCTGGAGAGACCTTTGTTGAAGCTTTTTTTTTTTTGTACTGAAGCAAAACCCTGTCAGCAGAGCGCAAAAGCTTGTTTAATGGCCTCTAGCTGGCTGCAGATGCCTACAATTCTGAATAGTACTCAACATCAGAAAACTGAACGTACCGTTAATTAAAGCTTTCTTTTCAAATGATGCCAAAATAGAATATTTGCTAGAAAGACTGCACTTTTCCTCTGACATGAAGGAAGATGAAAGACATTTACTCTGTGATTTAATTTGCATTCTCTGAAGTGACTCTCTGAAATGTCCCTTGGTAGTAGAGAAAGTACTTGTTGCTGAAAACCTAAAACAAAGTACTGCTTGTCACTTTTTATACAGAGTGTCTTGCACATGAAAAATTAGTGGTGGTGTAAAAGGGCAGATATAAGGTTACATGCTTACTCATTAGCACATCCTAGAAGGCTTTTTTTTTTCCAGTCACATTAAATTATCCACACCAAATTATCTACTTTAAGGTTGTTATGCACTGATATGTTAATATTTATATTTGTCATGTGAAATAGTTATAGACAATATTGAGCAGAACTAAAGAGACTGAATTGATTTTTCTATAGTAAAAGAATACTTTTTTGAGTTTTACAACATAGAACAAAGTTTTACACTATCTTATTCTGTATTCCTAATACTGCGTTCAAGTTCTTAGTACATTTTGGTTTCTTATTTATGAATAAACATATATTTCAATAAGAAAAGTAGAAGAGTAAATGATCTGTAAATTGTATAGGCATTGCTTATTAGAGACTGCAGATATGCACTTTGGGTTACACAAGTGGCATCCAATTTGTGAGGCAGGTATCCTGGTCTTGGTTTTCCCAATTAAGAAACAAGCTGGTAGGTGCCTACACCTCAACTTCCAGGCTACATAACTTGCTTTTCTGGACAGACCTGAAAGTAGAACAGGAAATGTGGTTTCAAGCTATGCAGAGTTCAGATGTGACTGCAGCATGAACTTGGAGCTGCCATCTGGGGAGACCACACCAGATATGTACAGCACTTAGGGCTCTACGATCAGTGCAGGGCAAGAAGAAACATACTGCTGTGCTCCTCCTGGAAAACCCCTTCCAACTCCCCTACAGTCCCCAAAAGGGGTAAATGCCTCAATGCCAAGTAAAAAAAGATGCACTGACTGGGATTCTGGCAAAATTCCCTCCAGCCTTAAGTTCTACCTGCAGGCTCCTGCTTGCCTGCATGAGGAGAATACGTAATGAGTCGGTGGGACCTGTTCCTCTCTTCACACTGCACTGTGGAAAGTGCTGCAGACCATACAGATCCCTGGCACCCTTCTGTCCTCATTAAGTTACTGCATGTTAGCACTTCTAGCATATGAGAGAAGTGCTTTTCTGCCCAGTACTCTGTCATACATCTTATTTTAAATTATTAAGTCCAGCTGTTCTTGCTCAAAGACTTTTATATCTAGTAGGAGAATCCTGTTGCTAAACTTTAAAATCCTTTAAAAAAAAATACAGGTATTTCTGATTCATGAAAAGTTGTACAATCACATCTTCATGTAATTAACAGACTCCAATCTTGTCCCTTGACTGATTTATTCTCAATGGGCCGTTCCCATTTCTAGATTTTATAATGCTTAAAGTGAATCAAGCTTGTGTCCAGTTTTTTTCCTATGATGGGCCATCAAAATGGTTGAGGTCTGGCGAACATGACGTAGTAAGAAAGACTGGTTCAGCCATAAGAAGAGAAGATGGAGTGGGGATGATGTTGCTCTCTTCAGCCAGCTCAAGGAAGAATATGGCAAAAGCAGAGTTCTCTCCGTGGTGCGCAGTGATGGGACAAGAGAATGCAAATATTAGTCATGAAACAACTTTTCTTTCCAGGGGATCTCAATTCTTTCTAGTGTAGAAACAGCAGAACAAATCAGTCTCTGTTAGCATGGGGAATGCTGGATTGGTTTTATCTGGTGGAAGTTTAATGCACTATCCATCCTAAATATAGAAGGAACAAACCAAAAGTCACATTTTGGGAGAGAAGCATTTAACCCTCACCTTTCCCTGGTACCTCTTCTTTCTCATTTTCTCCAGCCTTGCAAACTGCTAGAAAGAAAAAAATTTAAAGCAGCCTTCAGTGGCTGGTTTATATATATATACATACATGCATATGTATTTTTTTTTTATATATGGTGTAGGCATAAGTATCCAAAGCATGCGTGCTGAGCCTGTAGCATGGACCTAGCTCATCTGTGCCTACTGCAGCTCCTTGTGAATAGATGTAGATTTACTCTTTGCACAAGGGTACAACGGGTGAAGCTAGTAACTGATCGACCCCCTGATACAGTCAGGTGCTTGTAATTGCTCTACCTTGAGCTGTTAATAGCACTCAGTAAGACACTTCTCTTCCTGCCAGCAGTTGTGAGGTGGTTGGTAAGGATGTGAGGTAACCATCCTTCGGCTGGTTCAGCGCCTTAAACATTGCTATTGCTCCTTTGTTGGCACAGTTTCTGAGCCAATGGCCTGGCTCCAAATCCTGTTCAGGCTGCTAACCCATATGAAGCATACTGCAAACAGAAATATTTATGTAGTGTCTTCCAGCATTGCTCAAGGTATCTCAGATTACCATAAGAAGGCGACTATTGTTGCTCATTTTTACAGGGTTTCTATGCCTGTGCTAGGTGACAGTCCTCCCCCTTTTTTGGCAGTACACATGATTTTCATGCTCAAATGCTAGCCTCATATCCATAATATATATCCACATTATAAGGACAGCAGTATTTATGCAACATTTCTGGTGGTAGGTGGGAGTTGCATTTTTTTATCTGTCTCTGTCTCTAGGTTTGATGATATCAGGTCATCAGTCTCTACAGTGACACATATAAAGCTCTTAAATATGGCTGAATTTGCTGTGTCCTCCGATTAACATAAGCCAGGGAGGAAGGAAGGAAAGAAAAGAACTTTGTCACAGTTGACTATGTTAACTGGAATGTATTTATTTTTTAATAAGAGAGAATTTTTTTGCTGTAAAACTATGACTGAATGACACACCCTTTAAGGGGGCTCCTTGCTGCACCAGAATTGCTAGGAAACTTACTCCTTGGTCCCTATTTAACACTCCACCACAGTGTCCTTCAGCTCCAGATGCAGCTGGTTAAAAGGTCACTGACTGCATGTATACAAAGGAAGTCCCAGAGTGGAAGTGTGGGAAGTGAGGGGCTGGTGAGTGAGTCTCACATCTGAAGCACAGGTCTTCATGTTTCCAAAGGCTGAATAGTAGTGCTCTCTAGAAATTTCCTTGAGTAATTATAGCAGTTTCATTCACAAAGATCATGGAATCGTAGAATGGTTTGGGTTGTCAAAAACCTTTAAGATCATCTAGTTCCAACCCCTGCTATAGGCAGGGACACCTCCCTCTAGACCAGGTTGCTCAGAGCCCCATCCTGGCTTCCAGGGAGGGGCTGTTTAGAACCTCCCTGGGCAACCTGTTCCCAGAGAGGAATGCAGGATGGAGAGTACAACTCTGAACTCTTTCTCTAATCCAGGAAGGAGTTTTATAGTTCTGGATATCCCAGTTGTTGTAGCTAAACTATCTTCCTGCAACAGTGTTGGGTGGTTAGAAAAAACCTTGGCTACTGTACAGTGTAGGCTGCCCTGATTTTCTTCTTCTATAAAAACTGAAAAATAACATTCTGATTTATTTTGAAGAGCTTTAAAATCTACAGGTAAAATAATAAGAATTAATACTTGGGGTTTTGTATAATACCTGGCTGTTACATGATTGAGGCACCCTACAGTGACACAAACCGTTACGGTAATTCAGTTTTCTTCTTTACTTAGGGATTCACTCATATGTATTACGATTCACAAACTTATATGACAGGTATTATAGGCAATAAAGGAAATGTTCTGCCTGCCATCTTTAGGATAAATTCACTAGTAAATAAGCATGATATAAGAAAACACGTAATCTATGAAGACAAATTCTTCTCCACTCACCTCCTACTGTGCTTAAAAACTTTATCCTTCAACTGCTGCTCTTTGGATCAAACAAAACAAAACAGAAAAACAAAAAATGAATGGAAAAAAAAAACAAAACAAATCTCAAACCTGAAACCAATATCACAGAGCAAAAGCTATTGGTTAAAAACTTAAAATGGAAGTGCAGAGTAGATCAGCTTTAACCAACTGACTCGACTTCTAAGGTCAGGAAAGGTTTCAGTCATACTTTTCGTTCCTTTGCTAGGGAAATTATTACACAGTAATGTCTTGGGGCTGTGCGTTTTCTAGCATTGCCAAGACAAGTCATTTCTGTGTGCACTGTGAGCAGCATTCCTATTCTATCATATGACTACGAGATGGTTATAATGAATTGCAGTTAGCAGCACTGACTCACTCTGTAGTTTACGCCAACACTTAATGTCATTTATGCTTAATAAAACTGTAGGGTTCTGCTTTACCACCCACTTTTTGTTATTTATCTTGAAACCTAGCATATCACAAGAAAAAAATATGTCAGCTTGATGTAAAGTGCTTATTTTATGTTCTCCATTCAGACTTTTTTGTTGAATTGACAAGATCCCTGAGAAGTTCTCTGAAAAGACATGCAGAAATGCATACATTTGAATGAATATGGCATGCTTTTCAGAGAAATATTCTGATATTCTGACTACCTAGTCTGTTTGTTTGATGCAAAGTTCATTTGGAAATCATGGATTCACCCAGGCTGAAATCTGCCACTCTAGTTCAGATCAGACAACTGACCCACTTCTACGCTCCTCAATTGAGGCCCACCTCAGAATTTTGTGCACTAGCTGCCATGCTGCCTCTGAATGACTGCTGCAAGGAGAGTGTTAAATATTGCAGGTACAAACCTTATTAAAAAAATATAAAATCAACCATGTTTCCCAGTGACGTTGTAACAGCAGCAGCATGGCAGCTAATGAGAAACATCAAGCTCTGAGATCTGCTGGAAGAAACCAAATGTCATCTCCTGAGCCACACGGTGCTTTGCCCTGCACATTTGTCCAGAAGGATTCAGCAATTTGCTCAGCTGCCATTTTGAGCAATAAGCAGCTCGAATTCTAGCTCTATTCCTTCTAACTAAAAGCAATGAGGAAATCACAGAACCATAGAACTGACTGAGTTGGAAGGGACCCTGAAAGGTCATCTAGTCCAGCTCCCCTGCAATGATCAGGGACACCTACAGCTACATCAGGTTGCTCAGGGCTCCATCCAGTCTGACCTTGAGTGTCTCCAAGGATCAAATACGCCTGAGGCTCACAAAATGAGTTTGTTGGGGGCTCTGAGAGCTTTCTTCATGCCATACTACCATCACAACTGACCGTGCATAGGAGCCCCTGTGCTAAAATCCTGAAATTTGCATCTGAGCATACATTCCTCATGAGCTGGGCTATAGAGCTGAGAACCGAAAATCTAATGAAATTAGAGGTGCTAGTCTGTATTTTGGGTATTGTTGCAGGAAAAGTGAGTAGAACTGTATAAAAACTGGATTTTGTGCTCAGTTCCTGAAGTCTCCTGCCCCAACTAGTATTGGAAATACCTGAAGCCTGTTCTGTGCTCTCTCCCAAGTGGAACAGAATTAGAATTCAAAATATCTGTAGCAGTTCCAGGAATAAATCTCGTCTCTTATTGATTTAGCAATACAAAGGCAGTAGAAAATTCTCAGTGTTACGTGTAGGGGGAATTGTTGCAGTTTTCACTGTAGCAATGGAACAATTGAAACAAGTAATTCCAGTAAGGTGTTATTCTACTAAAAACACTTTAATTGCAGATTAACTGTGTCTAAGCTGCACTGTATTGTATTTATTCACCCTCTTCTGGCCAAAAAAATTGACGTCTTTCAGTAATACTGTTATTCCAGTAAAATCAGCAACCTAGCTTCTCTGTGTAGTGTCTGTTGATCAGCAACTACAGTTCTCAGATTCGTGACCTCCTTGCTCAGGGAGCCTTTCATGGACAGTGTGAGTTGTGAATACAGATGTGACACTGAGAGGCTGAGTCATACATCTGTGGCTGGGTTTACCTCAGTAATACTCCTTTCTTTTCTTTTCTTTTCTTTTCTTTTCTTTTCTTTTCTTTTCTTTTCTTTTCTTTTCTTTTCTTTTCTTTTCTTTTCTTTTCTTTTCTTTTCTTTTCTTTTCTTTTCTTTTCTTTTCTTTTCTTTTCTTTTCTTTTCTTTTCTTTTCTTTTCTTTTCTTTTCTTTTCTTTTC